>NC_083395.1:3000000-3301802 GCF_030864355.1 Cutaneotrichosporon cavernicola | reverse complement strand
CCCTAACCCCCTAACCCCTAACCCCCTAACCCCCTAACCCCCTAACCCCCTAACCCCCTAACCCCCTAACCCCTAACCCCCTAACCCCCTAACCCCCTAACCCCCAACCCCCTAACCCCTAACCCCCTAACCCCCTAACCCCCTAACCCCCTAACCCCCTAACCCCCTAACCCCCTAACCCCCTAACCCCCTAACCCCTAACCCCCTAACCCCTAACCCCCTAACCCCCTAACCCCCTAACCCCCTAACCCCCCTAACCCCCTAACCCTCGAGTACTACAACACCCATCGTGCTCGTCGCACGGTACGCAGCTGCTGTCTGGGGAGCGCTCTGTCGGTGGCGCCTCTGGCGTTGGCAGCATGTCCTGGGGATGCTGTTGTTGTCGATGAGAAGAAGAATGGCAAGAACGAGGTTACTGTTTGGGGCACCATTTGGCCCCGCTTCCCATACAGATTCGACTCAGTTGATGGAACCAAACACCTATAGAAGTGTTATATACCCCTCCTTTTAGCCAGGAGAGACTCTTGTTGACTGTGTCCATGTACTCGACGCTGGCACCCCAGTAGGCTGGTTCTCATGAACCCAAACAGCGGTGGAGCGGCCTCTGGCCTCTTGGTAAGACTATTCGCAGGCCCATAGTGTGGCAACCACCGGTGATGCTGGCTACATAGCACGGCTGCCATCACTCATCCATACAGACACTACTCGTATGTGATCCCATGGCGAAGAGTGCCCACGCCCTCAACCCACACTTGCACCTCGTCCCCATCCTTCAGCGGTCTCCACTTTTCCTCGGGTCCTGCGCACCCTACGCCGCCAGGTGTGCCAGTCATGATGACTGTGCCGCGCCGCAACGTAGTGCCTTGCGAGAGGAACGAGATGATGGTGGGAACCTGGGGTCAGTCTGGGGTGGGGCGTGTGTGATTTCTTGCGGAGAGGAGCATTCCCAATGTCCGAGCCGCTTGCAGTGGAAACTCACATCAAACACGAGGTCAGCCACAGACGTGTCCTGCCGCAACTCGCCATTCACGCTGGTCTTGAGGCGGAGCGCCGCTGGGTTGGCGATCAGCTCTGGGGATACGAGGACGGGGCCCAGGGGGGCAAAGTTGTCAAAGCCCTGTGTGTCAGTGTCCTCGCACCTGCGCTGCACTCACCTTTGAGAAGCACCACTGCGGCACTCCCCCAGCGCGTTCCTTGAGGCGCTGCCACTTGCGCGTGCTGACGTCGTCGCCGGCCGTGTACCCCGCAACGTAACTGAGGGCGTCCTCCTTGCTAACGTCCTTGGCGTCGCGGCCGATGACGACACACAGCTCGCCCTCATAGTCGGCCTCTCCTTCCTGCGCGCACTTGGGGATGGGAACAGGCTGGCCATACTCGGCATGGGCGGTACCGGGTTTGATGAACAGGGACGGGAAAGGAGGGAGGGAGCGGCCGGCCTCGATGACTTGGATAAGCCTGACTTTTGCTCGACGCAGACTCACTGTGCTTGCGGTAGTTTAGGCCGATGCACTTGAATTCGATGACGTCGGCTGGCCCGATCGGTGCCAGGAGCTTGTCGACGCTCTCCGTGCGGTCTGTCACGCACGTGCCCTCGCCCAGCACCCCTTGAGGCCCAGGCTCGACCACACGAGCAGTGAGGCGCCCAGCGTCTGCCAGGCGGCCGACGTCGCTGTCGTCCCCCACCACCGGCTCACCGTAGAGCACGGCCGTCGAGTTGGGCGGTGTAAAGCGGATGAGGCGCTTCCAGGTTGGTCGAGAGAGGGTCATGGCAAAGGAGAGATGAATGCGAGATCCCGAGTCGCTCAAGAGACGTTCTGAAGTAGTCGCTCAAGAGACCTTCTGAAGTAGTCGGGCTGTTCACGCCTCTACGACCACGACCCGTCGCTCGCGCCAGCTTGTGGCAAGGACGAGTGGGCAAGTCTGGCGAGGAGGTTGGTTCCTGGCCCGAGCTATCCCCGGAGGGGTGCGGCGTTCAATTGCCTCGTAATTCGCCGACATCTCGAGGGCCCCTAACTGGCCGGGGATGCCCGGGTTTCTCCACAGCTCCACAGGCTCTTCGACCATCTACGCGCGGCCCGTTAGTCAACGTCACAATGACCTGCAGCAACACCAAGGTTGCCATCCCGACGCAGGTGAATGGCACTCACCCAGAACGCGGAAACCGTTGCAGCCCCCCAGGCACATTCCTCACTCACCACACCGTGCAGCCTCCAATCTGCCAGCCACTCTCTGTTACATCACTCCGCGTACAACCTAGCATCTATGAAAAAGCCGCCTGATCTAGCTCTATCCCGAGCGTCTTGGAGAGCTCGACCAAGTCTAGGTGAGGCAGGTCCTGGAAGCTCGCCATGATGCTCGCGACAGCATCGATGCTGTCGACGGCTGTCGGCTCAGGAGCTGGCGGTGGATGACTCTGCTCAGAGGCAGGCAGACCGAGAGCCGTGAGGAGGTGCTCGATGATGAGCAGTGCCTGGCGCGCACTTGGTCGGTTGTATCGATCGTAGATCTGGCGCACAGTTGCATGTACCGATAGGAGCGCATGGACGATGGTTGCAGCAGGCGTGCGAATAAACCACGCCCACTGCGTCAGGTCGAGGAGGAACGCTGCCACGAGTGACATGAACGAGTTCATCGCTACTGTCAGCGGGTTTCTCTGCAACACTCACAGTAGAAGAGGAGGTACCATGGAGCCGAGAGCACAAGCGGTTCGCCAGTGCGCCCCTCAAGAACTTGGGCAGTCTGGATGGCTGTCTCAATCACGAGACCGAGGCTGATCCCAAAAGCGTGGTGCCTCTGTCGTGACTCAACGTACTGCACAGATGTCATTGCCGAGATCGGTGTCCCTGAGCGCGAACGTTGCCCAATATGCTCTCGGATCGCAGCCAGCATTACACGCCGGTGCAGGAGGAGGCGGAGCGTGAGGCCACGAAGCGCGAGCACAGTTGACAGTGCACAGGTTGGGGGGTGGTGCGCAAAGTTGAGTTCGGGAGTTACAGCCTCACTCCAAGCCGCATACTGCTTTTCCAGCTGGTACAGCTGCTCGGTGACAGACGACACGAACTCGGGCGAGGCGTTGCGGAACGATATGGGAGGGTTCGAGATGACATCCGATAGTCCCCGGTAAAGGCGTCTGCGGTTAGCGACATCCCAATCAAGTCATCTTACATAGAGTCGCTCATAAAGCGCACAGGCATCTCCTGCTCCCCCGGTAATGGCGAAGGCAACGGTGCAGAGAAGGCGTCGAAGCTGATCAGGGAGGGCCGGCCGATAGAAACAGTGAGGAGACTAGCCTCAGCATCATGGTCCCTTGCAAACATACCGGTCAAACGTATAGCATGCCCACCACACACGAGACCGCATCTCGCGTTCCACAGGAGGAAATCGGTCGTTATTGCCCTTGTCGTCTGCCATTAGCTCTGGTTAAAGACGGCAGCTCACGTAGCCCCACCGCATAAGCTGAGCCAATGGCACCTGTTTGTCAGTGCCGACCTTGCCCCCAGTAGGATACTCACAGCCAAGCAGATCCCAACTCGTTCCCGGGCGGTCGATGCCCTGCATGAGCAGCGCTGCGATGAGAAGCGCCTGGACTTTGAGGGTGCTGTGCGGCCAGTCCAGATGTTTGCGGAGCATCCTCAACGCGAGCCTGTGGACTAAAGTAAGCTGCCATCACTGCGTCAGCTCACCATCAATACGCGTGAACGGCGTCTCCGAGATGGACTGGACAAGGGCGAACACAACAAAGTGCAGCGCAATGATGGGCTGGTTGCGAGGGATGCGCAATGGGTCAGGCAGATGGCCAGGCTTGTCGGCAAGAAGGTGACGCGCGTACTCGGCCGCATCGTCCTGAAGCTGCTCGTACGTCTTCTTGAGGCTCGCACAGTCGACGACGGGATAGATTTGCCAAGTGTGGCTCTCAAAGTAGTCGACCATGACACGGGCTTGCGCTCGCGGTGGCAGGTCGTCAGGTCGGATGAAGAACATGTCCGGCAGAGGTGGAGCACCGAGGAAACCGCCTTCGCCGCCGTGTCCGCCCTCGTACTGGTCCGTGTTGTTCACTGCCATATCATTCATGAGACCGATGCACCCATAGCCGGGGAGCAGCGTGTCGAGGAGGAGGCGGTGGAATGAGATGCCGGAGAGATCGCCAAACACCTCGCCCTCGGGTGTTGCGCCCCAAGCGAGTCCACCTGCCTGGGAACTGCTCTGCTTGCGTTCAGGACCGAGGAGAAGTCCCATGCCGTCGATGGCAGGTCCGTCCACTGTAGTGTTGGGTGAGAGCACTGTGGCAGATGCGGGTTCTGGGTGAGCGAGGGCTGCGTGCATCTGGAAGGCGCCACCGCCCGAGAAGCTAGTTGAGCGTTCGCTCAGTGTCGCTCGTTGGGTCGCTTCGAATGATCTGTAGGAGCGCGGACTTGGCCCAGTGGGAGCGTAGCTGTCTCCCCCATGACCTGGATATTCTTTAGGCGACGGGCCAACGTCATTGTGAGTGTAATTGCGCCGCTGGTTTTCGTCGGCTGAGCTGGATGTCCTCGGTGTGCTTCCCTGTCGAACGTTGCTGGGTGGCGACTTGTACGTCGTGTTTGATGACAAAGGTCGCTCTGGACCGGACTCGAGTCGATGCAATCGCCGCTCCAGTGCGGCAAGGTAGCTGGCGTGAGCGGATGGTAGAGACATGCTTACTCCTTGCTGACAACGACCGACCCGGTCGGCGGCGCACTGGAGTCGAGGGGATACGAGCACTCGTAACCTAGAGAGATACATGGCGTGCATGCAGGATGTATTCCGTCGCACTAAAGTCAGTCTGACTGGTGGCAGTGGCTGTTACAGCCGAGTGACATGGATGGACCGACCTTGGTCTTCTTTGTGCGACATTGGCCACAGGCCTGAGCAGTGCGCTTGCGCTTCTTTACTGGTGGATCTGCATTGGCACTACTGTCCCCGGTTGGTGGGCGTTGGTGTGAAGGAGGAGGCATGAGTGGTGTGATAAAGTAAATGGAAAGAGAGAGAGTTGTGTCAGAGATAGGGGATGTGACGGGTACAGTGGGTTTGGTTTGGTTTGGTTTAGAATGCAAGGAAGGTGGAACAAACTCGTCCCGTTTCCTCTCTCCCACATGTCTCCCATTCTCTCATTCCTCACTCTTCATTCTTCAACTCTTCATACCGTGCCATCACCTGGAGACTGGAGAGCAGCAGATTTGGGTCTCATGGTTCCACTCCTTTGCATACGGTACTGGTTTGTACACTGTACGGATGATGAGTTGTGGATTGCCCACCTTGTTATAGAAACGGGTGCCCCGCGAGCAATGGCGCCCCATGCTGGGGTAGGATTTTTAAAGTCACCGCCAAAACCGGCCCGCCCCGCCTGCTTATTGCCCGCAGTGGCTTATCGTTATCCGGGTTCCTTGCCAAAACACTCGGCTGTATCTGCCAACTGGTCATTCAACAGCCAACGATACATGCAACTCCCGCCGACCACCGCCCAGAGTTCAGACTGAGCAGACCATACATGTCATTCCTATTTCTACTTGTTAGAGCTGGTTGTAAAAGTCCTCCTTGTCGTTGCGGTAGAAGCCCAGCGCAGTAATCATGGGCCGGTCATCGAAGCGGTAGAGGTAGCTGTTCTCATCGGCCGTGTGGCTGTACTTTTGCCAAGAAGGGACGGTGAACGTGTCGCCCTTTACCCACTCAATGACCTTGTCACCAACAGTGGAGCGCCCGCTCCCGTCGATCACGTGGTACACGGCACTAGTAGTCTCGCGGATGGGCTCTGAACTCGCACCGGCATCGAGACGCTCGCACTGCGCACCGATAATCTTGGACACCTCGTTCCCCTCCTCGCCAGGCTGCTTGGACGTGTAGCGTACAACCACGTGTTGGCCGTCCTTGGCATCAAGAGCTGCCTGCATGTCGACCCACGGGAACACAATCGGAGAAGTAGGCGCATCTTCGGCCGGGTAGCGGGGTTGCTCGTAATGCTGTACAAAGTGAACAGGAAAGTGCTGGAACTGAGGCAGGTCGAGGCCGTCGAGCCAGATCATAGGAGATGCCTCGGACTCGTTGCCGTGGTCGTGGTAGCACCACGTCGGCGTGAGGATAAAGTCCCCACGGTGCATTTTGATCCGCCTGCCATGTACGGCTGTGAAGCCGCCATTGCCCTCGATGATGAAGCGGCAGGCAAAGGCTGTGTGACGGTGTGCGGGCGCCGTTTCACCCGGCATGACAAGCTGAAGGCCTGCGTACAGCGTGTCTGTGGTATGCGGTGCCTCTGGACATGAGCCTTGCTATCATCTGCAAACGTACCCATGGCGGGGTTGATGAGCATGAGTACGCGGCGCTCGGCCTGCTTCTCCGTGACTAGCTTGCCGGCCCGGATAAGGTGTGGGCGCAATTTGGCGTACTCGAACTTGTGAGCCACTGCCTTGGGCTCGGGCGTGGGAGGGTTCAGCCGCCCCATCTTTGGCCACAGAGGCTCAATGTTCTCAGACTTGATATCATTGATGAGCAGCTCCTGGCTGTCGTTGGCGACTTGGATCTCGTACGCGGGAGGCGGGGCCAAAGGGCCAGAGGTCGGGAGAGAGCCTGTGACTGTCATGATGCTTGTTTGCGTGACCTTTGATTCTGTCTTGGAGGGAGGGCAAGAACTTGAGGACTTGTTCTTCCGCTTGCGGCGGTTCTTATGGCCTCGTTCAGGTGAGTTGGAGGACTGTCCAACTTGACATGTTACGCGGCATGTTGACTGAACAGGACGAGAAGCATCATGTTGTCCAAGATGAACGCCGCACTGAGTGGGGTGGGAAGCGAGAGAGAGAGAGAGAGGAGACAAAGGAATGTGTTGCGTGAGTGCGGATGACTAGTGCCCACCATTCCACCCTTTACACCCGCGGATAGATCGGATGTCACAACATCTTTCTGCTATCAATCATCCGGCATATTGTGGCTTCGCAACAGCAGACAGCGGATTGAGCTACCCGGGTAGAAGCATCATGTGCTCCCAGTAGAACGCCGCTCGTCAGTCGCCCCAAGCGCCACTTACCGAGGATGCCGCTCGGTCACTCAAGGTGCTGGCTGACGGTAGTGCTTTCCCCGTCACGCAAGAAACAACGTGATAAGAAGTCCACATCGTTGGGAGTGGCCCCACATCTCTCTCCCATTCGCCCTCGCACTCATCAATGACAGTCCACAACTCGAACGGCCACACCAACGGCGGCGGCAGCAACACGGCCCTCCACGTCGTCATCGTCGGCGCCGGCCTCGGCGGACTCTCTGCCGCCATCTCCTGCTCGCTAGCGGGACATAAGGTGACCGTCCTCGAACAGGCAGCCAAACTCGGCGAGGTCAGTCTCCCCGTCTGGACTCTGGACCGACCCGCTAACACCAGGTCGGCGCTGGCATCCAGCTCACGCCCAACGTCACGCGCCTTCTCCGCAGCTGGGGCGTGTACGACGAGCTGCGTGCCTCAGCTGTCGAGCCACATAACATCTGGTTCCGGCGCTGGCAGACAGGCGAGGCCATCGGAGTCACACACCTCGTACCCAACTTTGCAGCCGACTTTGGTGCACCGTACTGGGTTGTGCACCGCGCCCACCTGCACGAGGCGCTTGTCGAGCGGGCGCATGCGCTGGGCGCGACAATCCATGTCAAGTCGCGCATTGAGAGTATTGACTTTGACGTGCCGTCCGTCACGACCACGAGTGGACTTGTTGTGTATGGCGACCTGATTCTTGGCTGCGACGGTCTCAAGAGCGTTACCCGCCGCTTCTTTCTGAACGGCAACGACTCGGGACCGAAGGAGACTCAGTTCTGCGCTTACCGCTCCACGGTGCCCATGGACGCCTTGCTTGGCGACCCAGAGCTGCGACCGCTCGTCGAGAAACCCGACCTCCATCTCTGGATCGGCCCCGAGCGACATGTCATGAGCTACCCTATCAGCGGCGGCAAGACTTTTAACATGGTGCTGAGCCACCCGCACGAGGGCCCAATCGACCCGACTGCGACACAAGAACAGCTCATCGGTGAGATGCGCAACAACTACGAGGGTTGGGACCCCAAGTGAGCTCGAAAAGTGGAGAGACTGCTGACGCAGGCTCACAAAGATCATCAGCCTCATCGACAAGACCAACAAGTGGAAGCTTATGGGGTATGAGCGTCTCAAGAGCTGGGTGCACCCCAAAGGAACATATGTCATCCTCGGCGATGCGTGCCATGCAATGGTTAGTGTGACCGGCCAGGCTGTTACGGCCAACCCGAGCTGACCGCAGCTGCCGTATATGTCTCAAGGAGCGGCGATGGCCATGGAGGATGCAGCGGCGCTCGGCCGTGTCCTCGCCCGTGCCAGTAGCCCCAAGGACTTGCCGACCCTCACCAAACTGTTCGCCGAGATTCGGATGGACCGCGCATACGAGGTACAGGCGCGCAGTGCGCTGAACGGGCGTATTTGGCATTGTGAGCATCGAAAGGAGTTGATGGTGGGCAAGGCGAGCCGGCATAGACCCTTACGCCAGATCCCGACGGCGAGGACCAAGTCGCCCGCGATGCGGGCATGGCGGCGACACTCACAGGAGAGCACTATATCCGGAGTACGAACCAGTGGAGCGACCCATCTACGCAGCTCTGGCTGTACAACCACGACGCGGAGGGACATACCGACCTGTTCCTCGACACGCATCTGGGCACAAAGGGCGGGACCAAGTCGGGCGTGCGGGAGATGCGCGAGAAGGGACTGCTGGCGTAGCTTGGGCCATGAATCTTCACAAGTTGATCAGGAGGCGCAACTAGTATTCCGCGGCATTGTTAAGGCTCTGTACGGGTTCAACCGATATGTTACGGTTTCTTCTCCGACCCTCTTCCGTCGCGAACCGATTCAGTTCCGGCAACTGACAGCCAGCTTGGTTCGAAAGGACCAAACTAGAGGCTGGGACGCGCTGAGGTCATGCATCTAATGTGTGTTGGTAAAATGCCGACCCAGCGTTGATCGCCGATCGCTGACCAATGACCTCTTGACTCTCCTATGAAGAGCATTCAACTAGGCGCTGGGGTATGACTCGTCTCTCTATCGACTAGTGACATTCCATTCAGTGCTGGACTCGTCTCCCTCAACGCGTCGATTAGAAACCGGTATGATTGGTTCGGAGTCGCCGTTACATGGTGTAAAGGCGAGAATGCCGAGGTGGGCGGTTGGTTACCGCCCTCATCGGTACTCCCAGTCGCTCTTAAAGTAATGCGAACCCTCTGACGTGTATACACATCCACCATGACGGCCACTGCATCCTCCTCTGCCGCGGCTGCATTCCCCAAGCCCATCTGGGTCCGCAGCGACGACTGGCACACGGCCGGCGAGCCGTTCCGCATCGTCTCGGAGCTGCCCGAGCAATGCACAACTACCGGCTCGACAGTCATGGAGCGCCGGCTCAACATCATGGCGACCCCGAACCACCCGCTCGACGTCTTGCGGCGTGGGCTGTGCCTCGAGCCCCGTGGTCACGCCGACATGTACGGCGGCTTCATTGTGCCTCCTAACGACTCGGGAGCGGCGTTTGGCGTGCTGTTCTGGCACAAGGACGGGTTCTCCACGGCGTGCGGGCACGGTACCATTGCGCTCGGATGCTGGGCCATTGCGACGGGCCTCGTCAAGCCAAAGCAGGCCGACGGCGTGACGGACGTTGTCATCGACGTGCCTTCAGGGCGCGTCGTCGCGGCTGTGCGCACCGAGGGCGGCAAGCCCGTGAGTGTCGACTTTATCAACGTGCCCTCCTACCTCGTGGCCTCGGGAATCAAGGTCCCTGTCAAGAGCCGGGGCATCGATGTCGTTGCCGACCTGTCGTACGGCGGAGCGCTCTACGGCTACGTCGACGTCGCTGGCTTGGGTATGAAGGTTCGGCCGCAGGACCACGATGAGTTCGTTTCCCTCGGTCGCGAGATCAAGGCCGCGCTCAAGTCGACCGCCGCGGAACATGGCCACGACTACCTCTACGGTGTGTGCTTCTACGAGCCTCTCAGTGAGGAGGGCGGTGAGCTCCACCAGCGCAACGTCGTCGTCTACGCCGAGGGAGCCGTCGACCGCTCACCTTGCGGATCTGGCACGTCTGCCCGGACAGCCATGCTCTTCGCCCAGGGCAAGCTCGGCCTCGGGAAGGGTCACCTACACCATGCGTCTATCATCAACACAGTGTTCGTGGCCTCGGTTGACGCCGAGGCAGCGAGCCCCACAAAGTTCCCCGGCTGCGTCCCCCGCATCACGGGCATGGCGCACCTCATGGGCCGCAGCGAGTTTTACCTCGACAACGCCGACCCCACTTTCCCTGGCTTCGTATTCCGCCCAGAGTAGATTACATTTGTACACACTATTCTTCTAGTTTTTCTATCTATGATACAATTCACAGCACCCAAGCGAACCACCGCTGCATCTTGCCCTTGAGGCCTGGCACGTCTGGCTCTTCCTCTTCCGCCGTGTGGACATCCGTGACAAAGTCCATTTCGTCAAGACGAACGAAGCGTGTGCGCTTGATCAACTTCCACGTGATGAACATGACCAGCATAACTGGCAGCTCGATGTAGAAGGAAACAAAGTCGACCACGTTGAACGTTGGGCTGAAGCAGCTCCAGCCCTGGACCAGAACGAGGACTGAACCGAGAATGACGCTGATCCAAGGGCCGTACGGGTATGTCCAGTTCTTGAAGGGAAGGAGATGTGTCTTGCCCTGTTTGGCGAGCCCTCGGCGGAAGCGGATACTTGCAATACCGATGCTGATCCAGCTCAACTGGTTGCTGACGCCAACCAGGTTCTGGAGCCAGTTCCAAAGCGTTCCTGCGCCAATGAACGAGCTGCCAAAGCACAGCCCAGCCACGAGAGCAGTGGCGATAGTCGCGATCCACGGAACGCGCTGTCCGTTGAGCCGCGCAAAGAAACGCGGCGCGTGACCTTCGCTACCGAGTGTGTACAGCAGACGGGCACCTGCGAACAGGGCGTGGTTGCCGGCCGAGATCACAGAGGTCAGGATAACAGCGTTGATCACGCTGCCAGCCGCCTTTGCACCAGTCATCTGGAAGACAATCGTGAACGGCGACGTGGCCGACGACTTGGTGTTCAGCTTCGGGTAGTCGTACGGGACATTGAGTCCGATAAGGAGGACCGAGAGGATGCTGGAGTCAGCAAGCAGCAAGTGCAACGAGACGTACTAGAACAGGAGGATGCGCCAGAAGACATTCTTGACGACGCGCGGCATGTTCTTGGTGGGGTTCTTTGTCTCGCCGGCCGTGATGGCGATGCTCTCAGTGCCGCCGTACGCGAACGACGCCGTGACGAACACGGACGCAAACCCGCCGATACCACCGACAAACGGCGCCTCGCCCTTGTTGAAGATGCTACCTCCGATGTAGCGGTGCTCAGTGTTGGCGCCACAGTTGACGGCGATTCCCATGAAAATGAAAACAATGATCGTAATGACCTTGAGCAGGCTGAGCCAGTACTCGACCTCGCCATAGACCTTGACAGCCAAGAGGTTGAGGCCAACGAGCACAAACCAGAAGATCAGGCTGAGCGCCCAGCCCGGGAAGTTGTCGGTCCAATACTCGAGGATGAGCTGGAGGGCTACCAAGTCGGACGCTGTCGACACTGCGTCGTTGAACCAGTAATTCCACGTCAACGCAAATCCATACGCCGGATCCACCCATCTTCCCACATATGTGCAGAAGGACCCAGCGACAGGGACGAACGCGGCCATCTCGCCGAGGCAGAGCATTGTCACGAAAACAATCGCTCCGACAATGGCGTAGGCGATCAACATACTTGCTGGACCGCCTGTGGCGAGACTTTTCCCGGTGCCGAGGAACAGCCCAGTCCCAATGGTGCCCCCGATAGCGATCTAGCCCGTAAGCGGCGGCAGAGGCTCATAGACTCACCATTTGAACCTGCCGAGCACTCAGGCTGCGGCGGAGGTTGTCTGATTGGGCAAAGTGTCCCACCTCCTCTGGGTGGACGGCGGACGTCCCCTTCTCCTCCGCGTCGAGCGACACCTGCTTCTCCACTGGTGGTTGTGTCGTGTCCATCGCTGTGAGGTTTGTGAGTTGTGAGCAGACGAGAAGGGAGCTACGACATGGAACATATACACCAGCTTCCCAGGGCAATGGCTGACTGTTACAGTGGAATTGCGAGCGATTGCGATGGTGTGCTCACTACTGAGATTTGTCCACAACCCCGTGCCACCCACCGCCGAGTCTGCCGACGCTCCGGAGCTACAAACCAGGGCCGTGCCTCGCACATGTCTTGTACCAGACATTGGATTCCGATCGTTTATTAACGGCAGTCAATCTGCGATGTACTCTTCTCGATGATGCACAAGTACTCAAAGTACTCTTAGATAACAGCCATGCTTGCAAACAACTGTCCAGACCAAGTGTATAGATATGAAGATTGCAAATCGAGCCATCACCCATGGTGGTTTTGAGAATTTTGATGAGTTTCCGCGTGGGGCCATGTGACTCAGGGTCTCGTCTAGCTATATCCCTGACTAACCGCCGCCCTGCTCCCTCAGCGGCTCTCCCAAGTCGAGCGCGTTAAGCGCTATGAGCAAAGCTGACTGATCCCAGGCGTGACGCTATACCCGCTGTCCCCGCTGTTAATGAACCGGGTCATAGTGAATACAATATGGCGTCAGTATTTACAAAGATACATCACAGATGTAACCAACACGCAGATCCGCGGATCATGGATATTCCAGGCCCAACTTTCATCTCGATCACGTGATTGCGCCAAGCGACGTGGGCGATATTGATTCCGTTTCCACGTGGCTGTCTGTCGACGATGCCGAGAAGTAGACGAGTCTTCAGACCCACGGGTGGCCCTTTCAGTCGGCCCTTTCAGTCGGCAGCCTCCGGCGTAGCGTTGCGCTAGCCTGCACGCCAAGCCGCCAGTGAACCATCATCTCATCGCCGCCGGTTCCCGAGACAGGCCCCGCCTTCTCGGAATAGCCCAACACCGTTACTCCCAAGCCGCCGCACTCTCCAAACCTCTCTGATCTTCAAAGCTCAATGACTACTCGGCCACGCTCATCAAGCCAAGCCAAGCCTCCAACGTCACACATCCACTGTCACCTGACCGAGAATCCTCACCAGAGGCTCGGAAAGCGCAGTGGTTGACGGAGAATCCTCACCAGAGAGGCTCGGAATGCACAGTGGTTGGCTAGGACAACGTCGGCTAGCCCGCGGAATGAATCCACACCAAGGTGGTATGGGTATGACGGTAGAGGCCAGGGGCGAGGTCATCAAGCGCGGTTGATGGATGAGCTGGGCCCGAAGAGAGTCGGAATACGCCGAGTATCGGCCACCTGTGCCCGACAAGTTTGGCGGCCCGGGGGCCGTGGCGATTTGGGAGTCATGGACGTGCTCTTTGGTGAGAGAATCCACGGCCTCTACGGCCAATGGGGTCCCACTGGATTGCAAGTGACAACAAACAACATGAACATCGGCCGACCTTATCTGATAACAGGTGATTGGCCACCTGAAATACACCTTTCTCCAAAATATCTTGCTCGGAATCCTGCTGTGACCCAAGTTTGAGTGCACAAGACTAAGCATGCTAAAAATCTTGCAGAATCTTTCCCGTACATGCATACCGTGCGGCACGATGGACATTGCACGTCTGGCGAGCCTTCCAATGTGCAAGGTGGGACCTCGCCCAATATCGGTAACTCGTAACCATCTCGGACTTCGGTCCCGCATGTTCGGCCGGTTCAGACTCCGGAAACTCTTGGCATTTTCGATGGTCGCTGTTCGTCCATCGCCAACCTCTCTCCGCTGTAATCGGTGAATAACGATACCTCGTGACCTAGCAGTGGCGTTGATGGCAGCCTTGCCGCCTCAACCCCGCTCCAACGGTCCGGGTCATCTAGTCGTTCCTGTTCCCAGCAAGACCGGGCGAAAGAAAATGCCCTTCTCCCCATCCTATCGCCTTGCCTGGGTACGGGTCCGAGAGACTTGCCAAGCACCTCGTCGGCCGCAGCTCTCGACTCCATACTGTGCAAAGTACTGTACTATATAACAACGATCCTCATGAGACACCTTTCCAGATCTCTCATCCAGAACACCAAACAAAACAGCATCAACCATGGTTGCCATTGATCCTCGCTACGCCTCCAGCGTCAACGCCAACGTGAGTTTCCCTTTCCATCGTGATTTCCCTTCCATCGTGGTTAATCCAATAGGCCCCGGCAGCCATCAGCTTCATGTTCCCCAAGGGACGTGAAGCGGTTGAGGGCTCGACGCACAAGCAGCCTTGTGGCGGTTCGGCCAACGGCCCCCTCACCGACTACCCTCTCACTGGTGGCAAGCTCTCTTTCGGCCAGCACGCGGCCACCGACAACGTCAACTTCCTCTGGGGCAAGTACATCGAGGGGGACGGTGGTGACAATTACGAGTTCAAGACCTATGGCGAGTACACCGTCGCCGACCTCTCATCCGGTCACTACTGCGCCAACGGCCCTGACTTTGCCTCCCAGGGCTTCAAGGCCGGCGACAAGGCCACGGTCATGGTCGTTTACCAGGCCGACGGTCCCCCCGGAAAGGGCTTCAACAAGCGTTGGAACTTCCAGTGTGCCGATGTCAAGCTCGTAGACAACTGGACGCAGCCAGATGGCTACATGTGCGGCAACTATTACTCGACAAACGAGACGCGCGTCACGACTGCCGACAAGTCTATGGAGTTTACCATTTCGCCATCGTCCCAGCCCAATGCCGGTCAGGGTGGCGCCGCTGCCGCCGCCGCCTCGCAGATGGAGCCAACCAAGGCTGGTGGAATCGGCGCCGGTGTTACCGTCGGTGTCTTCCTCCTCGCCATCGGAGCCCTCTGGGCCACTGGCCTTCTGCGGTTTGGCCGCAAGTCGGTCGCTCTCCGCGACGACGCTTCGTCCGCCTCGTCGGTCCCTATCAAGCAGACTCGCGTTTAAACCCGTCGGTCTTTGGGAAGCCTTGTATTGTAGAATGCTTAAACAAGTAAAACAAGAATATATCTCATACAGGATATGCATCGTCCTTCATTAGTCGGCCACTTGGAAATGCCTCGAGATGCCAGTTTGGGGAGTACGTGTATCAGGGTGCCACATTGGTTTGGTTGCCGGCCGCTGGACAAAAGACAGCCTGCAATCGCGCCTGCAGCCTTGCCATTGAGCTAGAACCGCATCAAAGGGCGTAGAACATGTAGGCACATGCCATGCAGTCAGAAGGTAATGCAAAGCCGTGTATACTCGTGTTTCTCACAGGGGTGATGAGCCACTCGAGATCGTTGTCGAGACGAGCGACGACGTCGTATGCCCCGAGACGAGGAGGTTCTGTGCGGTGGTGAGCAGGGCGGAGCGCGATCGTACTATGGTGTGGAGATGGGCGGCTCACGGGTACGGAGCTTGGTTTCCCCAGTACATATAGCGGCCTCGCGTCGTATGCACGCGATGCTGGTGAGGTATCTGGTAATGTATCGCCGCCGATCCCACTTAGACGCCTGCTGTCAGCCCGACGCTCGCTCTCTACTTTTTCGAACCGAGCTTGCGTCCTGGTGAGTCAGGTGACACCCCAAATCATGTAGAGGGGCACGACTTGGCAAGCAGCACCCAGATGCGTGCAACGCATACAGCACCTCACCCCGACACGTGATCTGTCGTTTGCGCTATCCGACCATTGCTCCCTTCTTCCTCAGACATTCTATACGTGCTGAGAACGGTGGAGTTCAGATAGGCGTTTCAGCTGGTTCCTTGTCATTGTGAAATCCGGATAAACGGGCTGTGGATGGTTCAGAGAGAAGCATCAGTTGCCCACCCTTTGCAGGGCAGCTGATGAGATCTGAGGAACAGCCCGGGTTGTGAGGCACTTTGTTCAGTTCCCATCACCGTCTGGCCGTTGGGGTCGCCGAGCGCGAGCCGACCAGCCAAGCCACTGAATCGGCTATTCAGGGCGACAGCAACCCAAATGGGCATGTGGGGTAGGATGGAGTCGCATATCGGCTCAGCTAGCATGAGATAGGAACGACGTGCAGCATCCCCACTCAAACACCAACTCGCCAGGAGGTGGCGCACCGTTGGGAAACCAAGCGTTGCATTGCCCACCGACAAGCGGGCTCAATGAGCTTGCTGATCACATAATGACCACGTTACATACAAAGACGAAAGATGTCCATCTTCCCTCTCTCTCCCAACACTGGAAAACCAAACGCCCCCATGTCAGAGAAGGACGTCGAGGTCGCCAGCAAGTCCGACTGCTTCGCGCAAGTCGAGGAAGTGCCAGGTCATCATACCGGGCTCGAGGGCACATTGCGTGACGAATCGGACGACACTGGCGTTGTGCGCGCACTTAAGAGCCGCCATATCCAGTTGATTGGTATCGGGTCCGCCGTCGGCATCGGCCTGTTTATTGGATCTGCTCGCAGTCTCATCTATGCCGGCCCTCTAGGGTCGCTGCTGGGGTACACACTGTTCGGATTCATCCTTTGGGGAGTTTGTCTCTGTGCGGGTGAGATGGCCGCATTCATGCCCATCCGTGGCGGCCACCTTGCCTGGGCCCACATGTACCTCGACCCAGCAGCTTCCTTTGCAATTGGGTGGAACTACATTTACGCTTGCCTCATGTTCGGCTGCGCGGATATCATCGCTGTTTGCGGTTTGGTGAGAGATCGTGAAGAATGAGGCTGACTTGCAGATGGAGTACTGGTTGCCGGACGTCAACGTTGCGGCATGGATTGTCATGACGCTGGCAATCGTCACGGTACTCAACGTCTTCCATGTCAAGTTCTTTGGAGAGTCAGAATTCGTAAATGTCTCCTCTGGTCACGGCTAACCGCAGTATTTTGCGTCGCTCAAGGTTCTCCTCATTATCGGTCTGCTGATGATGACCTTTATCGTCATGCTCGGAGGCAACCCCAAGCACGACCGTATCGGCTTCCGGTACTGGAAGAACCCTGGGCTGTTTGCCGAATATCACAGCAAGGGTGCAATGGGGCGGTTCTTGGGATTCTTCCAGGTCTTCAAGATTGCAGCGTTCTCCATGGGCGGGCCAGACACCATGGCCATGTGCGCAGCCGAGGCCGTCCAGCCCCGCAAGGTTCTTCCTCGTGCCGTCAAGGCCATCGTTTTCCGCCTCGCCGTCTTCTTCGTCCTCGGCGCCGTAGCTATTGGCGTACTTGTCCCGTACAACGACCCCTTCCTCATCGAGTCGGTCGAGACCGGCGTTGGTGCGAACGCTTCAGCTTACGTCGTTGGCATGTAAGTGGGCAGATTCAAAGTATCAAGCGGATTCATGCTGACTATCAGGAAGCGCCTCGGAATCAAGGTCCTCCCGCACATCTTCAATGCTGTCTGTGTGACCTCTGCTGCGAGCTGCACGAACGGGTTTGTGTATCTTTCGATGCGCATCCTCCAATCGATGGCCCTCCGTGGTGAAGCCCCAAAGTTCTTCGCCAAGACCAACAAGCACGGAGTGCCTCTCAACTGTTTCTACTTTGTCTTCGCCGTACTCTGCCTCAGCTTTATGCAGCTCAGCAACAACGGCGCCACTGTCTTTGGCTGGTTTATCGACCTCTCGTCAGTCGCAACCATGATCAACTATGCGGCCATGGATATTTTGGGCATCCGCTTCCACGCCGGCCTCAAGAAGCAGGGCTTTAACTCAAAGACCTTTTTGCCGTGGCGAACGCGTTACACCGTTCCATGGGCGTACTGCTCCGTCTTTTTCCTCGTCATTATCACCCTCTTCCAGGGCTGGGAGGTGTTCACCAAGGGCGGCTGGGACCTCCGGTCATTCTTCACCTGCTATTTTGGATTGGCGTTCTTCGCCATCTGCTTCATCTTCTGGAAGATCAGGTACAAGACCAAGGCGGTTCGTCTCGAGGACATGGACTTTACGTCGCGCCTCCAGGAGTTTGATGACCTGGACGCCTACTACAAGGAAAACCCACCGGTCTCCACGTCGCTCTGGAACAAGTTCCTCGACAAGATCTTCTAAGCGGGTATCTTGTGCCTACCGGGGGAGAGGAGAGAGAGTACTGTACCTGGGGCTTGCTGGTGAAGGGGTTTGGGAAGTGCAGCTGTGTATGAGGAAAAGCCGGTAGTTGTGCAACAATAGGATGAATTGTCTGTCTTGGCCCATAAGACACTGTTGCTAGTCTAAATGACCACTAGTCCCATCTAACCATCTCAGATCGGGGGAACAGCCGCTTATACCGACCGCGTCGTGCGGTGCTGCACACAGCATTACTACCTTGCCTGCGTAGATTTCGGACAAGACATCCGCACAGTTAGTGCGCCGTCACTCTCTACTAACATACATTGTTCTCCGCAAAGTCGGAGCGCAATGCCAATCATCAATTGCCTGGCACCCGTTCTCAAGATGGAAACAAGTATCTACCTTTCCGTTCGGACCTGGAGTAGGAATACTTACCAAGCTGTGCACAGCTGTGTTGAATACGTGGGAAGACGATCTGGCCATCCGAGTCAGCGGAAGTGAATGTTCCAGTCAACGGCTGCGCATAAAAGGGGCGGGATGATGGGCGACTGAGAATAGAATCTTCTCTATCAACCTCAATCACAAGCAACGTCCAAATGTAAGGATAACCCTCACCACCAGCTGACATACAGCATGCTCCCCCTCGCTGCCCTCCTTACCGTTTCCGCGCTCGTCTCGGTCTCGGCCGCTCCCACTCTTGGCCACGGTATCCTCTCGCCCCGCGGAAACCTCGATGACAGCACCGCGGCGGCCGTCACCAAGCGCAACGGCTGGGACAATGGGTGGTACAACACGTTCGTCAAGGAAGGTCTCGACTGCTATTCCTCGCCTACGTACGACAGCGACAAGATCAGCTACTACAAGCCTGGCAGCTCGGTCGCGATCGGCTGCCAGACCCATGGGGAGGAGGTCAATGGCAACGATGTGTGGGATTTCACGATCCGGGACTGCTTCGTTCCCAACGATAAGCTCAAGGTGGACAGTGTCTGGATCCCCGGTATGGAGGACTGCGCTGCTGCTGCCAAGTAGTCGTTGGCTTCGAGTACAGGATGATTATTCCGTTATCCATGCATTCCAACTGTCGGAGAATGCCGATCATCTCCAGCTCGGTCGGGTTACTCACCCGTCAACCCTTAAACCACCACTCAAACATCCCTCACTCACTCACTCCTCATCACTGTACTCATCACCATGAGCAATAGAGACAAGGTACTCGCCTCAGCAGTAGACGCCATCGGGCACACGCCCCTCGTGCGCCTCGACCGCATCACCGCCTCGCTCGGACTAGAGGGGACAATCCTAGCCAAACTCGACTACCTCAATCCAGGAGGTTCGAAGAAGGACCGAGCGGCGCGCGGTATTATCGAGGAGGCCGAGGCAAGTGGCTTGCTCAAGCCAGGCCAGTCGGTTGTCGAGTTGACAAGCGGAAACATGGGTGCGCCAACAGTTTATCTCTTGCTGACGTTAGGCACTGGACTGGCCATCATCTGCGGTATCCGAGGATATCCTTTTATTGCGGTCATGTCGCGCGGCAACTCGCCCGAACGTGCGCGCATGATGGCTGCACTTGGGGCCGAGGTCGTGCTGGTCGACCAGCTGTCCGGGTCGGTTCCGGGGCAAGTTTCTGGCGGCGACCTCGCCCTGGTTGAAGACAAGGCAAAGGAGATCACCGAGGCGCGAGGTGCGTTCCGTGCGGACCAGTTTGCGCGTGATGGCAATTGGCGCTCGCACTACAACGGTACAGCCCGCGAACTTTGGGAACAGACGGACGGGAGACTAGATGGTTTCGTCGACTTTGCAGGCTCTGGTGGGACGTTTGCAGGCGTCTCGAGAGCGCTCAAGGAACTCAACCCTGAAGCAAAGTGCTTCGTTGTCGAGCCCGAGGGCGCAGCAGTGCTCGCTGGGCAAACTGTTTCCAATCCTGATCATCCTATCCAAGGCGGCGGATACTCGATGCCCGACCTCGCGTTCCTCAAAGGCCTGCAAGCGGACGGGTACATCCAGGTCACTGGCGACGAGGCTCGTCAAGCGGCTCGCATGCTGGCGACCAAGGAGGGCATCTTCGGTGGCTTCTCATCCGGCGCCAACCTGGCTGCAGCAATAAAGGTGCTGCAGGGTGAAATGAAGGGCAAGACGGTCGCAATGGTCGTGTGTGACTCTGGATTAAAGTATCTCTCAACCGACCTCTGGGCTGAGCTTTAAAGAACGCTCTGTACTCGGTTTAACGCGTGGCGCGTCGCGTCCACTTTGCGTCTGCATCTACTCAACACTCAACCCAATGTATGCATTAGACAGATGTGGAGACAGAGACTTGCTTTGACGGGAAGCGTCGTGATATGAGGCGAGGCTGGAACGCACAAAAGCTATGGGACAGCTGTGCTCTGCCAAGAAGCTGTTGGTGGCTGGTGAGGACGTGTTTGGCGGTGCGACTGACGCGCTCCTCCGCGTTGCAGTAGACGGGTCGAAGCTGTCACGCAAACTCGACCCATGGCGGAATTCCGGGCTCTCTCTCCAGCAGAGTTGGGAGACCAAGTTGCCGATTGACCGAGAGACGGCCAAGTCCGAGATTGCGGGCTTTCTCTAGCCGCTGTGAACCGCAATGCTGCTCCGGCTCCGTCTACTGCGTCTTGTCTCTAACACCCCTTTCTCACCTCCTAGCTCAACAACATGCTACCCGGCTCGGGGACAGCGCAGGTCCTCATGGTGAACAACGGCTTCCTCAGCCGTGGAACCCATGCCGACTGGTACGCGACGACCTCGGAGACTGCCGTCACGCCGCCTGTGATGTGTTTCGTCATCCGCAAGGATGGGCGCAACTACCTCTGGGTGGGTCTCCAGGTCCTTCACTCTGTCTTCCTCCCAGATTGACGCTTAGGACCTTGGAATGCGCTCTGACTTGCACAACGTTGGCCGCACCTGGTCCACCCAGCCTGACGTCCGCCTGTCGCTCCCACGCGACCTCCCACCAGAGTTGGCCCCTGCGGCAGTCTACCTCTCGCACTACCACTGGGACCATTCGGGTGACCCGCTCACTGTTCCCCCGGACGTGCCGATCTACGTGGGTCGCGGAACCCTCCAGGCTTTAAAGGCAGGATTCGACGAGTACGTGGGTGACCAGTCCACCGAGTGCGTTGCTCGATTATCCGAGATGCCCGAGGGCAGTTTGCAAATCACAAACTTCCCACTCAAGGGCCACGACGTGTTCGGCGATGGGAGCTTTGTTATCCTGCCAGCTCCTGGAGTGGGTTCCCTCCCAGGACAGGCTGACGACAGCACTGCCCGGGGCACAGTGTCGCGGTGGTGCGCACGACGACAGGTCCCGACACTTGTCAGTAGCTAACCAGGCGGTGGACAGTTAGGAGTACGACGGTGACTGACACCCAGACATGGTCCTCGGCGGCGACTCGGGCCACCACCGTAGCCTGTACGAGCCATGTCCCTGCCACGCCCGCGTGAGCACCTTTGGCCGGCGCAAACTCCACGGCGACCCCAAAGCGAGCTTGGATCATCTCTCCCGCTTGACTGGCCTCCACGCCCGCGACGACACGTGGGTTGTCCTAGCGCACGAGGCGGAGGTGATAGCCGCTGGTGTTCCCGAACGACAGTGGCTCAACGACTGGAAAGAACGAGGCTGGAAAGACAAGGCAGCGGCAGTGCGTGCTGGCGAGGTTGCCAAGGGATGTTGGGTTGACGGGACCGACGGTGCATAACAATGCTCCATGCTCCAGCTGCGACATGTACCCGCAGTTCTCTCGTGTTCTGCTTGAGATGGGTTTGGGGTTGATTCTATTACCGTGCAGTGTTGGCCAGGATGCTCCGCAGACTCGACTCGATGCATGCCTTGGTCTTGGTCTTTGTGATGCTCTGCAGCTGTGGTGGTTCTCTGCACCTCGGTTCGCAGAGTTTCGGCATGATCCGAGGTTATGGCGTCATCCACGCCAGAGTCGCCTGTAGATAAACCAGAGGTCACACCGCGCTGCCCACATTATTCTCATTCTCACACCCCTCCATCCAAAGCACAAACATGTCCACCAGGCAGATCATCAAGGCGGCCGGCGGCTCTGCCGTCTTCTCCAACGTCGTTGTCACCGGTAGCCTCGTGTACCTTGCAGGCGTGATTGGGCAGAAGGACGGCAAGCTCGTCCCCGGCGGCATTGAGGCCGAGACCCCTGCCGCTTTCGAGATCGCCAAGGAGCGCCTCGCGACTGTTGGACTGGACCTCACTGACAGTGAGACTGTGCACGACCACGCTGACATCAGTCGTCAACGTCACCATCTACCTGAACGACTACAAGAACAACCTCGCTGGCTTGAACAAGGTGTGTGTCAGCTACGGCCGTGATGCCATCTGTTAGCTGATAACCAGGTGTACCCAGCCATCTTCGCGGACGGCCTGCCCGCGCGCACGGCGATTGGTGTTGCTGCGCTTCCCCAGGACGCTGCTGCCGAGTTCCAGATTGTGAGTGTGGGCTTCAACTTGGCTGACCGACAGGTTGCCTCCAAGCGCGTGTAAGAAGGGCGTGAGCGGATGGAAAGGAGGGCGACAATTTGTATGCAGTCGTCATCACAAGAGGCGAGGGAGCTGTATCCATTGACACTCTGCGTCGCCTACTCGGCCGTCGGCGGTGGGTTTACCACGCTTTCCCGAGGACATGGCGATCTCCTTAGTCTCGGAGCTCGCGCCAATGGAAACAGGCAGGGGTTGTGACTGGACGGCAGAGAGGAGCAACTCAGTCAGCTGCTGTTAGGAAGTGCAAGATATATATGGACGTGGGCAGGCCGTTGTCTCCGGCGTGATCGACCTTGGCCTCGTCGAGATACCCAAGGGATGACATGGGGGGACAGAATGGAGCCCGAGTGGGCCATAGCTCTCGGACATGCTGGTCCGACTCGGACGTGCGGCCGTAAGGACCGGAGGGATGGAGTGAGACAGGCGGATGCTAGAGGTTTTCCATGAATGGCGACGTGGAAAGTGTTGAGAAGCAAAGAAATTCGGTTGGAATGATACCCGGCCGGTGATACCCCAACCGGGGACACAAGGCCGCGCTTATTTCATTCTCTTCCTTCTCCTCACTCTCTCCATCACATCCCATCACATTCATCACAATGTCTAGTGCTGCTGAACGTCTCGCTGCTGTCGCCCGTCACCTCGCTGAGGGGCCAGGCGGGGGCATCAAGACCATCGTCGTGTTCGGCGCTGGCCTAATGGGAGCTGGTATCGTCCAGATCGCGGCCCAGGCCGGTTACACTGTGCACATGGTCGACGTGAACGACAAGGCCATTAAGTGAGCTGGCTGTGCGGTGGAGCTAACAGGAAGCAACGGCCTTGACATCATCAAGAAGTCGGCGGCACGCATCGCCAAGAAGATCGCGCCAAAGAACATGGACGAGTTTGTCGCCTACGTCATGAGCAACATCAAGACATTTACCGACCGGTGGGTGTGATCATTGACCGTTACTGACTCCAGCAACAAGGCTGTCGAGGGTGCGGACCTCGTCATTGAGGCGATCATCGAGAACCTCAAGATCAAGCAGGAGCTCTTCGACTTCCTCGACAAGAATACCAAGCCCGAGTGCATCCTGGCTTCCAACACTTCTTCACTCCTCCTCTCTGACATTTTCGAGCACCTTCCCGAGAAGCGCAAGGCCGTGCTCTGCGGACTTCACTATTTCAACCCGGTTCCAGTTATGCGGCTGGTCGAGGTCATCCGCACTGATCAAACGACCGAGGAGACGATCAAGATTGTCTACGACGTCAACAAGAAGATGGGCAAGACAGCGGTGCTTGCAAAGGACAGGCCGGGGTTCATTGTCAACCGCCTCCTTGCTGCGTACAACCGCGAGGCGTTCAAGATGGTGGAGCGCGGCGACGCCACTTTTGAGGACATTGACACTGCCATGAAGCTCGGCGCCGGCTACCGTGAGCCCATTGCCGATGGATTGTGTATTGACGTGCAGCCATGGGTCCATTCGAGCTGGCCGACTACACCGGCCTCGACCTCAACCTCTTCATTGCCAAGGGCTGGATCGAGTACAACAAGCGCGGCCTCGTGCCCGACTACCTTGTCGGCGAGTCCAAGCTGGTGCGCTCCATGGTCGAACAGGGGCGGACGGGCCGCAAGTCTGGGAGGGGCTTTTACGAGGTGAGTTGCCGGCTGGCAGCGCTAATGGACAGTACAAGGACGGCAAGAAGGTCAAGAAGGGCAACTAGATGTAGCTGTATGGTATGTGGGTTCACATGGATTGAGGATGTAGCGCATACGAGGTGGAAGTGCGGCGTGGCGTAATGAGTCGCCCTGTGCTGTTTGGACGGCAACACAAAAGCGAGCGTGCGAACTAACTAATTCCCGGGAACCAACAAACCACATCCGGCGCCACCCTCTCACATTGCTCTCATGCAAGGGTTGGGAACTCCCTCGCAAGCACTGCAGTCTTTCACAAGCCAAAGGCATGTCAGTTGACTGGACCGAACTTGCTCGAACCACAGCCCGTGATGGTGTCCGAGCGCGCACTTGCCTCGCCCCCTCCAGCCTCACTGTTACAAGGTACCTTGCGGCGTTGCGCCCTCACCTCAACACGGCTCACGCTCGGTGTCGTGAGCCGCCTCTTATCTCCTCGTGGCATTCAACTCTTCACCACGACGATCTCATCATTCTAGCGCCCATCTGCTCTCGCGACCCTTCCCCTTGGCCCCTTTGGAAACTGGTCCCAAGGCCCCGACTCTGCCCACATGTCAATGGCTGCGTTCATTGGGGCCGCGGTCGGTGGAGTTGTCGGTCTCGGACTCGTCGGTGGCAGCGCATGGGTGGGATACCGCCTGGCCAGGCGTAAACACACCGAGCAACTGGAGCTCACAAAGTGGGTCAAGCAGCAGCAATGCTGACGGCAGGGCTGACGTCGAGGCGCCCGCTATCCGCTCAATTGTCCCGATACCTATGCCTGGCGCCTGGTACGAACCACCTGTACCCGTCATCGTAGCCGCGCACACAGGGTGGGGTCCACGTCAACAGCCACGAGCCAAATATCGCCGCATGATGCGTTCGCCCGCGCGCCGCGCCAGTGAAACCGCTCTGCCGACATTGCTCGAGCTTGGCGAGAGCGAGTTTGGGGACAGCGAAGGGCCCGAGCACCATGGTGTATCGGAAGGGAGAGGGAGAGGGGAAGTGTGAATGTCCTGGGTTTCTCCCTTGCTTGCAGTGAAGAGGGAGAGAGCCGCACAGGCACTTGCACAGACGCGGAGCTCACGCCATCTACTCTTCGCGTTCCGCCAGATCCACACCTCCTCACAGGCAGTTCAAGTGAGGACGAATCAGACGCCATGCCGAGCGAAGGGTCGGCCGACAGTGACTGCTGCTCGGCCATGCAAGCCGACCTGCGTCCGCCCGAGGCACCGCCATCACTCTCCAGCATTCCCGTTACACCAGCGACATCTGTGAGCTTTGGGCCGGATGATTTCGTCTTGGCCTTTGAGCGCCAGTCACTCGGGAACACGCCGTCAGACTCGGACGAGTCGACAGAGTCGACACCCACCAGCTCGCCCGAGGGTACAATCGAGCGTCCAAAGCGCAGGGTGTGCGTCGAGCTCGAGCTCGGAAGCAACCGTCGCTCGCTGAGCGCTTTCATCGGCCGCCCCTACGTCTAGGCAGGAAGTAGATTCGTAACCATGTACACGTAACGATATGCAGTTCATGTAGATTCAAGCATACAAGCCTCGCATGTGACAAGCGTACGTACATCCCAACAGGAACGTGGCGTTGCTTATCTCAGACACATGGTCATGCAATCGAGTCAACTACAAAAAGATGTGAGCGGTTGTGAAAGCACTGTGCCGACTCGTGTCGACCCCTTGAACTGCGCTTTCATAATGTGGCGCAGGGCCCTGCTGCAAACCAAGCTGCCTGAGGGATACCCATCCATTACATCCTGACCCAAAACAAGGTTAGCGAGGACAGGTTGGAAAGAATCTGCGACGGTGTTTGCACTAATCCTAACCCACTGTTGCACTAATGCTAACCCACTGAAACGCATGTACGAGAAGACTGACAGGGATGGATCGAGACCTAGGTTGATATTCGCGACCCGCAACCGGAACGTAAGAGCCAACGTAAGAGTCAGACGCGCGCGACAGGACGCGTTCGACGCGATCCATTCGGTCGCCTGGGGCAAGCGTGACATGTGCCGATAAGATTCGAGTCTCTTTCTCGTCGTCGACAACTTTTGTATCAAGGCCATCTTGCTTATACTGCGCCGTGCCTCTTTTCCCTCACAACAACACAACCGGACGCAAACCAGAAGCTACTGTAGAGTTTGGGAGCCGGCGGCAGAAGTGGAAGCTCTGGCAGAGCGGAGGCGATTGGGCAAGCAGCTTGGTCTGGGTGCAGTTACAGATACAGGCTATGGCCTGGAGCGAGGTGTCTGGAACACGGCGCGGATGGGGTGCGGATGGTAGTTGTAATGACAGGCGGAGCGACTTGGCACTCAAACAGATCGGGGAATTTGCGTACCAAAGCGGGTCAGGGCAGACGGGCGGGAAGTGGCTGCCGGCATGGTTTCAGTCGCCCGAGAAAGCAGCTGGGCCCAGTTTGCTGAGCAGGGAACGGAACTGGAAGCAGTCATCAAGCCCAGAGTTTACGAGAAGCCGTGGTCGGGTTGGCATCTGGCCCGAGGCGCGGGAGTTGTAAGCCAGGCTTGGTCTGAAACCAAAGTCAGTGCCGGGAAGCCAAGTTAGTTTCATGAATCGAGGGATCCCTCTGGCCTACTGCCGCCTTGCCATTCTTAGCACCCAACGACTTCCTTCTCCTTGTCCCTTCTTTCTCACTCACCACACCATCCAAGACAAATTCATCATGTTTGTCTCGTCGTCAAGAGCATGCCGGAAGCCCGCAATCGACACCCGGTGCGCTGGGCTACATATGGCTGCCATCAAGTTGCCCGCGCCCCCATCACAACACCATCACACTACCAACCACCATGGGACTGCTGCAACGACGCAGTGTGTTCGTTCATGACGAGGTCAATGGCGACACCAAGGCCGACTGCAGCTTCAAGAAATCTCGCGGCCGCAAAGTGTCGATGCCCAGCTTGAAACCCCCAGTGATTGACAAAGAGAAGGAACTACGTGAGTTTGTATCACCAACCGAGCTGACAACAGCAAAGCGCAAGAGCTTTGTCAACATTCTCCGGCCATGGAGAAAGGACAACAACGCTGGGCCAGTCCCCCCCTTGCCGCTCGCACACACGCCGTACGCTCGCGGGCGTGACTCGATGCTCAATTCCCCCACCTCGCCGATGGGCCCTGCCTCAACTCGACCCGTCTCGCAAGTGGGCTCGCAGGCAGGCATCTGCTCGACTTTCCCACGTCAAGCGTACCCAAGTTCAGTGACGCTGCCAAACTTCATTCCTGGACCACGCCGTTTCTACAACCAGGGAGGGGCGGTGGATAGCACGTCGAGCTTTGGCGCGTCTCGCTCAACCCTCCATCTCTCCGCGCACCCTTCGTACGCGCACTACCCTCCGTCGCCAGCGCCACCAATGAACATCTCTAGCCCCATTCCGGGAATCGGCGATGTTCCTCCCACGCGCTACAACGACTACTTCCAGCCGCCGCCGCCGCTGCTGCCACCCCCGCCTGGTGAGATCGGTGTCGCACTCACGCCACCAGACGCCAAGAGCCTTGTCAAGCGCGAGTCACGCCAGCGCATTCGCCTCAGCACCCAAACCACACACACGGTCATCTCGAGCTCGACACACACGAGTCACACGAGCCACACAATTCTTGCGCCAACTTTACACAACGCGCTCTCTAGTACCAGTCCACCAACCTCGCAAAACTCTCACGGCCATAGTCCACTAGCAAGTAACCGTCAGAGCACGGCGACAATCAAGCCGCTCAAGCGCCAGAGCAAGGGGTCGAAACGTGCGAGCGAGGCCGACTTCCTCCTCGATGCCGAGGTTGCGGCTGCGTTCTCCGGTTCGACATCACAGCCCAATGGCCAGATCCCGCCGGTCCCTGGGATTCCTGCCGCTCTTGCCGCGCTAGAGGGCCGGAGTACCGATGACCGCATGCCCCCGCTCAACGCAGAACCCGAGCGTGAGCAGCATGAGCGTTCCCCACGCGCCGTCATGTCGATGCTGCCCGAGTCGCGCCAGTCCAAGATCCCCGTTCCCCAGCGCATCCACTCCATGCTTCCGGTGCCACCTCCACGCCGGTCCAGCGCCATGGCGGCCAAGCACCTTCCTCCTCCGCCACCACCGCAGTCGTTTCCGTCGCTCCGACCTCCTCCTCGGATGGTGGACCCCACAGGCTTACGGACCAACGCCTCTTCCCCACGGACATCGAGCCCGGGTACACCCTCATCGTCACGCGGGCGCCTCCCTGTTACGGGGTCGCCCCGGCCGGACTCGCTCCTCTCCACTGCCAGCTGGGGCTCGTCGGCAAGCCACCGCATTTCAGGTCTACCAGGGCGGGTTGAGCGCGGCTCCATTCCCTGGCGCCACAGTCCAGGTGGCACACCCGACTTGTCGGCCGGCTCAGAGGGTGAGGGTGTTGAGGCCCTCGAGGACAACAAGAACCCTCACAATGCCCACTGCAAGGGCGACGACGAGAGCATGCGGTCCACCTCTTCGCTCTCGCACTGTCCAACGGCGCTACTCTCGCCTGTCTCGAGCGTGTGCGACACTCCGCTCACTCCGCCAGTGAACGACAACGGGATCCTCTCGCCTTCCACGTCTGGCGACTTTGGTCTCGGCCTCGGCACAATCATACCTGGTCCTCGGAATCGTTCACCCACGCGTGAGATTGCCGGTCTCCAAACCCGCAACTCGGTTCTCGAGGCGACAAACTGCCGCTTGGAGGCCGAGTTGCGGCAGGCGCGCTCCAACCCACGCCTCCGCTCGTCCGTTGCGACTAGCATGTACAGCATTTCGTCGCTGGCCATTCGCGACGACATGTCGATCGGGTGGTCGAGTCACAACGGCAGCTGCCTCGACCTGGCCATGCCAGCTCTCGTGGCTGAGATTGACCAGCTGAAACGCTCCAGCGCTGCACTGCAAGCCCAGCTGACAGGGCTCAAGAGCCAGGTGTCGCTCCTCCTTCCGCCGACACCGCACGAGGTCGCCGAGACCGAGGAACGCGACGGCTACGTACATGGCGAAATGTACATCCCTTCTGCATCGTACGCCCCGCCTCCGGTGAGGGTGCAAGAGCTTGGCTCCGACGCCGACGCCGACGACGAGCGCGACACGCCGACCCCGCGCCGCCGGGAAGACAGCCTGAGTAGCGACATGGAGAACTCGGTTGCGAGCCATGCGAGCACGTACTCGAGCTCGAGCATGGACAGCACGTCCCCCCTCACACCCGACACGTCGGCCGACTGGCCAACGCTGCCGAACATCACCGAGCTCACGCTCGACGGCAAGGCTGGCGACCGTTCCAGTGTCATCAGCATGACCCGCGGTGGCGCGCCACTCACAAAACTCCCGCCTCGTGGGCATACGCGCTCTCGCTCCCGCCTCGCCCCGGTCAACATCAGCAAGGCAAACGCATGCGTGCCAGGCTCGGACCCCACAACGCCGAGGGCAACCACGCCAAAGGCCCGCCGCGCACAGCGTAACAGCCTCCAGCCCCCGCCGCGCAGTGCAGTCACTCCCCGTACACCAACGTTCAGCATGGGCACTGCAGTGCCGCCGCCACGACCCCCGCGCCGCCGTCCCGTGAACGTGCCGCGCGAGATCGTCGAAGTCGCCACGGCCTAGCTGTACCATCATATTGTACTTATAACACGTATAACACTAATGTATCCATGGCTGCTTCGAAAGTTCCTGTACTTGACGGGACAACCAAACTGCCAGAGCCAACACCGATGCGTGCGGTCACCACCAGAGCGCCTGGATCTCAGTCCCCACCAGAGCGCCTGGATCTCAGTCCGTCCACCCGCACACTCATAAAACCGCACCATGGTTCAGACGCTGCCGTTGCGCCTCCCACTCGTGCCGGTATACCGGCGGTATCTCACCGCCATCTGCCACGAATCCGCCATCCTCTGCCTGCACCGGTGGCCCTGGTCGCAGGACCGAGTCCGAGGGCCGAGCCTGGTGAAACGAGCGAGTGCGTCGTCTCTCCGCCTCCGCCTTGTTCTCGCGACCCGCAGCCGCCGCAAGCGCTGTTGTGGTCGCGGTTCGGCGCATCGACTCGGGCTGAGGCGGGAAGGATGTGTCGCGGGTAGCAGCACGTGTCGGCGGCAATGTCGTGGACGCTGGATATGGCAGAGACGACATTTCCGACGCGACTGGATATGGCAGAGAAGACATTTCCGACGCGACTGGATATGGCAAAGACGGAGAGGGGAACAAGGGGAACGACCCGTTCGAAGGCAACGTAGGGACGCCTGCGTTTCCTGTCGCACGGGGATCCTCGAAGCGTCCATTGTTCCAACCGTGGTCCACGTCCCAGGCGTTGGTACCGTAACTCATCGGCGCGATAAACGGGTAGGGCGTGAAGTGGTCAACCTCGTCCATGTCTCCGCTGGCATCTCGGTGATATCCTGGGTCGTACATTCCTTGGCCGCCGAGATCAAACTCGTCCTGGATCTTGCGCCTTCGGTCTCGCTTCGTGTTCCATCGGAATACGAAGAACAGGAGCGTAGCGACGATACCGATGAATGCGATCCCGCCGACTGTTGTTCCGACGATAAGGCCAGTGTTGTCTGATGACATGGACGCGGCGGGACCTTGGCTCTGGAGGCCACCCGACGGCGTCTGCGTGACAGTCATGGTCGAGTCAGATGGCTGCCCTACGGGTGGCGGCGATTCAGTGGAGAACGTAGATGTCCAAGACTGCGAGGATGTCGAGGTAGAAGTTGGCAGACTACTGGTGGGAGTGGTACTGGTAAGTGTGCTCGTTGGAGAAGAACTTGTCGACGAGGTGCTGGACGTGCTTGAAGAGCTCGAGGTCCCTCCACCTGGCACTGGCCGAACCATGCAGGAGCAGACTTCTGCTGGCGGACAGGGCAATACGGTCTGCAGCCCACTTACAATGGACTGCGTTGCGTTCGTCACTGAAGTGGCGGACACGCGAACAGTCAGGTGCCATCCACCTGCCAGCGCGACCTGTGGCCACACCACATTGGTAGCCGTCACGTCGGGGATGCTCGCGAGCAGCTCATTGCTTCCACCCTGATCCGAGAATACGTCTCTTCCGTCAGTCCCTTCTCATTACAAACCCACACAGTGAATGGAGGCAGTACACCCGGCCACATCCAACCGATTGAAGCCGGCTGACATGATCGGAGGGGCCCGACCGCCACGGTCGCCGCAGGTGGGTCTGTCGGAGTCGCCATGGTAGTGGTGAGGATGACAACGATGAAAAGGCATTAGCGTGAACAAAAGGTTGTTGCGCTAGTGATGGATGCTTAGATCGCGAGACAAGACAAACATCGGGGCTGTGCTTGCTTCTACAGGCAAAGTGGCGTTCGCTGGCATACAAGCTAGTACGGGCCATGCCCCGAAGTATTTAGCGTGAGGCCCTGGTGCTGAGCGGCTACAACGTACATGTGTCAAAGCATTCAATCCTAGCGCAATCCTCAGGTCCGAATCACCGACACGTTTACCGGTCGGCGCGTGGGCATGTTTGGTTCCACATGCCAGCATTCCGGGCTGTTCCCCGCTCAGAGGCACCGCGTGGACAACTGCGCTCTCACAACGAGACCAACCATTTCTCGCTTCCGCTCCCGCTCCCGCTCCCGCTCCCAGCTCCCTCCATGACCTCTCGTACTGAACAATTGGATTCATGATCTGCGGAACCCTTAGTGCTGACTATTAATACGGCGACGACGATCCACCTGTAAAGAGGAGGTAACATGCCGTCCTCGACCGACCCAGCTTCCTCGGCGTGCGTGCGTCGCGTCTCCAACGACTTGGTCACACGTGCCGACAGGACCGTATGTAAATGCAGCACACGCGTTCGCGTACTGGACAGTGTGGTTGAGGCGGAAGCAGGGCGGACAGCGTAGGGCTGTGTAGCCTGCCTGAGGAGGCAGGCTGACAACAGCTGCCGCGGCGGGGAGGAGATGAGATGGTTGCGCAGCACGCAGTCGACGCTGAACGGTTCCGCAACGAGGTGCGATGCATTTCCGCGCCACCTACATAACACTCGTCGGCTCATTTATAGACTCCAGACAATACCCGGGCCCTCGAAAGCACGCGTACACGGTTAAAAAGAATGAACTGGACGAGTTAGGAATCGAACCAAAGACCTTGTCAAGATCTGGAACGCGGTCTCGAGATGCGGCCGCGCTGCGTTGCTAATGACACGCTCTACCAACTGAGCTACACGCCCTTGTTGCAACTGCAGATTTGGCGTATCTACAGCTGCGTGCGGAACCGCCCGCAGCGTTGTACGCTCGTGCGGGATAGAATAAGAGCGGTTACATGGCTGGAACGGGCTATAGCACGGATATAAGGTCACGTGATGCCGAGCGCGTTGTGCGCCGATTCCGTCATTTGTCATTTGCCATCTCATCAGCCCTGAGCTCATGCGTTTTGTGGGCGTGCCAGTTGTGGCCCAGCCGCATATGTCAACTCCCAGCCTGGATCGCAATCAAACTGCACACGCACAGTGGTGCTGAGAATCGGGATACACCTTCATGGGTCTGGCGACGGGAGGTGCAGGACCGAGAGCCAACGCGCCGAGTCTTCAAGTTCGTCGACCTGCTGTGCAAGTACCGTCGGCGGCGACCGTACCGCCACAGCAGGATTGGCGCCAGGCATCGGCTCTCAACACATCTGCCGGCTGAGCTCACGAACATGGTCTACGACCAGGACGTAGACCAGTATGCCGTACGGTCGACAAGGCAAAGTCACTCTGCAAGGAGCTCATCAAGGAGCGCAGGAACCATGCGGAAATGGAAATGGGGATGAAAGAAGAGACGTGGTGCTTCTGAGCTTGAGCGGGAGCCGGGACACCCAACATCCCCCGGTGCCATCCGCTCCATTGTGAGCTTGGTGGATCAGTACATTCCATACAACCGCTATACAACGTGATCGTGTTGGTTCTCGTTAACTTTCTCGCGCTATCACTCGCTGTCGTCAGTAACCCTTATCCCTCGCAACTCACGCCGGCTTGGTCTCGCGCTTCTCGTGCCGTAACCACTTGTGCAGGCTCCCTCGCCTGCGGCTGAGGGGTTCTTGTGCCTGCGCCGTGACCATGTCCTCCACAACCTCAGGTTGGCAGGGGAGAGGGCTTGAAGCAAACTTTGGCGACGCGGACGCGCTCGGAGCTTGAGTTGACAAGGACAGACTGCGCTCGCGTTCACTGGCGAGTGGCGAGCCAGAGAGTGGGGAACCATGGCTCGCTCGTCGCAGGCTGTTGCGCGCCTTACGCCCAACCTCGAGCGCCGCCACACTCCACCGCCTGCCTGTCGGAGCAGGTGCCTCCTCGCTGTCATCCCACGCCGGGCGCGTACCGAGGGACCGCCGCCGGAAACCGACCTGTACGCCAACGAGATACGGGTCGCCGAATGGGTCCGTCTCCTGCGTGGCGAACCGTGGCCCACCCGGGCGCTGGAGGAGACATTCAGTCGACGGCGACGAGTACACCCGCACAGTGTGGTGATACAGTGGGACCTCCATGCTGATGAGAGATGGGATGTGGTACGCGTGAGGGAGATAAGAGATGGTGGCAAGTGTCGAGGGCGCTTATAGTACTGCCTTGGGGTTTGAACACATTGCGGTGTGGTATTTCAAGGCACAGATCGAGGTCATGTGCCACTTCAAACCCCCACCTTGTTCTATCTTTGCTAGCCGCTCCACGCTTCCCACAGCCACCAACTTGTAATCTGGCATGCTTGGGTGACATCTGGGCGCGCTTCTCGCCCCATATGGACCTGGCAGCAACAACTGCGAGTCACATGCTGACGATGGCAATCTGGCAAACGAGGATGATGCAATGTTCCCTGGGCGATAGACGCCGATTGCAGCTACTATGACGCGGAGTTGGCCGAACCCGAACATGCCCTCCGAATCTCCGACCTGTTGGCAGATTCTCGACATGTTGGCAGATCTGGGACATGTTGGCAGATTCTGGACATGTTGGCACATGGCTCTCGTCGCGAGGTCGAATACGGCTCTGGCAAGATCGAGATCAGACGTCAAACCTGTTTCCACACTCCTGGTAAACCCGATTTCGGAACCATCGGTTTTTCTGGGTGCATGGGTGCTACAAGCTGTCTACACGACGCTACTGCCGTCGCTTGCACCCGCAGTGCGTCCAAGAACGGTGCGCCGCCGCCCCTCGCTGGAGGATACGCCGCATTGACGCGCACAAACCGCACTGCAGGGTGCTCGAGTTGCTCTGGCGGATAACGGATGACTCGCGAGTATTGAGAGGCCCGGGCTCGAGAAGCACCGTCCCTCCACTCTGCTCGGCATCGGCGCATCTGTCCACTTGGGGATGAGGTCCTCGTGTCTTTCGGAACGCAGATCTTTGAGGTCAACGGCGCAGTCAAAGTATCTCTCTGGCGTGCACGAGAAGCATTGGAAACGTACATAGTCCTGCGGTGTTCATTTGCTTTGGAGGAATAGCCCGTCAGCGTAGACAGTGTACGACTTGTTGCCGTGCGCCAGCTGGGAGATCAGCACAGACGCGTGTCTTGCCCCAGGTTGACAAAACGCCCTTGGGGTTAGTAGTCGTCCTATTCGCGCCCGATATCACACAGCCTCCGCATGGAGGTGCTGGCCAGGGTAGAGATGGTAAACAGCTCGGTAGAGGAGGCGTGAGCATGGAAAGTGAGGGGGATGCTAACGTATGTCCTTGAGCCACACGACCTCGTGGCTTCGCGCAGCTGCCTCGTGGCGCAGGAGCTTGCATCCCTTACCGCACAGACTGGAAGCGGGCCCAGCGCGCCCAGCGTGTTCGGATCGGGAACACAGGAGCTGAGTGTGAGATGGGCATGGAGTGCCCTGCGTGCGTGGCATACTCTGTGCGTGGCGTCGTAAGAACCGAGTCGAGCAGTTCTGCAGTCAATATCAGAGGATCAGCTGGGTTAGAACAATGAACGCCATGGTTGGCGGCTGTTCGCATGGCTGGATGTGTGTGGGAACTCCGTCAGTCGCTGGCTTGTCGCCAAACGGGGCACATCTGATTGATAGCTGACTAAACATGAGATCGTATGAGATCGTATGTCCCAGCCACCAAACTTCCGAAGCTGCCCGAAACCAGTTGGTCCATTTACAGCTCTACAGTTTCGGGTTGTTGCATGCGTTCAAGTCTATCTTTGCCGTATCTGCGGCATCTCCTCGATGTCAAGATCAGCTGACGGAGATACCGCACCGGAACAATGAATTCAGAAGAGAAGAACTGATCTGGGCGTCGTAGTCCCAGCCCTCTCGTCATTCCGCCCTTCTATTCTCACCCCCACCTCACTCCCACGCTTGTTCCATGGGCCCTTGGTCCCCCCTCGACCCCGTGGCTCCCCAGTTCCGCTCAGGACCGGCATCTCGGCGTCGATCTGAAGGACGCCGAGGATACGCGGTCGAGGACTATGACGTGGTCGTGCCTACCGAGACAATGCTGAACGCGACGCGGATAGAACCGCCTGAGCCGTGTATTCCAGGTGGTTTCTGCTTATCGCCCCTAATACAAACATCCTGGTTGGATGAACGAGACGCCCGGGGATTGCATGTGACGCGCCGAGCACCGAAATCTGACGGCGCCCCCTCGGCCTCGGGTTGCTCACCATTCTAATCACGGTAGTTCCGTAGCGGAAAGTGGGCTCAACTGTCCTCATCGACGTCGATCTTTGACAAAATGTACCAGTACTTATACCTAGGCTTGACGTGCTAGATTGGATCCTCACCACTACTACATTAACTAAGCTTGATGTTCCGTCTCAAGGCCACCCACCTCAAGTCCACAATCTCCTCCTGTACTCGCACCATGTCAACCGCGCCTCGCTTCCCCTTTTCCCGCGCCTCTGGCATGGAGCCGCCTGCCTTGTTTGCGCAGCTCCGCGCTACCGCTCCGGTCTCCAAGATTAGCCTCTTTGACGACAGCGAGGCGTGGCTTGTGACCAAGTACCGCGACCTCGTGCAGGTGGCTACCGACCCGCGTCTCAGCAAGGTCCGCACCCACCCCGGCTTCCCCGAGTTGAACGCAAACGGCAAGCACGCAGCCAAGGCCAAGCCCACGTTTGTCGACATGGACGCCCCGGAGCACATGCAGCAGCGGTAAGTCTTACCTTGTTAAGGACAAGTGATTGCTGACCACCAGTTCGATGGTCCAAGCCAACTTTACGCCCGAGTACGTCCAGTCGCTTAGCCCCTTCATCCAGCAGACGATCGACAGCCTCCTCGACTCGATGATCAAGAAGGGCGGTCCCCACGGCCCCGTCGACCTCGTGCAGGAGTTTGCTCTCCCTGTCCCTTCCTATGTCATCTACACCATCCTTGGTGTGCCGTTCAAGGACCTCGAGTTCCTCACCTCCCAGAACTCGATCCGCACCAACGGTAGCTCCACTGCCCGCGAGGCGAGTGAGGCCGCCAAGGGCTTGCTCGACTACCTCGGCCGTCTGGTGGACGAGCGCGCCGTCGACCCCAAGACCGATGTCATCTCGCACCTGGCTGTTGAACAGGTCGCAAAGGGCAACCTCACCAAGGAGGACGCCGTGCAGGTCGCTTTCCTTCTTCTCGTTGCCGGTAACGCTACCATGGTCAACATGATCGCGCTCGGCGTTGCGACTCTGGCTCAGTACCCCGACCAGCTCGCTGCGCTCAAGGCCGACCCCAGCTTGGCCGGCAACTTTGTCGAGGAGCTGTGCCGCTACCACACCGCCAGCGCCATGGCCATCAAGCGTACCGCTCTTGAGGACCTTACCATTGGTGGTGTCGCCATCAAGAAGGGAGAGGGCATCATTGCCTCCAACTACTCGGCTAACCGCGACGCTGACATCTTCCCGAACCCGGACACGTTCGACATCCACCGCAAGTGGGGCAAGGATGACCCGCTCGGCTTTGGCTTTGGACCTCACCGCTGCATCGCCGAGCTGCTGGCCAAGGCCGAGCTCACCGCAGTGTTCTGTGAGTATATTCAGTTGAGAAGATTGTGGCTTACCCCAGCGACGCTGTACCAGCGCCTCCCGAACCTCAAGCCGGCTGTCAAGATCGAGGACATCAACTACTCGCCTCTTGACCGTGACGTTGGCATCATCGACCTGCCGGTCACTTACTAAGGGTGTGGGTGCTGGTATGGTGTGAGTAGAGTTTCAAGGGCAAGTAAGCAGTAGCAGTATCGAGTGAGGAGCCACAGTGAATAGCACATGCATACACTCTGTTCTACAAGTTGCTCAACTGCAGCCCTCGGCCCGGACATCATCCAGTCACGTGACGCTGTGCAGTCCACGACACCCGAGCACTGATTTCCAGGACACGTCATTCTGTAGTCGTCTGGACCACACGTCCTGACATTTGCCTCCGCCTCGTGTTTGATCCCTCCAGGGTCATACGCATTCCCTTTTTCTGGGCCTGGGCTTACATCAACAAGTTCCCATGGAGCCCCGGGTATGATAGGGATTATCACCATGTGGCGTAATACAGTTGCCCATTTCCCTTGCTTCCCTTGAAATGCATCTGGCCTTGCTGCAGCTTGCTGTTTCGTATTGGTAGCAAATGCGTCATTTGTATTGGTTCATTAGATATATTACCTTTCGACTCTCTTACCAGGCTTGGCTTCTCATTGCTCTCTTCATCTCGTTCTCATCCGCATCACCTTCCTCTCCTTCTTCCCAGGCTCAGCTCCGGCCATGCTATCGGTCCTCCTCTTCCCACTCCCCCTCGCTCGCGCGCAGGTCGTTCCTACCACCACCACACCACCCCCCTCCTCTCTCTCCGACCAGTCGACATCTTCCGACACGCGCTACTGGACCGACCGTCGCGTCTCGGAAGTCTTCCTCTTCATTGCCTTCTTTTTGGGCTGCTTTTTCTTCGCCTACTTGTTTTACGCCTACGCTATCAAGCGCAGACGCCGCGCCGCCGCCGCGTCGCACCAGTGGAACGGTGCCTATGGCCCGGGCGGATACGGCAATGCGCATTCCCACGCGTTTACCCAGGACCGGAGTCCCTATTCACAGTCAGGCTATGCAGCCCTCGGTACCCAGCCTGGTTGCGAACAGTACCCACCACCACCTCTGTATGCGCAGGCAATGTACGCACCCGAGCCGCACGTCCACATCCCCAAGCAGCACGTAGCCTCCGCACGGGCGCCCCCACTTTCACGTGCAGCCTCGTCTGCCTCGACCTCGACGCTCGTCGGGTACAGCAAGGACAACAAAGGCAACGGCCGACGTCTTAGCGAAGATGACGAGGACAACGCACCCGTGCTGGAGACCCAGCTTGCCCGTCCCCAGCCCGCGAAGCAGTCGAGCTGGCGCGGTCGGTTTGCGCGTCTTGGCGACAGGGCGTAGAGCTCAGCACAACCACGCGCACAGTCGGTAGACTTTGCAACACGGAGGACCATGCACACTGCGAGCGAGATGTTGTACAGGACATTGAATCAGATACCGTAATCGTAATGTGAGGAAATGCAGCTCATGAGATGTTGGGCGAGTTGATGGCGGAGAAGCATGAGATGGAGAGGATAAGGCCCTATCACTCGATTAACTCGATTCCCCAAAGTCCCACCTGTGACCCACCTGTTGTACAGTAACAAACCTCTTGTGCCCAACCCCCAACACGCAGTGGCCATCGGGTGCAGTGCGCTGTCCGACGCCCCGATGACCGCTGCATCGCCACCGTTTCAGCACATGCATCACGTGAACCCAGCTGCCACCCACCAGCCGGGGATGCCGTAACAAAGGCCGTCCAGCCTTCGCCCTCCTTTCTGCATCCATTTTCAACATCCCCTCATCGATGGTCTAACCCTCGTAACAGATATGGCGACGGCCCCCCCCGCCGTACCCTGCGTCCGAGGTTCGGGCAGCCAAAGCCCCCCCGCCCTTTGTTGACAGCGCCGACTCAACCCACATCTAGATCTAATGGTTTCGCAGCAACCAGATGGGCGGGTGGGAAGAACCACCATACCAGCCGGAAAGACCGTAACGGCAACCAACATACCGCGGCCACCAGCCACCCAGTCGGTGATGTGTCCCTGTGGCGCCGGGTGCGTGCCCACCGAAAAACGAAATGACAGACTATTCATACTGACAACTGACTGCCTTTCACCCGATGCTCTTGGAGACGCCCAAGATGGGGGTGTGTGCGTACTCATGTGGGTGCCTCGAGCGTAGAGTGCCGGAATGCTGGAATGCTGGAATGCTGGAATGCGAATGCGCCACATGTCATGGTGGTTGCTCCATCCGTGCAATCCGGAGATCGACAGGCTGGGTGTGTGTGTGTCGGGGAGTGTCACGGGGTTGGGGACTATCGGGGGTTGAGGCCTGGGGTGAATGTCTCGGGGACACTCTAAGCTCGCGGGCACCGGCAGAGATGTTATCGAGGGTACGCAGGGGGCGCAGGCGATATGATAACCTGCACAGCACGCCTCCATCCTCTCCCAGCTCCGTTCCGTGTCCGGAGCAGGTTTGATAGCGGCAAACAGTGACGCAGTGCAATGCGACACGACACTCAACCCCGCACATGATCTCAAATGCAGAGTGCCAGAGCTCAAGGGTGTGGTTGTGGGGTACTCGCCTATCTCACCCATCGTGCCCAAGGGCTGGCTTCTCGGCAGCCGGCGCCATAACACGCGCCACGACATGCCGCGAAACACACGCGCCACAGCTGTCTTCTGGACGCCACTGCACGGGCGCGATCGAACGTCCACATCTCATATTTTTCACGCGCGAGATTTCGTCTCGTCACACACACGCATACAGACATCAACGCCAGTTGTGTGCGAAGCAACGCGACGAGATGGCAGGAACAATGCCGCCACGCGTTTACGCCTGTTCAGTCGCCGTGATATGCAGGGTTCTAGAGGCTTGATAGGGAGAGAGTCACGGCCTTGGATGAGATGGGCGAGAATTGCGCGTTTACAGGTCGTATCTTCAAGGCCGGTCTCCTTTGGACGGGCTGGCTCTGAAATAAATAAATAGGCCGCCTGTTGGCTTCAACTCATCCACATCCAACTCTTCTCTCCTTTTCACTACTGCCACTCCCAACCCAACCAATACCAACAACAACAACGACAATGAAGTTCTCCGTTATCACTGCCATTGCTGGTGAGTCCTCATTCCATTACCATTACCAACTTGACCCCCTCCCTCCTCCATGTCCACTAACCCTAGCCGCCACGGTCGCCGTCGCCTCGCCTGTCGCGGTCGAGCACGAGGCGCGCCAGGGTCCTACCTTCCCCTCGACCTGCACCTCGGTCTGCAACATGTTCTTCCCGTGAGTTTCCAGATCCTCTTCATCCTAATCATACCAGGGTCTACAACAGCTGCAAGGATATCCCCACCAAGCCCGCGTTCCTCACCTGTCTCCAGCCCATTTGCTCTGAGGCCGCTTGGCCCAAGCTCGGCCCCTGCCTCACCTGCTGGAGCGCCGCCACTGGCGGGTCGACCATCCCCTGGTGGAGCCTCTTCAGCCAGGCCTGCACTTAAGCGGCCGGCTTTCAAGGTTGGGCAATGGAGGAACACATTAGCGTACGCTGCCTCCAGCCCTGCGGGGTGCTTGTAATGCTTACATGCATCTCCTATAGTTAGTACAAATGTGTCACCAAAGTATGTGGCTGCCACTTTTATTTTCACCACGAGACCAGTTGAAGCGGGAGCAAATTCACAGGAGAAGAATGAGGAACAACAGGCGGAGCATTTACACTCCGCACAATCCTCCTCATCCTCCTTCATCCATCCCGAATACGCAATGGCAGACCGAGCCTGCCACCGCTGTATAGCAAAAAAGAGACGCGTGAGCAAACAATGGCTTCATAGTTGACTCCAGTGCGACCACCAACGCCCCGTGTGCGGAACATGCAAGAAGCTCAACCTCGAGGGCGAGTGCTCCTATCCTCCTCCTCAGCTTCGGCGGTGAGTCTCGTACTTGCCTTCTCCTGGATCCAGCCGCTCTCCATCGCTGTTCATGAGTTGACACACAGCGGCCCTGTTGCCGGCATGTCGCGCCGCGCCGAGCATCGCGCGCAGCAGTGTGAGAACGCACTGTGGTTCCTCCTCAGCCTCCCGGGTGTTCAGGAGGCCATTGACCGTGTCGACCCCGACGTCGTGAGTCTCCCCTTCATACGTCATGTTCCTCCACTCACAACCAAGCTCGCCCGGCCGTTTGTTCCTGCGCCAACAGCCAACATGGAGCGCGGGGAGCGCAACGAGTGGTGGGGCGAGCACACCATGCGCCAACCCGCCGACGTCCTCATGTTCCGCGACGCCTGTCGTCGCCTGCAAGGAGACCCAACAGCCCCTCCCAACGGCAATGGGGCGGAAGCTCATGAGGCCGAGCCGTCCCCGTCGTACGAGTACTATGACCACCGCGACCCATCTACTCAGAGCACAACGCACTCGCCCGCTCCAGACCCGCCGCAACCCGAGCGCCGCCGGGACGAGATGCGCAATGCCATGGGTCCCAGCCTCTGGCAGCTTGTCACTGCTGCCATTCCTGACGAAGACGAACCAGAGGCTCGCCGTGGGCCCGAGGCCGAGTGGGCGCGGCCGATGTGGACAGCACCTCCACCCCGCGATGACTATCCCGACGGTCCGAAGCGCAAGCGCCGCGCGGACCTTTTCTGGTAATGACGTCGGCACATCCGACGACGACCGCGCGATCTCCCATGTACTTTAGACGTCGCCTTGTAGCATATGCCCTGGATACTGTGTATGGTGGAGTGGAGCGAGTGTCGTAGAGTCGCTGCGTGCGTTGTGGGTGGTGCGAGCTGCGAGCTGCGAGCCTTGCCTCCTTGGGAGTCACGAGTCGCACCGCAACGAGTGACAACATAGCCGCCCTTGAACGCACTCTTGCTTTCATACAGTTACACTCAGCCCACTTCCACCCGGCTCATTCATACGTGTATAGAGTTACTCGACGAGCGGCTGGAGGTCCAAAAAGCTGTCTAATGAACTCCACGTGGGGGTCGAACCCACGAATCTTCCGCTCAACTCCACAATGGAAATAGGAAACGGACGCCTTACCTCTTGGCCAGTGGAGCTGTCGGATAATCCAATTCCCTGAATTGACTGGTTTCGCCATTTGGTCACGTCGGCGCGTCGGACTTGAGCACCGTTTCAGCTTTGCCATCCAAGACCCAAGACATAAATATACATAAATACATGACCAGCTGGCTGATTCGTTCTCGCCTCCCGAACGATACGCGGTACGAGTTGCTCATGCCGCCATGATGTTCTGCGATAAACCCGAGGTAGAGGAATGGAGATGACCCGCGCGGGACTACTCTGATCCGACATTGCCCCAACTCTGCGGCAAGTCATCTTCTCTAGCGAGCATCCTCACGGCGTGCCGCAGAGATGCAACTAACACCCTCTGCACAAACGGTACCCAAAAAAGCTGGACGGGTTAGGAATCGAACCAAAGACCTTGTCAAGATCTCGCACGCTGTGTGCGCGCATGCTAATGACACGCTCTACCAACTGAGCTACACGCCCGGAGCTCGTGCGTCTCTGCAATCCATGATGGCATAAGGACCATCTACGCCGGTTGAGCAGGGCAAGCGGAAGTGAGGGTGCCATCAGCCGACAGAGTGGGGCGGAGGGTCATTCCAAACCCAGAATAGCGGTAGCCACTGCTAATAATGTAGGTCAGTCGGGATGGCGGAAGCAAATTGAGGAAAGGAGACTGACGGCATGGTTTGACCATGGCTGGGCTGGCATGGCCGGCATGGCTGGCAGGGGTTCCCCATCGTTACTCCAAACATCCACTACACATCCAAGAGTCACAGATACAAGCTACTCTGAAGACAGACCAAGTCTGACCGCAGCTGACCGTTTGACTGCAGAAACTGCAGAACGTGGTTTGCCACCCAACTGGAATCCACCCACTATGCACGTCTGGATTCCCACGCGCGGGAGTGATTGGCCGGCCAAAGTGACAATGTCATGCCGGCATACCCAATGTGGTTTACTGCTCTGCGTTGGCTCCACCCTCGGCAACCATATCGGGGAGTTGGGCAAGCGGTTGGCTGACACGAGACAACAGGGCGAGGCACGCGTTTCAAGAGGATTGCGCGATATCACTCTCCCGCAACCTTGTCCTTGCAACAGGCACTGCCAGCCCCCACTCAGTTCCCAACACGACATGTGCCGCACCGGAACTGACACTGGCACCTCTGCTTCTAACACTCACTCTCGTCCCATCTTCATCTCGCATCTCGTTAACGTCGACCCAGTTTGCTCACCGGCGCCGAGCTAAATCCCCCGATCCCGCGAACAAGTATTGACCCGACGGTCAAGCTAAATTGGACGCAGCCCAGCGACATGGCCGCCATTCCCATGGTGGCCGTTGCCACTGCGCCCGTCAAGACGGGCCCGGCGTCGTCTTCGACCGAATGTCTTATTCCCCACCGCCTAGGCAGCCGGTGGACAACGAGTTGGACCGACCCAGCCGGCTTTGAAGCTCGCGACGACAAGGAGAGCGTGAGCGTTCGTATGTGGGGGCGTGGAAAGAAACCCAAGACAAACCCGAAGGCTGCGCTCGACAACTCGAGCGATGAGGACAACCGCCGTTGGACCTCGCCAGCAACCGCTCCGCTCTCAGAGAGGCGTCACTCTTTCGGCGATACCCAATCGCCGCCAAAGAAGAAACGATACAGCTTCATGCCGGCGCGGCTCGCCCCGGCCCCACCACCCGAGGCGCCTGGTGCCGAGAGTGCCGAGGCTGCACACGCTTCCGCCCTCGCCAAACTCACTGGCTCACCCAGCACCGTGGCGGCAAGCCATGGCGAAACCAAGAAACGCCGCTTCAGCCTCAAGAGCCTTCCTGCCCGCCCACCGACTCCTGAGCCGCTCCCGCCCCCACCTCTGCTTAGCCTCAAGGACGTCAAGGGCGGCATGTCATTTGCGTCCGACAGCGGCAAGCGCGGCTGGGGTGAGTACGATGAGTTTGGCGCCGTAAACCACACCAAGCCCAATACCCAAGACGGAGACGGAGACGTGACACCGCCAAAGGCCAACCCGTTCGATGGCGGCTTCACTCCCGTCTCCCCAAACCTCGGGGAGGAACGTCGTGCCAAGCGTCTCAGCCGACACGCGACGGGCGAGCGTACTCTGCCTCCGCGACTCCCCGCACCGGCCGATATGATCGCGGCAAACCCCGGCCTTGGCCTTGCAAACGATCAGCGTGTTGCAAACCCCGGCCTTGCAAACGATCAGCGTGTTGCGCGACATCGCTCCGCCCCCGTCGGACGGCCCGTTACGCGCACCCTGCGCCGCAAACCGCCGCCCAAGGCCGACGAGGAGCTTCTCCAGAATGAGAGCGGGCACGGTACGCAGACGACACCACCTAGTGCACCCGCTACCGTGGCTCGTGCCTCGAGTACAGCAGCGCCGGCGAGTAGGGGTGCCGCGTCTACTGCAATTCCGAATGCAGTAGCTGTCCACGCTTCGACAAATGGCCCAGCTGTCCCGGCTGTCGCTGTTGCTGGTGCCGCTGCGGCTGCTACCTTTGGTGCTGCAGCGTTCGCAATCAAGCCGGCTGCGAACACGAACACGAACACTCCACCAGCTGCCGTGGGAGCTGCCGCTTTCCGCAGCGAGCCTGTGCCAGCTCCTCCTGGGGCAGTGGACACGCCTCGCGACGTCGATGCAGTCAGTACATCTCCAGAGGCTCCGGCAGCTACTCTGACAGCTACGCCGGTATCGGCGACCAGTGCAGCTCCAGAGGCTCCGGTAGCTACTCTGACCGCTACGCAGATATCGGCTACCGTGACACCTCGTGACGCCTCTCTCACTGCCGAGTCCATCCCAGTCGCCGTCGCCGCCGCACCTGCTGCCCTGCCAACGCCCGAGGCCCAGCACGAGTCCGTCGCGGCCCATACTGAGCGCGTCATCTCTCCCGAGTCTCCGACACCGCAGTCCGCAGCCACTCAAGCCGGCTCGACGCAGGCTCACGTACGCCAGAGCTCAGTCTCCACTGCCGAGTCGATGCACACTGCGCACTCGGACTCTTCCGCAGCCGTCACTGCCCCAACTTCGCCTATCGACGCTACATTCGCTCCCCCATCGACTGGCCATACTCCACAGCCTCCCACCTCCTCCGGGTGGCCAATCTTCCCCGTCGTACCCGTGACCAGCATGCCACCGCGCTCGACGCCAGCCTCGCCCACTCTTCCGACTGAAGATGACGTCGCGACGCCGCGAGCACAAGCCGACACCCTGACCCCGCGCGCCATCCCTCATGCACTCGCAGTACAGGACAGTACACTTGTCCCACAACCCAGCACCGAGATCGCCCCGGCGCCCACGACTGTGGCGGCCCATATGGCTCTCGCCTCAGCCGTCGATACACCGCCGCGCAAGGTACTGGCGATCAGCCCGCCTCGCCGCCGGCCCATCCCCGCCGCGTGGCAGTCGCAGCAGTCCCTCCTAGTACCTGAGGAAGAACGGCCGAGCAGCACCACCCCGCCCGCCACAGCCGAGAGCGGCATCTTCCCACAACACCGTGACGAGTTTGTCGACGCGCGCGGACCGGAAGGTTTCGCCGCGCCCACTGCTACCCATGTCGCTGCTGTCCGAGTCGCTACTGTTGCTGCCGGAGTCGCTACTGTTGGAGCTGTCGCGGCCCATTCCAAGACGAGCTCCATGTCTTCAACTTCAACAGACCGCATCAGGCCCAGTGACATTGCCCAGATCCCGCCATTCTCGCCTCCGCGGAGGGCCGTCGCCCCCATGCCATCAGAGTACGCGTACGACCGGCCGGCAACGCACGCCCGCGCCGCCGAGAGCTTGCGTGCGCGCCACGGCCTGTCGCCCGAACCACCCGAGGAAGCGCGACACTTGCGCGTGAGCGCATACGGTGTCCCCGAATTGGACTTTACGCGCACGCCGCCGCCTGAACGTGAACACGACGATGAACCAGCCGAGACGGAGGCGCATGGCCGCAGCTCAAGCGAACGTGAGGTCCTCCAAACGCCTGCATTGGGCGAGGCGGCATTGAGCATGAGCAGCCACTCGGGATACGCCCAGTCGCAGTATATCCAGCCTCCGTGGCCGCGCTCGCGAGGCCATTCACGCGCCAGCTCAACGTCCCGATCTACCACGAGCGCCGCTAGTGCCGCTCCGCCATCTGTAAGCGCGTTCACTGACCGCCTTCCCCGATCTGGGCATGATGACGGGGATGGAGATGGCGTGGAGGGTCTCCTCTCGGCCCAACACACAGGCACGACCAAGGGCCGGGAGAGCGATACGCCAACCGTCGAGAGCTCGCCCCGCGCCCCGAGCTGGATCGACTACGCTCGTCCGCCCAAGGTCCTTGAACTCGAGGCCGCCGTCGCTGCAGCCGCTGCAGCCTCTACTAAACCCTTCCCGAACCCGGATCAGCGGCTGTTCCAGCAGGACAAGGAGATGGAGGTGGCGCGCGACCTCGACGCCAGCACGACGCGTGAGTCGCCTGACCGCGCGACTCGCGAGTCGCGCCGCCACGGCCTCGTCAGCATGGACGGGCGCGCGACCAATTCCAACGCCAACGGCCACGGTAGTGGCAGAGAACCCTCTCTCTCGCTGCAGCCCGTGTTCCATGCGCCGCCGCCACCGCTGCACTCACCGAGTGCGCCTGTCCCGCCACCAAAGGACCACTTCGGGACGTATCCCTCCGGCCACACGTACGCCACGGGAGGACCCTCGGTGGACGCCGCATCTCACCACGACTCAGTTGGACGCTCGCCAAGGCCCCAAACGGCCGACACACCAGACACGGCGCCCCGGCCGTTCGGTTCTCTTGGCCGCTCGTCGCGGCCCAACACTAGTGGCGGCATTGCCTCATCACACCCCTTCAACTCGCTCCGTTCCACCATGCCGACCACTCAAGACCCAGTAGTGCATTCATCCCAAGCAGGAGCAGGAACAGACGCCGCTCGCACAACGTCAACTGACCGCGTGACGCCGCCGACCCATCGCGCCACGTCACCCTTCAACGCAGCGCAATGGGCCAAGCTACAGCCCATCAACTCGGCACACGCATCCGCCCTCTCGCGCCTCGAGGGCACGTCGGCCGAGACCTACTCGCTCGCCCACGAGGCGCACCCGCATCCCCCACCGCCATTCCCCGGTCCGCGCGCCACCTCGCCCGAACCGCGCAAGCGCTTCTCATTCCGATCCACCGGCGGGAGCCTGCGGGAGAAAAAGAAGAAACGCTTCTCACTTCTCCCGGAAAGCAAGACTGCGCTCGACATCTCGGCACCTGTGCCTGCGTCTGAAGTGCCTCTTGCAGCCGACGCGTGGCCCGCAGGTGGGGTGGGAAGCAGGCTGAGCGGTATCGTCCAGACTCCACTGCCGCCGACACCGGCTGTAAGCTCCATGTCTGTCGGAACACCTGCCAAACTCTCGGTCCACCCAGACACTTCGCGGCACCATCACAACGCCCCAGATATCCCCGAACGGCCGACTAGCGCTGCGTCGCGGCGCTCCCGCCGCTGGAGCTTCAAGCCCAGCAAGAAGGCGCGTGGGCCTGATGTCGACGCTCCCCCGGTCCCGGCGCTCCCGCCTGTCCTACCGCTTCCGAGCAGCTTTGAAGAAGCAAAAGACATGAGCCTTTCGGAATCGCCACTCAAGGCGGCGACGCAGCGGCCCATTCCGGTGCAGCACCAGGTTGAAGTTGACGAGTCCAAGAGGAAGAAGGGAGGAAAGTTTATGCGCACCCTGCGTGGGCTTTTCAAGCATTAAAACGGACAAACAAGACTCAGAATCGTACATCATAATGTATCCCATAAACAATACACAATATCCAGACTTGGGGAAGCAATGCTACGCCTCGTGTTTCACTTGTCGCGCGCTGACGATCAGCGCAACCGTATCCTATGCTCGCCCCCGACCCCGTCCACGACCCCGTTTCGCTGCACCACGACCTCGGCTGGCCGGCGCCTTGCGTTTGCGGTCCTCCTCCACGTCCTCATCGCGAGGGAGTAGCGCTTCAACACCAGCCTCGTCCTCACCGATAGGTGGCAGTTCAAACGGTGGTGGCGCGTAGTTGTCCATCTGGGGATATTGCCCGCCGTCTCCGTCATCGGGACTCTTGGGCAGTTCGCCAGCCTCGGCTGCCCGTGCATGCACTCGATCTGCGAGTTCGTCAATCGCAGCAACATCAGACGCGATCGCCTCGTGCGGCCGAAGCGCAGCTGTGTCCGGTGCAGCCGTTGGCTTGTGGCGGGGTCCAATGCGTCCCTCGTTCACCCGCTACTGTCAGCAGATACAGCATGAGGGCTCACGTCGAGAATGGTCTTGCCCTGCGCGATGTGAGTGCGAGCAGCCGAGACAAGTGGGTGGCTCGGTGGTAGGTCCTTGATCAGGTGCCGGATCAGGCTCGAGGTGCCGGCAACATAGTCGGCGACGAGGGGAATGTCGTTCTGCGCCACCATCCACGCGCCGGATGAACTCTTGTTACGGGGCTCAAACGAGCACATCCTCCGTCCGCAAGGAAGGCAGCGGAGGAAACCGCCGTCGCGTAAGCCAGCGTAGCAGGCTTTGGGCTTCTTGCTGCTGCTGCATCCGTCACAACCGGCTGCTGTCAACTACTCCGCCAAGGGTCGATCGGTTGAGCCTGTAAGAAGACGACTCACGCTTCACGAGCGCCATCGGGACCTGCGGCTCGCCATTGTGGATGTGATATTTGCTCAAGACACTCTGGAGAAAGCGTGGGTTTTCGACTTTGGCGATACTCTGGTGCATCTGGTCGAGGAGGACCTGGGGTCAGCGTGGCCGACAGAAAGAAGCTGCTCATCGCGATGCCCAAAGTCGAGGAAGGCAAGGTGGTGGCGATCCCGCACTCTAGACTCTAGAAGAGATTACATCTGCCGCAACCGCAGTTACCGTCGAGGCAGCAGAGCTCGACAGCGTCTGCTATGTGACCCGTGGCCGTTGTTGATCCGAGTCGGTCGAAACGACGTCATTTCGAAATGGCCTTTCTAAGGCCTTAAAGGGAATTGAGTCACTCACCTCGACACCAGCGTCGTTCGCGGCAACAACCTCATAGTTTTGGTCGCCCATGGAGTGTTGATCTCCGATGTTGGGCATGATTGTGTTGTTGCTGTCGTTGATTGCGGTGAGAGAGGATGTAGGGAGGGAAGAGAGAATGATCGAATTAGATGTGGTATTCGACCAAAACCGATTGTTTGAGGGGGTCATTTGATCCCGTGTCTTTGGAGAACAATGACGTTTTAGACTTGTTTGAGTCAATTTGTCAACAACAACAGTCCACTACATCAACAAAAAGCTAAAAGACCAGGTGAAGAGACTGGATTCTCATATGAACAGGTGATAACGAATCTACATTGACAAGCAATTCAGATAGCAAGAGACCTGGAATGCAACGCGTTCGTGTGACTTGGCCTAGGTGAGACGAAGGCATAACAGCATGTCTGGACGCCACTCGTCCTGCAATGCCCCATTAGAGCAGCCATCATCGCAGCAACATTACCTGTACGAACACTTGTGTGGCGCGAAGGCGGCTCCGAACCTCTCTCACCAGTCTCGCTCACCACTCGACGATATCGACGTGCTGGTTCAGACGAACCCGAGTCGGAATCGATCACGTTGATTGCGACGGAAGCATGTCTCCAGTCACATGACGCGCTCCACCCGATCTCTGCACGAGCTACGCATCTCCCCAAACTCAACCTCGCTTCCCTTCTCTACTCTACTCACCTCTCCACAGTACTCATTTCCTTGCAAGCTCACAAATGTGTCTCGACGCAAACGCGTTCCCTCATATCCTCGACGCAGTCATTGACGCGTGCGATACCGGCAGCCTTATCGCCCTCCGGCCCGTCTCTCAATCTCTCTGTGCGCGTGTCGACGCCCTCCTCTTCGCGCACATTGTCGTGACTTACGCGCCCTCCCGCCTCCGCTCTTCCCAATCAGGACCCGGCGAGATCATCTTGACCACGCCGTGCGGCCACAGCCTCCCTACCCCACCACTTCCCACTCTGGCAGGATCCTGCGCATCTCTCAACTCCACCCTCCGCCCTATGTTGCGACACACCCGCGCCGCAACCATTCGGTCCATGAGCCTCATAGCCGCAACGACCCTCGCTCCGCTCCTACCCCGTCTCGAGGTTGTCCACCGGTTTGCTGCACAGCCCTGGGACAGCCCGCTCCTCAAGGCCAAGATGTATGTTGACCACGTCGACTTTGGCCGCCCCGCAATGCCCGGCGGTATGCCCCTCGGCTACGTACCAGACGACCTTGACGCGCTCGTGTTCCGCTTCTCCATCGACACGGCGCATTATCCTCCACATGTCGATCACCCTCCATTTCCTGGTGGTGGTGCACCTGAACGCCTTCCCGTGATCGAGGAGCTGGACCCGCCGCATATTCCCACGATCACAGTCGTCGCGGACCCAATGGGGCCGATGTGGGCGAACTGCGCCGCGTTTACGGGAGCTGTGACCCGGCGACTGTGCCGCGCGCATCCTCGATCCCTTACTCTCGTCGCGTTCGACGAGCTCGGCTCAGCCATCCCTACCGCAGATTACAAACTTGACGACTACGGCGACGGTATGGACGTCGAGACACGCGCCGGGTTAATCGAGTACGCGCAGTGGGGCCTCAACAGGGCGCAAGTGGAGGTGCGGAAGCTCACCATCCTTAGCAGGGCAGAGTGGGAGGCAGGGCTTAATGACCTTGAGCGATTAGAGGGGCCTCGTGGGCGGGCCGTGGTTGTTCATACCTAATGGGGGGCTACCGAGCTGGCCTGGAGGGATACCCAGACACGAGGAAGATGCGCCGCAGCCTGTTCATACGCCAGTGATAGAAGGCATGAAACACTTGGCGGGCCGCATGTGGACGGATGTCTGCTACAGCTTAGAAGCAGAAGAAGGGCGAAAGGCGCACTGGCGCACCGGCGGTGCACGTGTCCACCTGCAGACTTGCAACAGCTGGCCGAGTTGGGAATCGAACCCAAGACCTCAGCAAGTCGCTTGTTGACCATCAGCTTTGAGAAGCCTGGTCATAGATGCGAATGGTGCGCTCTGCGCGTCGAGCTACACGCCCTACAGCTGTCCAGCTCGGTTTCCTAGCTCTCTTTTCCTCGAAATGGTGGCCTCCATCGTCCTCAACCCCGACCATTTCTGGTCTTATCTGGCCTGATAAGACCGAATCAAAGCATCCCACACCACATCTGGACCAGGCTTCAGCAGGGTTCAAGCATGAGACCGTTGTGAAGGTACGGAATCCAGCCACTCGACTGTCCTCAGTTTCGAGTTGCAGATTGGACATTCCTTCGGCCCAAAACAATACGTGCCCGATACAATGACGTCAAACTGACCGACCTCAGTCCGAACAGAGCACGTCGAGCAACCCCCAGCTCTCCAGATCAGTAGATACAAGTCTCTATCACACTCTTCATCATGGAGTCGCACGCAGACCTCGTCCCCGTCCGCCCTCCGCTCGCGCTCTTTGGGCGCAATGTCCGCTCCGTAATTACGCAGGTCACTGTCCTCGAAGACATGTTCCCCTCCGGCGTAAGTGCCACTCAAGGCTGGCTGATAGCAGGACAACTATACCGTGACTGACTCGGACGGGAGCACGATCATCCGCGCCAAAGCCGAGGAGTGGTCGCGGCTGAACAAAAAAGGTAGGTAGCGATGAGAGGGAGCTGACGACAGTTGTTTACGACGATATGTTACGGCCCCTTGGCGAGATTAGCAACAAGGCACTGTCGCTGCGCCAGATCGTCGAGTTTACTAGCAACTCTGGTGAACTTCTTCTCGAGGCTAGCTTTCATGCTGGTAGTGAGTGACCCCCACAAAGAGGGACAGGAAATGAACTGACGACCAGCTAACGGCTTGCCCAGTTTCCGTGCGAAAATGGGCGATAAACTCGAAATGGCCGTTGTCGGCGATTGGAAGCAACACGCAGCTGACATCGTGACCAGCGATGGCATTCTACTCGCGCGCGGGAGCCACGAGAACGAGTGGAAGGAAGGCGATCCCGCCATCCCACAGAGGCAGTACAAGCTCGATGTGGCACCTGGCGTTGACCTCGCACTCGTGGCGATCGTGAGCCTCTGCCTCGACATGGTCCACATGCGCGTGGAGAAGAAGTAACTGAGTGAGCGAATGCAATGAGGTTGTACAATCTCATCTCCGTCTGTTTAAAGCCTGCTACTGAACTCTCACTCCTCCAGATTATCGTTGCTCATCTCAACCATTTCATTCCAAGCCTTGCCTCACAGCTTGCCGCCGTTCTGCTCGAGGACGAGCACGCTGCGGAACTTGGCCTTGCCCTTGTTCGAGTTGACGATGGCCTTGTTCATGTCCTCCCACTTGTACTTCTGAACCCACGGCTCGATCTTCTTGTCCGCCGCAAGCTGAAGAAGCTCCTTGAGGTCGCTGGGCGAGGCAATGTTCGAGCCCGAAACGGCGATAGATCCTGCCGTAAGCCTCCTTCTCATTGAGGACCTACCGAAGATGAGCTGCGTCGCGCTGATCTGAATAGGCGTAACAACGACGCCAACGAGGCAGAACGTGCCCTCTGGCTTGACGAGAGTAGCGTACGCCTCAAGGTCGAGCGAAGGAGGGTCTAGTTTGTCAGCACACGTCTCGTCTTCTTGAGAGAGACTCACTAATAGTGCTAATCACAAGGTCGACAGAACGCGCGTGCGCGGCCAGGTCAGCCTTGAGGTCCGAGCCGGTGGGAATGAAATGGTCCGCCCCAAGCTCAAGGGCCTCGGTCCTCTTGGCCTCACCGCGCGAGATGGCGGTTACCTCGGCGCCCATGGCCTTGGCGATCTTGATAGCCATGTGGCCCACGCCACCAATACCGAGAACGCCAACTTTGGGCGCCTTGTGAGGTACCCCGAAACGCTTGAACGGCGCAAACACGGTCATACCCGCACACATAAAGCTGGTGGCCTGGGCGGGGTCAACACCGTCGGGGACGGGGATGACGAAGCGCGAGGGGCCGCGCCAGTGGGTTGCAAAGCCGCCGTAGCTCTGCTGGCCCTTGTTGATGCCGCGCGAGTACTTGCCTACGCCGAACGTGTAAAGGAAATCGGGGCAGAAATTGTCCTTACCTAATCGTCAGCACGCTAACAGGCACCAGCGGTAGACTCACCAGCGACACACCACTCGCACTCGCGACAGCAGTCGCACTGGGCTCCAACGCCAACACGATCGCCGACCTTGACGCCGGTGGCCTTGGGACCGACACGAACGACTTGGCCAACAATCTCGTGGCCGCACACGATCGGACCGTTGTAGGGTCCCCAGTGTCCGGCAAGCTGCGACGTGTCGGTCGCGCAGATACCGGTGTACTGGACCTTGACTGGGGTTAGCCCAAATCGTCATCTGTGATAGCCCTGTACTCACCATCGACGTAGTCGTCGTCAAAGGCGGGAGGGTTAAAGTCGACGAGCTTCATGTGGCCTTGGACGCTGTCTGGCCCGTAGCCGGCCCAGCCCTGGAAAGTGTAGTCGGACATGTCTAGGTGTTGAAGCTGTTGGGGGTGTTGGAGGCTGTGAAAGTGAAGAAGAGAGTGAGAGGTGAGAGTAGTAAGGATTGTGAATAGCAAACGTGAGTCTTATATATACTTGGCTTCAGAGTACTGACAGCTCAGATTGACGTCTCGCTAGTGACGAATGTGTGCGAGAAGATTACCTATCTATCTGCCTGTCGGCTCATCTGCAGCGCCTCGATCTCGGACCTCGGGCACCCCAAAGACGCTGCTGGGCTACGGTGGTCCTGACCAAGCAGTGGCTTGTCGTTCCGCATGTTGTTCTGCTGTTCCGCAGATATGTCAAAGGGTTGTGGATTAAGATCTAAGAGGATGGAAAGAAGCGAACGAAGAGGGTGGAGGTTGACCAAATTGGCCAAGATGGCTGATGCAAGCAACCTCCACCCCGAGGGCAGCCGAACTCTTGCCGGACACTCGGCGACGGCTTATAACGTCTCTGGCAGATACGCTAGTGTTGTCATCGACACGACGCGCGTACAAGACGTGATCGCTGACGATGCTGACCACCTGTTGAAGCTGCGTAAGCTGATTGAGTCTGGCAGCCGTCGGCCCTACCACCAGGGCTCAAGAGCTCAAGACGGTTAAACTTGAACAGCCGTCAAGCTTAGGTGCAGTAGACGTCACGGAGACCCCGCAGACCCCGTAGAGCTGTTGTGATCTATGGCCAGGGAAGTTTCAGATGGGGGCAACGAGGCTCCGTTGGACTGACGAGGCACGATAGGATTCCGCCTGTGCGACAGGGTGAAGGGTGACGAGAAATAAACCCAAAAAAAAATGGGAGGGCTGGCACACCCCCGACGCCGAGAAAACGCGAGTGCGGGAACCCCAGCAAGCCTGAAACTCTCTTCCCGGCCCCGATATTCGCGTATCGTATCTGAAACCTCATGTACAGTAGGATGCTTGTGATCCAGAGTCTAGCAGGCAGTGCATAGAATCTATACAACAGCTATGGCACCAAGTTATCGTCCCCTGTCACATGAATAACTCGTCACAACTGCGGTCGCGGTAGAGGCGGAGATATCGGCGGCGACTGTGGCAAGTCTGAGCGCCGTCGCTCCTCCCATTCGGGCCGATATACCGGTGGCAGGACCTCGACAACAACCTCCTCGCCGTTCTCGACGCGAATCTCGCCGCCGTCTTCGGCGTGCTCAACAACATGACGTGTGCGGCGCTGGCGGCGTGGGCGCCGAGGCATTCCATCTGGGTCCATCGACTTTTGCTCTGTGCTTCCCGACAAGGACGAGTCGCCACTAATTCCACGAGAGCCATTGCGGTACGAGTCACCGCTCATTGTCCGATCTCCACTCATGCTGTTGTCGGCGCTCAACATGCGACTGTTCTGGCGCGAACCACCATTGGCCAGGAGGTTGAGCTTGGCCTCGTACTCGGCATGCAAGTCGGACGAATCGGTACCAAACTGCGTCGGCGAACTGCTACGCGGCACAGCCATGGAGCCTAGCATGCGCTTGTCCGGCAGCGGCTGGGTCTCTGCGCTCTCGTCCACAATAAAAGCGTCTGGCGTTCTGGAGTCAGCTTCAAGTCAAACACGTTGTTCATACTCTTTGTGCTGGCGTTTGCGTCGTCTCCACCAGAGCGCAAACCCGATGGCTGCCAAGATGAGGAAGCCACCGACGAGGCCGCCTACGAGGCCACCAATGAGTGCCGCGTTACTCTTCTTCTTGGCGACAGGAACGATGCCGTCCTTGTAGTACGAGCAGTACGTGATCGAGTTGAGGATCATTTGATTGTTGCCGGGAGCGCTCAGCGTGAGTTGGTATAGGTCGGTCGGGTCCAGCGGGGCCTGGTAAACAATCATGTCCTTGGCTTCATACGAGCGTAACGAGTTGAGGTTCATCTGTTGAAAGTTGAGAGGAGTTATGCCGCGAGACATGAAGAGGTTGAACGTGTTGGCGTTCATGGGGCCCGACACTGAGCTCGCGTTGACCCATACAAAACTCGTGTTCTGTGGCAGCGTCGCTATCACCGCACCACCCCAAGCGCTCTGCTCGTCGGTGCCAAAGGTCCACGCGCCGCCCTGGAAGCTGAGCTCCAGGCTAGAGTTCTTGGTAAACGACTCTGTGACGCAGTGTACTTCTTCCCAGCTCTTCGCCTCGGTATACAGTCCGCTCTCGATTGTGACGCTGTCGAACTGGAGGCTGTCATTTGCAGGAACACTGTTGATCAGAGCAAAAGTGTAGGCCATCTTGTTGGTCCGATAAGGGAAGACCCAGTTGTTGTCGCCTAGGTCGAGAGGATTGGAGCGGCCGGCGACAATCATGGACGCAGGTGGGTCCTTTGAGCCCGATCCAGCCCCGCTGATGTGGGTATACACCCACGCAGCGGTGCCTGCGCCGTAGAACGACATGTTGGAGGTGGGTCCACTGATCCAAGGCAGTCCGTCTGGCCCACCATCGCTCCAGTTGCCGCGATATGTGAAGAATGGCGAGACGGCAGGTATCGACAAGTTGAAGTAGACATCGGGATCACGTAGTGAGAACGGGCTCACGTACTGCGCCGCGACGGGTACTAGCAAGCCCGCGATGGCGAGAGCGCCGAGCATCGTGTAGAGTCGTGAGATGATGGTGAATAGACAACTTGCTGGCTTGGCGATGCATGGTTGGCTACTAAATTGATGCGCCGGTGCCAGTTACCTGGTCCCCACCAGCCGAGGTGGGCCGGCTTGTTGGCGGATCGGCAGAGTGCCAGTGCCAGATTGCGCGAGACATGGGTCTGACCTGGATTTAACAATGCCCTACCATGCCAGCATGCCGTGAGAAGCCCCAGGTCTGGGTCCAGGGAGTCAGAGTCACCCGCCAGTTGCAGAGCGTTGGCACTTTGTTGGGACCTGGGGGATCGCCCCATTCTAAACCTTCTCGAAATACCTGTAGTGTGTTGGCCTATCGTGAGAGGCATTGAGAGTCTGGGAGAGGGGCATGGCGTATCCTCGCGACCTGATAATGCAAACCTGAGGTCTCACTGGGGCTACCTTGCAGGCTAGCGAAGAGGAACCGAGTGGTTCCCCTACACCCTAGCCCTAGTGCCTGTATTCTCAACTGCAGGAATCTCCTCATCTTGATCTCGGCAGTACTTTGTCCCACCATTATTCATGATTCCCGTAACTAACCAGGCACCAGGAGCGGCTGTGGATACTCAAACCGCCAAGGACAAAGTGAGGCTGTCTTGGACCAAGCCAGGCCGTGGTGCTGACTTTATAAACGCGCACCATTCATTTTCTGCGGGGTTAGAGTTACACTCATTAGACATGATCATGTGAGCATGAACGGGGTGGAACAGGGTGGAGCCCACTGTATGTATTTGCAACCTCACCCACCCTACGATGCCAAGACACCAGACACCATTACGACTCCACAGACTGAGTTGTCGACTTGGTAAACTCGGGCTACCAAACAGCGAGAGGAAGACGACGCTGTCAAGGAATGCGGGCACTTTGCGGGCATTTTGCTGCGATGGTACTGATTGGTGGAGCTAAGAACCGGGCTACCGTAGTAGTTGGAGTAGATGCATAAAACGATGGTGTATATCGCCCTCAAGTAGACTGTAAAAATGACGTGTATTTATTGATGTATGTGATTCTCAACACGACTGTGCCCGGCCATGACGTAATGGCAATGTGGGATCTCCGCCAGCTACAGTTTCTTGGCAACAGTTGGGCACAGCATAGCAATTCAAAAGACAAACAAGTCTTGGCACGTAGTATCAACCATCAAAAGCCACAGAATGACGACCCTCCATGGCTACCACGAGCAACTCTCTCCAGCGCCAACGGAATCTCTCCAGTCTCTCCAGTCCAGCAACCATACAACCTCAACACAAACAACAGCTACCACCTCCCCCCACTGATCCTCTGAAGCGCCGGCTTACGACCCCTCTCTCTCTCTCTCCCACTCCACTCCCACTCCCACCCACCATGCCATCTCCCCCCGCCCTTCGCATCACAACCGACTCCCTCGGCCTCCTCTTCACTCTCGTGACCGGCGCCATGGCGATTGCCACCGTGTGCATCACCGGTCAGCACGAGCTTATCATGAGCGCGTATGGTAATGCGTACATCGCCCAGAGTGCCTGGGCCTTCTTCGCCACCGTGTTGTACATATCTGAGTGAGCCTCCCCCCTCTGCCCCAACTGACCTCAGCCTCGTCGTGACGGCGGTAAAGCCCAGCTCGAGGGTTACCTCCCTCCTCTCCGCCTCTGTGTGGCGCGGCTTCCTCGTCGTATCAGGAACCGCCATCATGGGATACTACTGCATCGTATTCACCGCTGTGCCCGAGTGCATCGCCCGCACCCCTCCATATCAGCGTACCACCAGCACGGACGCCAACTGCCTGCTTCCGCTTGCATCGGGAATTGTCGGGTGGATCACTGTCGTTATTGTGAGTCTTCAGATCCAGACAAGCAGAAGGAGAAGGAGAAGGCTGAGGCTGATTACAGCTCGCCTTGTCGCTCGTGGTCGAGATCTGCACTCTTCGTGGCCAGTCGAACGATTGGTGCGCCCCGCTCGCCGCCCTCCAGACAGCCGAGGATGACGCGTTGCTCAATTCCGTGGCCAAGGACTAGACCTAGACCGTCAGAGGTCTACCCGCACAGCATGGTGTGCACTGTTTAGATTTCGCTACTACTACAGCACCATAATCGCACTACAGCACCACAATCGTACTACATCACCCTCATAATATCTAATGTATTTACCCACCGTACAATGTGCGACACCGACTCTGTTTGTCACGCCAGTCCGATCAGAGGTGTCCATCGCACCAAAGCATCTCTTCGGTATCGCGGTGATACCGAGATCCGCGGCGCACGAGCCGTCGAGCAACATCGCCCTGTTGACGCCCAACCCGCAACACTGCAACACTGACAACATTGATGCTGACTCGGCCGACGCACACAACAAAAGCATGCCCAAAGCTACAGCTTCTCACGCCACTGCTTGTGGTTCTTAAACCCCACACACTTGGCTCTTCCCCACTTCTCGCCACTCCCGCACCTATCACTATCGCCATGCTCCCCAACACACTTACGGCGTTCCTCCAAGTGCTCCCTAAGCTCTCCAAGCCACTAGGCAGTGGCAACTACGCCGCAGCCGAGATGACACTCGTCATGAAACGTGGCGCGATGAGCTCCAGCGTGATCCGCCACCCTCACTCTGGCTAACTCCAGGCTGATACCATAATCATGGACATGGACAGCGTCCCCCGGCTCCTTCTCGTGCGCCGGCGCTCTCTCTACGGCCAAGACCGCCGCGGTCCGTCCCTCCCATATGAAGCTGATGACAGACGTGACCGATGCCAAAGGAGCCGTTCTGTACTCGCTCGCCGAGAATCACCTCACTTTCGGTCGCGGGATCGTGGGCAGCGATCGTGGGCGTGCCGTCCGTTTAGGTGTCAAGCGCATGTGGGCCGGTGAGTATTCGACTCACTCCATGAGATGAGACCTAACGCCTCCGGGACATGCCAACATCTCGCAACCACTCTTACGAATCTCCCTTATCCTCATAGCATCAACTTCCGCGAAGGTCATCACTGCCAAGGTCGAGCACAACGGTGTCCCCCACAGCCTCCTCCTACAAGGTAGCATGGATAGCGCCACGGTCATCCTCGAGGATGGCTCACCAGTCGCCCGCATCAGAACCTATTGCAATGGATTCTCCGCCCCACGAGGCTCGGTAAGCGTATTTCCTTCACACCGCTGACACCAGGTCTGCCTGACGATCGCGCCTGGCGTCGACATTGGCCTCGCTGCCGCTCTCGCCCTGTGCTTCGACGAGTGCAGCTGGTGCTAGGACGCGTCAAGGGAAAGAGAAGAATAACAGCAAATATCAGAACGCCCAGAGACATGAGCTCGGCAGTAGGTGACGCATGCATCTATCCTTGTCACACCTGCGCCTGAGATAAGCCCTGTCTACCCTCTGTCGTCAGCCATGCCCCAAAACGCCCGACGCACCTATTTGTCCGTGGCGAACATACCGTCCTGCCGCTCCCGCTACGCAATCTTGTGCTCGGTGTCGCCCGAGCCGTAGTGGTGCCCCATACCGTGGTCCGAGTGGTGCTTGTGGCTCCCCAGTCGGCCTGAACCTCGTCTACACGTATACGCGAGGACTTTCTCATTCCGCGAGGCGCGGAGAGAAGGGAATCGAAGGCCGACCAATTTTCAGCCAAAGTGCGTCTAATAGGTCGTGTAGCTCAGGGGTAGAGCGCACCATTCGCATTACTCCAGCGATTTGCTGAGGTCTTGGGTTCGATTCCCAACTCGTCCAGTTTTTGCCTTCGGTAGTTTCAATCCTCACTCCGTTTCTTGACGCAGAGGTTGTAGCAAGAGCCGTCAAGAGGAAATAACCGGAACAATCGTGCAACCATCTACTCCCTGTTCCTCTGCAGCATATACATCGCTCATTCTGGCCGATACGGCGGAATTAGTACATCCGCCAATTGCATCAGACATGGGGGCGTGTAGCTCAGTTGGTAGAGCGTGTCATTAGCATCTTCTGAATAGATTGTTCTTGACAAGGTCTTTGGTTCGATTCCTAACCCGTCCACAACACGAATCTTTTGTTCCGACTGGATGGAGGAATGCCGGCCCGGGTTGTAACCGGTTGCTGGAAGCCGAGAACCGAGAAAGCAAAGTCGCGTCGAGATCTGCATGAGACGACGTCTTCCAACAATGCGATGCCACCTGTGCCATGCTGCACATGGTGCCGACGCCGAGACACATGTGGCCCGTGCACAGCTGCACGGCTCCGCCATGGCTCCGAACAGGCCAGCGACGCACCATGTGGGTCTCTTCGGGAGTGGTGGGGAGGACAATGCAAGGCGCACATTCGTAGTTGCCTGTGTACGACCCCAAACCAGACGCCAGCAATGCCATGGCCGCCCACAAGATACTGCCCAGGCCGTTGGCGATATCGACTGACCCGAATGATCTCCGGCTAACCCATTCCTCATCGCATTCCGTTCGTCTTCTTCAGATGGAGATGTGCAAACGCTGGGACCGGGCGGCCCTAGCGCCGAACACGCCATCCTGGACGCCATGCACTGGTTTTCATCCTCCGCGCTAGGTTTGATGGGATGAGAGCTGCGTCGACGCCAGTCGAAGCGATGCAAAGGTAGTTGATGCAGTGTGATCGGAGCTATGAGGCGCTATTGGGACACGTTGACGCGCTGATGGATGACGTTATGCATACGCGATGCGCGTAAGGACCGAGGCGACTTGTGCCAAGAGCAATAGTCAATAGTTTGAGTCTGTGAGGCGTTGTAGTAACTTGATTGGGTGGAGATTTCGAGCACGACACCAAGGGGCCCGAGAGAGAAATCGAGATCACGCCATCATTCCAGCTTGACACCTCGGCTTCACCCGGCTCAATGGCTTTCTCCTTCCTCAACCTCTCTGGCCTATATATCTCCCCATCTACTCGTCCTTTTCCCACTCCATCCCTCCTTTCACAACACAAACAAAACCAACAATGGCCTCCTCTACCAACTTCGAGACCCTCCAGCTCCACGCGGGGTGAGTCGGCTCATAGCCATGACCTCCATCTCTGAAACAATCTGACCTTGTAGCCAGGAGCCCGACCCGACCACCCGCGCGACTGCCGTCCCCATCTACGCGACCTCGTCGTACACCTTCATCGACTCGGCTCACGCCGCCCGTCTCTTCGCCCTCAAGGAGTTTGGCAACATCTACTCGCGCATCATGAACGTGAGTACGCGTTTTCCGAGAAGAGAGCGAGGTGGGCTGGCTGGCGGTTGGTTGGCCGGCAATCTGTGATGTTGCTCTCCTAGTCGAGATTTCCGAATCGCAGCCTTGGCGTTGCGGGGCCCGACTGTCCTCCCTGGACCGAGTACGACAGGCGATAGGCGAAAAGGGAGGAGAGCAGGGGAGCAGCAACATCGGCTCGGCCGAGTTACGACCTGTTGGGAATCGTTCCTGAACATGGCGTCGACGATGGCGTGCCGTCCGTTGTTGAGTGCTACTGGCCCGACAGGGCCGGTGCAAGCGTCTTGTTACGCTTTTGGATGGGGGTGACAGTGACGAGCGCAGCGACAATGGCCGTTCTCACGTTCTCACGTTCTCGGAGCATACGAGATCAGCGCTCGCAGCGTCGGATCCGCTTTTGAGCAGCTCGGTTCTCCTTTCCCGCCGCAGTCTGCCCGCTTGTAGCTAACCCAAGCCCACCGTCGACGTCTTCGAGAAGCGTATCGCTGCCCTCGAGGGCGGTGTTGCCGCGCTCGCCACCTCGTCAGGTCAGGCCGCTCAGTTCATCACCCTCACGACTCTTGCCAGCGCCGGTGACAACATTGTCTCGACCTCGAACATCTACGGCGGCACCTACAACCAGCTCAAGGTCCTCCTCCCCCGTCTCGGCATCAACACCAAGTTTGTTACTGGCGACAAGCCCGAGGACTTTGCCGCCCAGATCGACGAGAAGACCAAGGCCGTCTACATCGAGACCATTGGCAACCCTCGCTTCAACGTCCCCGACTTTGAGGCCATTGCCAAGGTCGCGCACGACGCCGGCGTCCCCCTCGTTGTCGACAACACCTTCGGTGCCGGTGGCTTCTACTGCCGGCCCATTGAGCACGGCGCCGACATTGTCGTCCACTCTGCCACCAAGTGGATCGGCGGCCACGGCACCACCGTTGCCGGTGTCATTATCGACTCGGGCAAGTTTGACTGGGGAGCCAACGGCGCGCGCTTCCCCGAGATGGTCGAGCCCTCGCCGGGCTACCACGGCCTCAAGTTCTGGGAGACCTTTGGCCCCCTCACCTTCATCCTCCGTGCCCGTGTCGAGCTCCTCCGTGACCTCGGTGCTTCGCTCAACCCCTTCGGTGCCCAGCAGCTCCTCCTTGGCACTGAGACCCTTGCCCTCCGTGCCGAGCGCCACGCGTCCAACGCCCTCGCCCTCGCCCAGTACCTCGAGCAGCACCCCCAGGTCGCTTGGGTCTCGTACCCTGGTCTCGCCAGCCACCCCACGCACGAGATGGCGGCCAAGTACCTTAAGCGCGGCTTTGGCGGTGTCCTCTCGGTTGGTGTCAAGGGCGGTGCCGAGAAGGTCGCGGCCACGGTCGACGGCCTCAAGCTCTTCTCCAACCTCGCCAACGTTGGTGACTCGCGCTCGCTCGCCATCCACCCCTGGTCGACCACGCACGAGCAGCTCTCCGCGGAGGAGCGTGTCGCATCCGGTGTCACCGAGGACCTCATCCGTGTCTCGGTCGGCACTGAGCACATTGACGACATCATCGCCGACTTTGAGCAGTCTCTCAAGGCCATTGCCTAAGCGCACTCATGTTGTGTATACCGGACAGTGATCGCGATAGTAAAAGCCGGACCATCGCCACGCGATCACGGCGTAGAAGGGAGGCATTTGGTAGATGATTTCCTGGGCTTGTTCGTTCTGGCTCTGGCCACGAGTTCCAACACTCGTGGTTGATAATGTATAAACTAGCATACCGCGGCGAGCGATATCTTATCCACCAAGTTGAGTGCATTGAGATAAAATGGTGGTTGTGTTGTTGAGATTCCGAGGAGAGCATGTCATCACGCAACAAGATGCCGCCGCCCTGTAGCCGGCGACTGAGGCGCGCCAGAGTAGAGACAACTGACTTTTTTTTTTTTTCAAAGGAATGGTATGTTTTCCACTGGTCGCTCACATGACGCGGATCGTAACCGGTCCACCCCAGCATATCTTATCTCCTCCACCCGCCATCGCCATCGCCATCGCCCTCGTCCTCGCCCTCGCCCCCGTCTGTGTCCCCGCCTCCCCGCCAACCAACGGACCCCAACACTAACCCCGCATCCTCGCCCCCTCCGCCCCGGACAAACATCCCAATGCATGCGGGCAACACTGTCGGCGGCTACCGGCCTGACGGGGACCCGCCGGACAAACAGGATTTTCCAGCGCTCAAACTTTCTCTCCCTAGCCTGTAGCCTGTGTCGTTGAGTACAGCAGTAGAGCAAGAAAAAGTAACGGCGCTTCGGATCTCGGCCCTTGGGTGGGTGGCATTCAGGGCCCAGGGCCCGGCGGCAGACCCTGTGCCCTGGCTTGCTTGGACATGTGCCCAGCAACAGCTGGAAAATTCATTTTCCATCCGGAACTCGACTCTACCCCAACCCCGCAACACGGCCCTGCAGTCCTACGCCCCGTTCAGCGCTTTCGGCCGCGCCGCGGCCCATGTAACACCTGGGGTAGCTCGCAAGCACAATGGGTACAATGGACGTCGGGCAGCCAGTGCGGGCAACTGGTCTGAGTCGGAGTGAAAACGCGTCGTATCATAAACTCGTCTTCTCATCCTTTTACTACCCCTCCACACTCGGCTACAGGTCTCCAACCACACTCCATAATGGGATACGAAGAAAAACCAAAACTTGCCGGCTCGCCGGACTCGGGCTCCATCGAAGAGGGTTACGCCGTTCACCCCGGCGCTGAGGACACGAGGCACGATGCCGTCTTCGGCGACATGGAAGAGGGAGGGCCCAACTTCCGTAACGTGAGTGTAGCACAGTTCTGGAGGGTTTAGTGGTGGTGTTGGATGGGGCCAGGACGCTGATAGCAGGTCGGATGGATGGGCGCAACCGTGCTCATGATCAAGTCGGCGTTCGGTCTCGGCGTCCTCTCGATTCCATTCGTCTTCCAAGCCGTCGGCATTGTTCCCGGCATTATCCTGATCATTGTCGTCGAACTCATCGTGACGTGGAGCGCATTTGTCCTCGGTTCATTCAAGCTCAACCACCGCGAATGTTACTCTATGGCCGACGTGGGGCGTATTCTCGCCGGTCGATGGGGAGAAGAATTCTTCACATTCGCCGTGTGTATCTGCATGCTCTTCTTCTCTGCCTCGGGTATGGTCGGAGTCACGACCGCCTTCAACGCAGTCTCGACCCACGCGACCTGCACCGCCGTGTGGATGGCTGTCGTCTTTGTCGTCTCCTTTGGTTTCGCTAGCATCCGTACCCTTGGAAAGGTTACTTGGCTCGCTTGGCCCGCCTTCTTCTCCATCCTCAGTGCTGGTGAGTACCTCCATCTCCTCCATCTCCTCATCTCCTCCATCGCAAATGCCACAGAGGTCCGTGCATCCGTGAACCGTGTCGTGGATCCGGCCGCGCCTCATACCACGGCGATCCTAGGATCTTGCGCCACCCTTGATCCAATTCCCCGTTCATGCTCCAGATACTCACACCAGTCCTCGTCATGACCATCGCCGTTGGCGTGCAGGACCGCCCGAACGACGCTCCCCAGGCCCCAGCGCCGTGGGAGAAGGACTTTAAGATCTTCAACAAGACCGACTTTGTCGGCGGCATCAGCGCCGTCGCCACCGTCCTCTTTGCTGCCGCCGGCACGCCCACCTACTTTGGCATCATCTCGGAGATGCGCGAGCCGCGCCTGTACCACCGCGCCATGCTCATCAACCAGACCTTTGTCACTCTGATCTACATCGTCATTGGCTCTGTGAGTAGATGTTGTGTTTCATCCAGCCTCCAAACTAACACTTAGGTTGTATACTGGTTCTGCGGACAGTACGTTTCGCAGCCCTCGCTCGGTTCTGCGGGCCACGTCATGAAGAAGATCTGCTACGGCCTTGCAATTGTGAGTTTCTCTTCTTAGTTTGAAACTAATCTCCAGCCCGGTCTCTTCTTCTCCGTCATTCTCTGGGTCCACATCCCCGCAAAATTCATCTTTGTTCGCCTCCTCCGTGGCAGCGACCACCTCACTAAGAACTCGGTCACCCACTGGGCTACCTGGCTCATCTCGTCGTTTGCTTGCACGATGATCGCGTACCTTATCGGCAGCGCCATCCCTATTCTTAACAGCATCATCAGCCTCGTCGGCGCCCTCATCGCCCCCACCCTCTGCATCACCCCCTTCGGCGCCATGTGGCTGCACGACAACGTCAAGGGCCGCAACTGGCGTTCCCTCAGTACTTGGAAGCAGGCCCAGACCGCATGGGCCATCTTCATCGTCCTCATCGGCATGTTCATCACCATTGCAGGCACTTATGGTGCCGTTGTGACTATTATCCGGCAGCCGGGCGAGGGATCGCCGTGGTCGTGCGCCGATAACTCCAACTCGGTCTAGGCGTAGGCGTTGCTCTAGTCGGGACTGGTGTCGCGACAAAACCAAAAATTCAACATGATTCGTAGATATTCTTGATAATCCTGTACATTCGCTAGCATAGCATATTACTCTGCATCTCGTGTATGGTCGACATGGCACTGACTGGCTTTGGCTGGTTATGTTTGGCATAGATAACCGGACCGGAGGCCGAGATACTCCGCTCGACATGCTGGACAGTGCGGCCAACGCTTTCCCTGACGTTGCCCGATGGTCCTGAGGGCCGAACGTAAGTGCCGGCCGGTGGGGCACCTTGCCAAGAGGCGGGGCTCTTGAGAGTTCAAGACATGAGCGAAGGAGAATGCTTCTGGTCTACATGTGATGGTGATATGCTATTCTACAAGGAGTGACGAAATATCCCACTACGAACAAAGCTAAGCCTTCTCAATCTTGAGAACGTACTCGAGGATAAAGGCGGCGATGTAGTCGCCTGGTCCACCGGCAGGCAGGACGTGGTTGCCGCCATAGCCCGAGTTGAGCCAGGGCACGGAGATGACAGGCGCGATGGCGGTCATGTATCCCCACGTCCAGAGGCGACCCCAACCACCACGCACCCTGTGACCCGTCATGTTCTTGTAGCTCACCTCGGCAGCACATCCGGCGCCAGCGAGGACGAAGAATAGAACGAGTCTGGCCGGAGAGCCGACGGGGTCCATGCACATCTCCGAGAGCATGTGCAGGACGCCGCTGAAAAAGAATGTCATGAAGAAGAGACTGCGCGCTTTGACGGGGAGGCGCAGGGCGCGAAGCACGACCGACGCAGTGACGATAAACAGGTGGCGGAAGGTCTGGTGCCACCGCTTGCCCCACAGGTCGATAAGCGAGTCCGAGTTCCATGGTGCGCCGAAGAGGTTCGGGTCCCACGCCTTGACAGGCGCACCCAGGGCGACTTGCACAGTCGCGAAGAGCTGGTACAATCCCTCGAATGCCATCCATACCACAGCGAGGATTGCGAGCTGTACGAGAATCTTGATGGCATAGTTGGGTATCTGCCAGTCGAGCACGCCTGGGCAGAAGAAGAAATTGTTACCGTAGGCAAACGTCTCGAGGACGTTTGGGCCACCATACGGTTGCCGGAAGATGGCGTCGCCCCGACGCATGATGGAGAAGCACACGTCCAAGCTGACGTACATGGCCGCAGCATATCTCGCATGACGCCACACGCTCCCAATACGCGAGGTGGGCCGTGGTCCAAGGCAGTTCTGCAGGTGTCGCTCGACGTAACCGACAGGTACCTTTGCGTTTGGGATGCCCGGACTGACGTCAAGCCCGACGTTACCGAGCCCGATCATGCGGTGGTTAACGAGGAGATCCCATGCTGCACGGCTGCGGGGCGGATTACTGGGATCGCGGATCGGGCCCTTGAGAAAAGCAAACTCAATCGACTTGAGCATGAACTGGATGTACGGCATGGTCGCGACGTGGTTCCAAGCGTTATGCCACGGATCTGGTATCAGCGTCCGTCAAGTGAGACTGCAACAGAACGGCAGAACCACGCAATCAGGAGCGTGTGATAGACGCAAGACTCACTGGTGAACCGCGTGCTTGTCCAGGCAGACCACATGCCGGCGATACAAGCCACGCCGATAGCGAAGCGCGTATACCGCGTGCCCGGCTCGAAGAGGAGGTAGCACTGTGCATACAGCAGCGCAAGGGGGGCGAGGTACCGCGCGACGCCGAGGGGCGTGAACCCCACAGCGTTGGCGATGATTTTCCAGTGGAGGCCGTTGAGCCAGCCGTACGGCCAGTCAGTGGCCGAGCCTACGGCGGCCACGACAAAGTCTGCCGAGACCGTGTATGCTTCGGCGAGGGTGGGAAGTGAAAGTGTTGCGAGAGACATGAGTTGGGGCGTTGATCCAAGATGAATCGAGAGATGCCCGGCGGCGAAAGATCGTGGTGAACAGAGAGAACGTGGAGGCGGATGATGCTGATGCTGATGCTCCGCGTGAGAAGTGAGATGGTTAGACGATGGGTATGAGGACCGAGAGAAGAAGGGAGGAAGGGGAGATGAAGTGAGGACGTGATTGCGGGGCAGGAGGATATGTCATAAAGCCGGGGCACGGGTGACGCGGGGAACTTGGCCCGCTACACGCGCCAGATTTTGATTTCCAGGTGCCCAGAACCCGCGCCCCGGTGACTGGGCAGAGCTGCTGATGTGAGCATGAGCGCTTTTGTTCGTGGCGCGCGCTGTCGCGCCGTTTTAATGGAGACTTATTGTTGTAGATTCTCGATGGCCAATGACCCCTCCTAATGACTCGGTGGCGTTAAAAGGGGTTGTGCAGACACGCGAGAATCACGTGACCCGAACCTCTACTGCCCCTCCACACTCACAACACAACCACAACCACTTTGCCACTATCACTCATCCAAGCCATTCAAGACCATGCTCCTCGCAGACTACGGTTCCGACTCTGATGATTCCGGCCCGTCCTCACCGCCTGCGCGCGCCCCGGCTCCGGCCCCGACGCCGGTGGTGAAGAAGAAGAAGAAGCCCGTCAGGATCGCGCTCGACCTTCCTCCCAAAGAGACGAGGAAGAGCAAGAGCAAGTCGCCAGAAGCCGACGCCGACGACCATAGGTCACCTCCCCCTGCCAAGAGAAAGCTCGGGGGTGCAGGGAGGTGAGTCACCCTTCCAGCAGAGGCACTCATAATCCAGCTGACCACAGCTCTGCCTTGCTCGGTATGCTGCCACCGCCGAAGCGGAAACTACCGTCGACGGGGATCAGAGCAAAGTCGGGATCCTCGTCGACATCCAGGCCAGGTGCATCATTGGGTCTGGGGTTAGGATCAGCGCGCGCGCCAGCAGACGACGACGACGCGCCAGCACTCGTACCCAAGGTTGTGAAGCGCAAGGCAGATGAGAACCTCGACCTATTCGGACTATGTGAGTGGGGACCGTTTCCAACGAAGCAGCTGACACCAGCCGAGGCCGTGGCGAAGCCATCATCATCACTCCCAAAAGCGCCACCCAAGCCAACAAACATCTCCTCTGCCCCCGCCGTGTCCGAGTTCGTCCCGCCTGCGCCGACACCCGACGACCCATACCCAGGATACTACCAGCTCCCATCTGGTTCATGGGCGGCCCACGACCGGGCATACTACGCCAAGGCCGTCGCATCCTTCCCGACGTCAGAGTTGGAAGCCGAGGACAGCCGCAAAGCCTCACGCATGGGCCGAGACTGGGCGGCATTGGACGACGGGCGCGCAGACGTGCTCGAGATCAATGCGAACGCAGGGCTGGCTGAAGGACGTGCTGAAGCTGAGCGCCGCCAGCGCCTGGCCCGGCCCAAGACAGACGACTTTGAGTACTCGCCGGTCGGGCAGACCAAGGGCCTCGCACAGGAGCGACACCAGCTCTCGTCGCTCCTGTCGAGCGCGTACGCGCAGCGCGACGAACTCGAGGCGCGGATCCAGGAAAACAAGAAGAACATGCGCAACGCGCAGATGAAGTATGGTGAGTTGATATGGTAATGTTGACACGACTGACGGCAGGCTTCTGAGCTGCCCTAGGCCCTATTGTACGCTCTTTGTTCTCACTCTAGTGATCGGTGGTGTCTATGCACACTCTAGTGATCAGTGGTATCTATGCACAGTATACAACAACAAGCCGCAGAGGCCTTATAAGAGGTGGGCGTGACGGCGTCGTGTAGGCGGCGGGCGTCAAGCTCGTCGCCCTCGCATCGTTCATTAGGTCGTGTGTCGTGGCCGTCAAGGCAGGCGTATGCGCAGCATTGGGGCGTGTCACTTGGCTCGGCGGGAGGGGTTAGATGGTAGACGCACGTGCACCCATACGTATCGCCAGTGCTTGCTCATTGTATGAGTCGAGCTCGCGCAGCGAGTACAGCACGAGCTTGGCCTCTGGTGGTCCCATGTCGAGCTGTTGTCAGGCCGTCCTTTGGGATCTCTGGGATCGTTGCGACTTACCGAGCCACCACGCCTCTGTAGCCACCGGTTGGCATAGTAGGTGATACACTGCACCTCGTTTGGTGCGCTATTATCAGTGCCAAGAGCGCCGCGTAAACACCAGCGCCGACCCAGACTCCAAACACCAGCACCAACCCAGCATCCCCTCAACTCACAGTGGCATCCCCCACATCGAGATCCGCGTCTTGGTCCGCCCGATAAACTCCTGTACCATACTCAGGAACAGTATGAGCGGCTGTTCGATCTCGTTGAGATGCGGGATGAAGCGCATCATTCTATGTCAGCGGCCATGCCAACCCCAACATGCCAACCCCCATACCAACCCCCCAACTCACTGGTCGAGGATGTCGAGATACCGCTCGATGGGAAACACATTGCGTTCCTGCAACTCGCGCAGATCGCGCTCCAGCTCAAACTGGTATCCGACCAGCACCTTTTCGCGCTCGAGTGGCGTGTGGCCCAGCGGCCATGGCGAGTGGTATGACTGGAACATGAGAGATGAAGATTAGAGGTAGCTTGGTATTGTAAACCAGAGCGGTGGTGGGCGGTTGTGTATTCGTGTGGGTTCTTATCCTGTCGAGACAGAAGAAGAGACAGAGACAGAGACAGATTGGTATCATCACCAACCCTGCGTTTCAACATCTAGGCTGGGCCAACATGCCTTACAGAGGGATGAGACAGAGACAGAGACAGCTGGCGCGCACGCCACGGCACGATCCGTTTCGTTTCGTGTGTGTGTCGAGTGGAAGGTATGGAATGACATATTGCCTCCCTCGACCCAACGCCCGATCGGGATATGGTGACATGAGAGGGACCGTCTCAGATGTCACAGCTGACAGTTGCCTGTCACCATGCCTATTGCGCCGGCGGTACCGGGTGTCCGCCAAGCGCCTGCGTTAAAACAAAGGGTTGGGTGGTATCAGAGAGCATGTGACAACGCACGAACAAAGGAGGTATGTTGGATGAACGTTGGCGTCTAGCCAGAGCGGCCAGAGCGGCCAGAGCGGTCGAGCGGGGCGGAGGCTGTTCCGTGGCGCCTACTTTTGCATGCATGGCGCTTTGGCGTCGCGGTCAGAAGCCAGGCCGTAGGCGTGTGCGCATGCTTCGTGCCCGTGTGCCGTGTGTGTGGCGTAACGGCTGTGTGGGTTGTCGTATTCCCAGATCCGTAAATGGCAACATGGCGACATGCGCAAGTTGATTCTTCTCCAGCCCATGTCAGTAGTCATAGTCAGTTGGAGACAGCACGAGCGAGCCCTCAACTTCGCAGCGCTCGTCTCCTCCCCCCCACACCTCCCGCTACCGCACAGGCCGCACAGACCTTGGGAAGAAACTCTAATGCAACTGGACTCGAGCGTGGATCTGGATCTGGATACTCTTAATACATGCAGGTTAGGTGCGTTTGGGCTGGGCTCAGTGCTTAGGTGACGGCTGGGCTCAGTGCTTAGGTGATGGCTGTGTGTCAGCGTTGTTGTCTCTCAGGCCGTCTGAGACGTGAGACATGAGACGTGAGACTCACTGTACTTGGGCCCACCGCCACCCTCGGGGACGGTCCAGGTAATGTCCTGGGTAGGGACCTTGATGGAGCAGGTCTTGCAGTGGATGCAGTTCTGCGAGTTGATAACAAACTTCTTGCCAGCGGCGTCGACCTCGGCACCCTCGGCGTCCTGGTACTCGTACACGGCAGCGGGGCAGACACGGCCCAGGAGACCGTCATACTCGGTCACGTTGATCTCGGTGTGGCGGCGGCGCGCGTCCGGGTCGGTAGGGAGGCGGAGGTGCACGGGCTGGTTCTCGGCGTGGTTGGTGCCGGTACGGGCAACCGAGGTGAGAATGTCAAACGAGAGCTCGCCATCGGGCTTCGGGTAGTCGATGGGCTTGAAGTTGGCGGCGGGCTTGGTAGCCTCAAAGTCCTCCTGGGGGTGGTGGAAGGTCCAGGGGACGCGGCCCTTGAGGATCATCGAGTCAAGACCCGAGTAGGCCATGCCGCCCCACAATCCAAGAGGGTTGTGGAACGAGGGGCGGAGGTTGCGCACCTCCTTGAGCTCATCGTACACCCACGACTTCTCCATCTTGGAAGCGTACTCGGACATGTCGACAGGCGCCTCCGACTCCTCACCCTTGGTGAGCTGCTCGTACGCAGCCTCGGCGGCGAGCATACCCGACTTCATGGCGTTGTGCGTACCCTTGATCTTGGGCACATTCAGGAAACCAGCCGAGCAGCCGATGAGCGCTCCTCCGGGGAAGAAGAGCTTGGGGATCGACTGGAAACCACCTTCGTTGAGGGCACGCGCACCGTAGGCAATGCACTCGCCGCCCTTGAGGACCTCGGCAAAGACGGGGTGGTGCTTGAGGCGCTGGAACTCGCGGAAGGGCGAGATGTAGGGGTTGGGGTAGTCGAGACCGACGACGAGACCCAGGGTGACCATGTTGTCCTCCATGTGGTACAGGAACGAGCCACCGTACGTGTTCATGTCGAGGGGCCAGCCCATGGTGTGGATAATCTTTCCGGGCTCGTGAACCTCGTCACGGACCTTCCAAACCTCCTTGATACCGAGGCCGTAAGTCTGGGGGTCGACACCGTCACGCAGGTTGAACTTGTTCTGGAGAACCTTGGAAAGCGAGCCGTGAGCACCCTCAGCAATGAGGGTGACCTTTGCGTGGAACTCCATACCAGGCTCAAACGAGTCCTTTGGCTGCAAGTTCTTGTCGAGACCAACGTCGCCAGTGCACACACCCTTGACGCCCGTGCCGTCCTCGGTGTAGACGGGGCTGGCACCGGCGAAACCGGGGTAGACCTCCACACCGAGCTCCTCGGCCTGCTCGGCGAGCCACGAAGTGAAGCGCGAGAGCGAGACAATGTAGTTACCATGGTTGCTCATCTGGGGCGGGTGGGGCATGGGAGCCGACATGTTGCCGTTGATGAGGAACTTCATCGAGTCCTTGAGCGCGGGCTGGTTGAGCGGCGCACCCTTCTCCTCCCACTCGGGAATCAGCTCGTTGAGCGCCCTGGGCTCGAGAACGGCACCGGACAGAATGTGGTTACCGGGCTCGGAGCCCTTCTCGAGGACGACGACACGGAGCTGGTCATCCTTGTCGAGCTGCTTGAGGCGGATAGCGGCCGAGAGACCGGCGGGACCACCACCAACAATGCAGACGTCGACCTCGTCCGAGTCGCGCTCGATCGAGTTGAGGTCGAAGGGCTCCTCGGCCTCGGAGGCGAAGAAGCGGGCGCGCGAGACGGTGCCAATGGCGGCAACGCGTGGCCGCCTAACGACTGCTGCGACAGCGGAGCGCGACGAGCCGATCCAGCGTGTTGTGAGAGACATTTTTGGAGCCCGTTGTCCTGTGGCGAACGATGAGCAAGAGGGGTAAGAGGAGTGTTGATGAAGGAGTGGCGATGAAAGAAAAGGCTAGAGGGAGTTGGGCGCTTGGTTGATGGTAATCTAGACCCAAGTTGGGGTAATTGGGTCGAGTGTTATTGGTCCAAAGTTCAACTTCGGCTCGAGATGCCAAGGTCCGAATAACCGTACTTTACTTTCAAACGTCTTTACTCTGCAAACATTCTCCATTCTCATGCACGCACTCATACCCCATGTGTCCTTGTCCTTAGCCCGAGGCTCGCTGGCTTGTGGTTTCTCTGCTTGTATGCCCTGTGACCCGCCAGAACTGAGTAACCATTCCCCCTCTTAGAGATCCGGCTAAGTTGTCACTATGCGGGTTTTGGCGACCGAGGAATCTTGTGCCCCTGTCGCTCGGAGCTCCAATCTGCCCCATTTGCACGCACAAAGATAGAGGACCTGCCATGCACCATGCACCGTTATGAGATATTCACGTAAGAGGCGACAGATCAAGCGAGCAACTCGACCTCCACTCAAAAGGACAATGTAGAATGTGTGGATCAGAGATGGGTCCATTGTGCTTTGAGACTGCTATCTCGGCCCGAGGCTGTCAGTGCTCATCTCATCTTGTCTCATCTCATCTTGTCTCATCTCATCTCATAACCTCAAACCGCTCTCCGCTCCTCATCACACCGTCCAACTTGTTGGTTTCATCACCACTCTGCTCGTCATCTAGTAGCCCATCATTGGGATGCCTCCACTTAGTGTGATCACAAGCTCCGTGAGCTCATCCCGAAATCCGTGCGCGGTGGCCCGCGTGGCCCTCGTGGCCCGCACTCATTCCGTTTTAAGCGCCGCACAAAAGCCCTCACCCAGGGACACTGCGCCTACCATGTCTGTCTTTGTCTCCATAGCATGCCTAGAGTCGACAAGTGCAGGCCTACGTTTACTCGTCCTCGGATCCTCGGAATCTATGCGCCGGGCGTAATAACCGGCTTGTGGGATTCGGTGTGGTGGTGCGGAGACTCGAGAGATACCCGAGGGAAGGGTCGAAAGACTAATCGTCCGCGTCCGACTTTGCGGCCGCAATCTCGACGGATCATCCTCGGAGTCAACCCACCATGTACTGTGGTGGACCACTGGAGACTCGATTGCGAGACGTGGTGGAGCGTTTGATAGGTTGGTCAGAAGACCCACTTAGCCAGGGGTCCCATCTCCCATCCGCTAATCCGCCAGCTCTAGAATGCATGTCCTCTCGATATGTTGGACACCCAGTCTCGCGGTGAGCACACCGAGGTGCCACCAAGCTATGGAGAGGGAGTCGCTGATTGCCACGCGCCACTTGTCGTGCCTAAACGCTAATAGGCTCGCGATACCTCCACTCTGTCCACCTCCACCTCGGACGCGATCGACGTGACGGTGAGTGCCAAGTATCAACAGAAACGCTTCGACATCCCGAACTCTGGCTCTTAACTCACTAGCTGTACACCGCTGTACAATGAAGTACATCGCCCTCATCGCTATCCTTCCCGCCCTCGCGGCTGCCGAGCATGTCCGTGGCGTCGATCCTGCGTGTGAGTAGCATCTGAACACACAAGACCTTGGAGAGAGCTCCAGCTGCGATTCAACTAGATCAAGACCCGCGCTAACCCCAGTCGAGGACAAGTACGCCCCTTCCCTCAGCGACTTCACATGTCTCGACGGCTCCAAGAGCATCCCCATGTCATCAGTCAACGACGACTACTGCGATTGCCCCGACGGCTCCGATGAACCCGGCACATCAGCGTGCGAGGGAAGACCACACGCGTACTTTTATTGTCGGAACGACGGACATATCCCCGCGCGTATCTTGAGTTCCCGCGTCAACGACGGGGTTTGTGGTGCGTAAAGTCTATGTGGCATCGCCACCGCTGCGTCCCGACAATGGCACTCCTTTCTGTCCCAACCCCAGCTAACACCAGACGAGGCATGCTGCGACGGCTCGGATGAATGGGCGAGCGGCGCCTGTCCGAACCGCTGCCATGATATTGCAAAGGCCCACAAAGAGCGTATTGAGCGCGAGGGCAAGATTAGGCGTACTGTGAGTTAATACATGGAGGTAACTGACACCAGGGAGCCAAGATCCGAGGAACATATGTTGCGTTTGCGCAGAAGGAGAAGAAGCGCCTGCAAGATGAGATTGCAGCCAAGCGGGTCGAGATAGTGAATTGCGAACGACAAGTTGCAGACACCAAGGCAGCGCTGGAGAACGCAGAGGCGCAGAGCCGCGACGACCTGGAGCGAAAGAAGTCTTCTCGTGCGTGCTGCGTATTGATGGGACGCGCTGACACCAGCACTGTACAAGGCGCTTGAGGAGCATCGGGACGCAGTAAAGCGGTTACGCGACCAGCTGCAGGCGACACAGGACGATCTCGGTACCGTCCTCGGTATCCTCGACGAGCTTGCCAAGGGGTATAACCCTAACGGACAGGATATGGCTGTCAAGGCCGCTGTTGTCGGATACAAGGAGCTCATTGGAAGCGTTGAGACTCCGGAAGCGGCGGATGGAGAGGAGAAGGAGACTCCCGAGGCCAAACTGAACACTGTTCGCTCGCCGGATGAGCACCTCTCTGGCTTTGACATTGACCGTGTCGTCAACGTCGATCTGGAGAGCCTGCTGGTTGATAATGTGAATGACGACGACGACGACAGCCTCCTCTACAGACTCGAGGAGTACATCCCTGACTCGATGTACGAGTACTACTTCTCTGCTCGCGAGGCCCTTGTCGGCGCCCTCACGAGCATGGGCGTGTTGAAGAAGACTGCGATCATCAACGACGGGCCGCGTGAGTACACCTCACTAACGTTTGGACAAGCTGACACCAGACGTGGCCGCTGCGCGAGAGCGATTCAACGCAGCCGAGCGCGAACTCAACACTGTCCGCAGCGCAATCACCAGCGCCGAAGAGACGCTCGAGCTGATCGGCAACAAGCACTGGTTCGGCCCTGACGGCGAGTGGAAGAAGCTCGACGGTACGTGTGTCGACACAGTCGCGGGCGACTATACGTACGAGCTGTGTTTCTTTGGCCGCGCTACACAGAAGAGTAACAAGGACCACTCGAGCAACAACCTCGGCCACTTTGTCGAGTGGAACAATGCTGCTCAGCCCGGCGAGTATGCGTACTACACCAAGATGGCGTTCCGCAACGGGTAAGGCTGCGTTGGGAAAAGAGCTGACACCAGTGCCAAGTGCTGGAACGGGCCGATGCGGTCTGTCAATGTCGAGCTTGAGTGCGGTAAAGAGAACGCGCTGCTCGTCATTACCGAGCCGGAGAAGTGCGAGTACAACTTCAAGGCGACTAGTCCGGCGCTCTGCTGGCCGCTGGAGGAAGTAGGTAAGGCCGCGCCTAAGGAGAACACCCAGGAGGAGGTTTCCAAGGACGACGCCGTCAAGGACGAGCTGTAGACTAGTAGATTATTTTGCAACGATTTCAAGAGTGTTAGAGGTATGATGACACGTGAACGTAGTGGAGCTGACATGCCTCATGCCAAGGTAAGCAACGCAGGCGAAGGCGAAACAATTAGGTAGATTGAGCAGCACGAACGTACTGGGACAAGATCCCAGGTCATCACTGCACCTGCGGCTGAGCTGCGATGCAATGCATGTCGTCGTGTCTACCAGGTCCCGGCTGAGGCGGTGCGCTTCGAGACCTTGTCCCAGTCAAGGGAGCGGAACCAGTCGCGCGCGTACTCGCCGCGCGAGAGAACACCGTACTTGTCGCCAAGGTACGCGTGCTCGAAGAGGTTGAGGACCGCGAGGGGAGTGGCCTCACCGCCGGCGCGGCGGCCGGCGGCAGGGTTCTGCCTGGGAGGAGGAGCGTCCGAGGATGCCTCAGCCTCGACGGGAGGAGCGGGGCTCTGGTCGCCCGAGGTCGCGGGCGTCCCGAAGACGGGGAGGGTGTCCTGCCGTCCGCGCTGCTGGCGCATAGTCACAAGAAGAGTGCCGGCACCGTACGTTGGGACGACGTCGAGGTCGGCGAGCCCGTCACCAGCCTTGACGATCCAGAGCCACCCCGAGCCAACGATACCGTCGGCGTAGGCGGCGACGCGGTCCTCAAGCGCCTGGAAGTGGTCGGGAACGGGCTTGGAAGCGTCGGCGTTCAGGCCCTCGAGAAAGTACGAGTTGTTAAGCAGCAGCGCAGCATAGTTGAACGCAAGGGCGAGGGAAGGCTCACGCGCACTCAGCGCAAGTAGGTCGGTCATGTGCAACTTGTCGTTGTCCCACTTGAGCTTGATCGGTGCGAGTCCCGGGTTGTCTGCGTGAGCTCGTGTTGCAGATGGAAACCTACTCCTAACCTCGGATTGCAACCGCTCCCAAAGCCCCGCCTGCCACTCGTTCAGCCGGTCAAACTGCTCGGCACCGATAAAGCTCGGCAGACCATTGAGGATACGGGGGTCGACACCACCAATCGCGCCGCCCGTCGGCTTGCGCGACGAGCCCGAGGGCGCCGCCGTGAGGATAGTGCGCCGAGCAGCCGAGGATAGGGGTGTGCGCGCCGCGGCACGGGCAATGTTCGCGAATGGGCGAGACATGACGATGAGATGGATGTGTATATGTTATAGGCTACACTTCAGAAAAGTCGATCACAGTCGTTGAACCTTTCCGAAAGATCAACTATGGGAGTACCGTGGGAAAGTTGAACACGTGGATTGGATTGGGTTGTCGGTATCGTTCGCAAGAACTTGGGTGGGATTTTAAGGCTGAGAGGAACAAAGAACAAGAGAATAGAGAAATACCCCATCTCTACCCAACTCAAATCACACATCCCACCCGGCCTTGGCTGGCTTTGTCATGATCTGAGTCGCGCCCCGCCCCCTCATCGAGACCATGATCGCCCGCTCAAGCTGGCGCATCACGGTTCCACGCCTGCAGCCTGTGGGGCGCGCCGTGCACCGCGCGCGGTACAGCAAGACTGCCGCGACTCCTGGCCCCGATCCCGACGAGCCACCCAGAGCTGCGGCGCGCGAACCGTATGGGCAGGAGTATGGTGCAGGTCCTTCGCGCCTCCCGTACGAGCCGCCAATATCACTGGCCGCACGACAGGAGCCAGCGGTCGCCTCCGATGCCGCCACCACTGCACGGCTGTCGCGCACGACTTCACGGCAGCTCCGCAAGGCGCTCAACTCGATCTCGGACGCAGGACGGAAGGCGCTCAGAGGGCCGATGGAGCGTTCTACCGCCAACGTCCTGCTGACGCGCGCCGGTATCAAGGTCGAGGCGCTATCACGGCTTGAACTGCATTCTCTGCTGCACGACCTGATCCGACTCGAGGCGACGTCGCTCGCGGTATGGGTATGCGTCGACGTCCTAGAGAAACTCAATCCCTCGTCTATACCCCGGAAGGTGTTCGCTCCCTCAACACTCGTCGCGCTCGGGAAGTTGGGAGATGGTCAAGAGATCCTTCTACCACCATACTTCCAACATCCTCCTGGCCGTATCGAGCAGCCACCCATCGAGGAGCAGCAGCCAAGGCAGAAATCAGAGTATCTCACCTCCCTCCTCAATCTGCTGGAGCTCCTCCAGCGCGTCCGCCATCGACGGCCACAGGAGCTGTACCGCCTCGCCATGGTACAGTGCCTTAACGAGCTGAGGCCAGACGAAGCCGCCAAGATCTACGTCAGCCTTGTGGAGGAATGGATTGTCGAAGGCCGCATCGCTGAGGGTGCGGATCCCAGCGACTTTTACGCTGGTGGCGGTCCTCCACGTGAACCGCCCAAGACCGACTCGCCGCTGTTAGCGATGTGGTTTAGAGGCGTCCGCACCTGGTGCTTGCCGGGCGAGGCGCTGTCCCCACACGATCGCCTCGACCTGTGGCACCCCCATCATCACTCACTCCACGAACGCCTCCGTGGCTTTCCAATGCCCATCCCAACATCTCCACCGTCACTCGTCCCCAACCCCTCCATGCATCTCCTCGCCATCATCATCAACAACCTCGAGCTCGACCCAAGGAAACTCAGCCCGTCCGACTACGCTTCCAGTGTGCGTGCCCTGGCGATGCTCGCCAACACGGTCCTCTCGCGTACACTTCCTGTCCCCGCCGTCCCGTCGATACTCAAGGCCTTCTCCGACTCGCACATGGAGCCACGAGTCTACCCAGAGTCGCTCACCGAGGTGCCCGAGCGCGGTGGATGGGCGTACACCGCCAACACCCAGGTGCACGTCGCGCTCGTGTCACTCATGTTCTCACCGCCCAACTATGCGCGAGCTGCCGAGATCCAACGCCGCTTCACGCCCGAGCAGAACATTCCTCACGAGGTTGGCGCGGCGAGGTATATGCTTCGCCCATTGGGATGGAAGTCTTGTCTCGTCCTCATCAAGTATGCTGCCGAGACTCTCCATCAACCGCGTCTATTGGGCCGTCTCTTCGATTACATGAAGGCGACCTTCACGCAGTGGGATACACCTGCTCTCAACATCTTGTTCCGCGGGTCGACCCAAACGCGCGACAACGCTTTGGCGACGGCGGTTGAAGAGAAGATGTTTGCGAGCTCTCTTCTTTCGGCTGTCAAGACTGAGACTGATGACCAGGTCAAGAAGAAGATGACGGAGGAGGAGCATGAGCAGCATCAACTACATGGCCTTATTTTCCCTCCCGGGACACAGTACCTGAACCCACGCAACGTGCCACGGCAGGTTTTCAATCACGACTCGGAGATAGAGGCTCTTCTTAACGGCATCGACATGGACACGGTGCGCGCAGACTCGCATAGCCTCGTCGCGCTTGCCAAGCACTTGACGGTGACTGGGCAATTTGATCGTCTCGTCTTGCTCGTCTACACTGTCCTGCCTTACTTGGCCGTTTCGCAAGCAACGCCAATTGAACATGTTCGAAGGCTCGCCGAACTCACTGGCGCAGAGATCTCGAATCGCGGCCGTCTTCTACCGACAAGGCTTCCTCCCGAGCTCTTCGCGGTGCTTACCGCTGCCATGGCCAAGTCGGGCTATACTGGGCTCGGGCAGCGCCTTTTCAGCCTAGCTCGGTCGTTTGAAAAGCAAGACGAAACCGCCGCAAGAGAAAAGCTGTTCGCAGAGCCAAAGGCGAGGGCAGGAAAGCGTCACGCCTGGGAACCGCCGCAAACCGAGGGCCCCGAACAAACCGCGACCACACGCATCAACCCGGCCGCGTTCTACTTCATCTCGATTCACATGTACACCTCCCTCATCCAGATTTACGGCAACGAGTCGCGCCCCCGTCCGAATGCGATCGACAACATGCCGCGCGGATGGAAGCCGGTTGGCGGGCACAGGTTCATGACTCGCCAGGAAGCCGGCCACAGCATGGCCTGGGAGACGTACCTGGAAGCGATGAAGCGATGGCGCATGTCGCGCGACCTCTACGACCGGACCTTGAGGCAGCATGAGGCCGGTCTGGAAGTAGAGTTACCTTTCACCGACCGTGATCTGGCCGACCGCACCCCGGACGGCCGCTTCTTCACCGCCATCATCCGAGTCTTCAAGAACCGCTGGGGTCTACAAACCAACGACCCGCTAGACCGTCTCTCCCGCGACAAAGTGTACCTCCTACTCCGCGACATGCACGATTGCGGCGTGCCTATCCCCCCTGGCCTTGCGACCAAACTCGCCACGGGCGTCGTCCAAGGTCCCTACTACCCCGATGTGAACAGGACCAAGACTCTCCTGCGCAAGCGTACCTATGCCCGCGGCGTCATCCAAATTCAGCGCAAGTTCGGCTTCCGCGACAGGACGCCCGAAGCCTATACCAAGCCTCCAGAGGTCCAACCCGAGCCAGTCAGGAAGTATGTCGACGTCAATGAGGGCTTTGCCGAGCTCAACCGCCGGCGTATAGATCAACTGTCGCCTGGGGAACCCGAGGACGAGGAAGCCTCCGAACCCAGCAAAGTGCAGCCGCAGGCCGACGCGCCCGCCAGCCCGGCCGATACGGAACTGGTGTCACGCGAGGAGAACGAGGAGAACAGGAAGAGCGTCGACGGGGAGGAGAACGAGAAGAACAGGAAGAGCGTCGACCGGGAGGAGAACGAGAAGAACAGGAAGAGCGTCGACCGGGAGCAGCACGAGGAGAACGAGAACCGCGCAGCCTTCTCGTCGCTCGGCGTGCAGTAGTGCATTAGACATAGCAGAAGAGGACGCATCACCAGATCACACATTGCATAGCACGTACAGTATCATCAATGCATCACCAATCACTGCCAGTTGGATTCGAGTCGACAAACCCTGTGCATACTAAACTGTCTATTAGATGGCGCCCGCGCCTACTTCCTACTCCGTCGCCTCCTTCCCCTCCTCCTCATCCTCCTCCTCGAGCATGCCGACCTCCCACTCGCCACCCACGTCCCAGCGCGAACCCGGTGCCGCAGCGCTGAGGTACTTGACGAACCGCATAACGCCGGGGTCACGCAGCACAAGCAGCAGGCGGTTGAACGACACGGGCTGGGTGAGCAGCGGTCCGTCGTCGCCGCCCTCCGAGTCCGTGTCAAAGTCGCCGTCCGAGAACTGGTCGGGATCAAACTCGAGGTCGACGCCACCCATCGTGATCTTGGGTCCGTCCGCCTTGTCGTCCTCGCCGTTCTTCTCCCCGTTCTCAGCCTCAGCCTCCTTCTCCTCAGCCTCCGCGGCCTCCTGCTCTGCCTCGGTGCGTTCAGCCTCCGCCGCACGCTTAGCCAGCGCGCTCTGGTACGTCTCGGGGTCCTCGGACGCATCGGGAGCGGCAAGGTAACATTCCCACCCGCCGTGCTCGATCAGTGCGTCCTCCTCATCACTGCCTGCCGGCACGTCGGCCCACCACGAGAGGCCGAGGAACGCGTCGAGCCGCGCCTCGCCAGTCCGCTCCTCCCCATTCGCGAGGGTGTAGTCGAGTCCACGGCGGAAACGGCGCGCCTCAGCACGATATTCCATCGGGGCGAGGGAGGAGACAACGCCAAGCCACGCGCGCCAAGCCTCAGATGGGAGGAGCTTGGCCAACACAGAACGCAAGGCGGGTGTCGACTTTGAATCACCAACAAGGCTCGCAAACCTGTGCTTGGAAGCTGGGCCCTGCAGCACCCATCCGTCACCCTCGCCCACGTCCTGTCCGGGAATGAGCTTCGAGTCGCCAAAGGCTGCCGCGTCGGCAGCCTTCGTCTCGGCCTTGATCTTGTCTGCCAGGTCGGGGCGGAGGAAGTTGTGCAGCACAATTTCCGAGGCCTCGACGAACTGGCCGGAAAGCTTCTCGAGGGTCTGCGGGGTGAGATATGACGGTGCGAGGAAGTCCTTTAGGAACGAGAGGTGGCTTGGCGTAAGGCCTGCCGGCGGATCGGCAGTGTACGGAACCATAGGGATGGTGGGCGCGGCAGTCTGGTGTCAGATTGCCAGAAAAAAATCAACTCACAATCTGTGCAAGGGAGCTGAGCGCCGCACGTTGAGCCTTTTCGTTCGCATACGCGCCAAAGCCCTCTTCGCCCTCGATGGGCCGGTGGAACCAACCACTGACGCCGAGACGCCGCCGCCCATCGCCAACAATCACCTCCTCTACCGAGTGGTAGCTGCGTCCCGGCTGGACCTGGAAGAAGATGATCTGGCCCCACTTGACTGGCAGCGACGCAACCGCCTTTGTACCCGGAAGGCCGCGCTCGTCGCCGTTCTCAACGGGAAACAGCTCGAGCGAACCACCCCACTTCGGGTCCCACCCCTTGAGGAACTTGCCGTTGTCTGCTGGTCTCGTGAAATCGGATGCGGGTGCGTCGAGCGGCGAGTTGGGCAGGTACAGGATGTACGAGATGACACGGGTTGAGATTGAGTCGTCATGCAGCAGCAGATGCGAGCCCTTCGTGTACAGGCCCACAGAGCAGTCCGTCTTCTTGCCCGACAGCGGGCCGCAGCCGGTGACGTCGCGCACAAAGTTACGGAACTCGTGCGAATACAGCGCCTCCTTCAACCGCGTGATGCAGGGGAGTGCCTCGAGCGTCTCCTCCGGCAGGTGCTGCTCGTCGAGCGACGCGAGGTCCGGCGTCTGCTGGATCTGTTGTTAGCCGGGTCGTCCAAACTGCTATCCTCGGCCCAGAGCTGGGGCAATCACTACGCAGAGCTGAGGCAATCACTACGCAGAGCACCGCACGGAGCCATCCGGTTCCCCCAGATAGACCATACCCATCGCCTTTTCCATCCCTCTTCCAGCACAACCGCTCACCTTGTAGATGTCCGTTTCCTTCTGCTCCCAGCCCCAGCCGGCGAGGCTGCCCTCCTCACCGCGCACACCGTACGTCTTGGTCTCCTCAACAACGGATTCGAGCTAATGTCAGTGGGATCTTCCTGGCTCACTCACTAGCTCGTCCGTCAGGAGACCTGGGACAACAATGTGCTTGTATGGCGTCGACTGCTCATACGTCTCGTGGAGGGCGTGGCGAGTAGTGCCCTCTGGGAGGGTGATGTCGGGCGAAACATCGGCCTTGGCCTTCTTAGCCTTCCTCTCGGTCTCCGGACCAGGGGAACGCGGTCGCACTGTGCTGGGCATGTTGTATGGTGGATAGAATGTCGTGCAAAGTCGGATTCGAGAAATTGTGTTTGCTGGTTGTCTGAAAGATATGGAAAGTGGAGGTCGATCACGTGCAGCCCTAATGAACCCTAATGAACCCTAATCGAACAATAGAAACCCAACAGGGTGACCCGAACCAGGCACGTCATCCTCAAGCTGATGCAACTTGAATTCACCAACTTGACAACAACCCCGAAAACCCCTAATGGCTCAAGCAGAGTCATCCTCAGCCCCTCTCAAGCGACAGTTGTCCATCGAAGACGATGATGGCGCACAATCTGGGCCGGTGTCACGCGCTGTCGAGATCAAAAGGCGGTTAGTGCGCGCCAAAAAGCTACGCCGGCCGGATGATTCAAATGACCATCCACCTCAACCACCTCCCGTACAACCTGCATCCAACTCACCTTCCTCCCCACAACGAGCCGAGCCAAAGTCACCATCACCGCAGAAGCGCTCTCCTTCACCACGTCCCCCATCACCACCGAGAGGCTTTCCCAGGTCCGCATTCGCACCGCCAAGAAGCGCGCACCCCGGCCTCACTGGTTGCCGCTCCGTGTACAGCTACTCGCGGTTAAACCACATCGAGGAAGGGACATACGGTGTCGTGTTCCGCGCACGATGTAACGACACGGGCAAGATTTACGCACTCAAGAAACTCAAGCTCGACGAGGAGCGCCAGGGCTTCCCCATCACAAGCTTGCGCGAGATCATGGCGCTCATGACCGCCGGCGAGCACGAGAACGTCGTTGGCGTTCGCGAGGTCGTCGTGGGCGACACGCTGAACCAGTTCGTCTCCTAATGTATCCGAGCTAACTGTAGAATCTTCATCGTGATGCCCTTCATCGAGCACGACCTCAAGACGCTCCTCGCCGACATGCCGCACGCGTTCGTGCAGTCCGAGATCAAGACGATCATGCGCCAGCTGTTGTCTGCCGTTGCGCACTGCCACTCCCACTGGATTGTGAGGTATCCCAGCGACCCCGCTGACATAAGCTCCATCGCGACCTGAAGACGTCCAATCTCCTCATGAGCAACCGCGGGCAGATCAAGGTGGCTGACTTTGGCCTTGCTCGCAAGTTCGGCGACCCGCTTGGAGACATGACCCAGCTAGTCGTGACTCTGTGGTACCGCGCACCCGAGCTGCTCCTCGGCGCTAAAGAGTACACAACAGCTATCGACATGTGGTCCATCGGGTGCATCTTTGCCGAGTTGATACAGACAGACCCGTTGTTTCCGGGGCGAGGCGAGATCGACCAGTTGAGCCGGGTGAGTCTCATTTCTCTGTTTCTGTCAAGCTGACGGCAGATCTTCAACCTCCTCGGCAAGCCCAACGACGACATGTGGCCAGGGTTCTCCCGCCTCCCGAACGCAAAGAGCATCAACCCCACCGGGCCAACGTGAGCTTACAATCATGCTTGGAGCTGACTTGAGTTTCTCGACTCTGAGACAAAAGTTCAAGCACCTCACATCAAACGGCCATGCGCTCATGGCTGCGCTTCTCTGTTATGACCCCGAGCGGCGCATCTCCGCGGCCGAGGCGGTAGAGCACCCCTACTTCTCGTGAGCAATGTCGCCGCCTTTGCTGACAGACAGCGAAGATCCTCTGCCCAAGCCGCCCGACCAGTTCCCGTCATTCCCCAGTGTCGCGTCAGGGGAGAGGCGAGCCAGGCTTTTGGCGAGTCCGCGAGCACCTGCCCACGAGGAGGCGGGGGACACGGAAGGATTGGATCGGCCGAGCACACACGATCTTGAGAAGCTCGTGTAATTCACCACATTGGGATGTATAGCGGCAGCCTGGAGCGTTTGAACGACCACCGAGACACTTCTGCATCACGTCGAGACAACCTGGTCTCCGTATTTACAATCAATGGTCACATGGAGGAGCCCCGGCCAACGGTGGGAGCTCAAGGAACTGATTAGGGCAGGCCTGATCGACCGTCGAGAATGTGCCTCTCCGAAACTTAATGATTCTAAATTCGTTATGAAACATATAACGGCGAAGTGGCGGAGTGGTTAACGCGGTTGACTCGAATGGTTCTAACCAACCAGCGATCAACTTCCTTCGGGAGCGCATGTTCGAATCATGTCTTCGTCGAATCTTTTTGACTTTTGCTCTTTTTGCTCATTCGGTAAATTCAAAGAGATTCTCAACTACAACTTGGAAAATGTGGCTCTACGTCTCGGTAATCTGTTTATTTCAAAAGTCGACCGCGTAATAGTGATAGGAGAGAGGAAATGGCACGCGAACCTGGGGGTAGTGTCATCTTTATCTTGGGCATTTCCTTTATACAGCTCTTGATCGGCGGCGGGTGCAAGGTTTTGCGGGGGACTATGGGAGCGGCTGTGCCAGGCATGTACTTGGAGCTCGGTGTCAGATGCGGCGACAGTGGTGACGTACCACTCACGAAGCCCACATGCTGTGGTTGGGATTGGTCATGGCCTCGTCCCACGACGCAAGCCCATTACCGAGCTTTGCACTCGGTCTGTACCGTGGCGCCTCAGACTCTGGTACATTCATCCGGTGAAGAACAGAGACATGCACCCGCTGTCCATTGACCATCTGCCTCGGCCGGCCACAGTTGATTCTATCGTCAGCCTACTCACTCGCTGCGCTTACGTCCACTTTGACCCTCCGTCATCAGCATCCGGCTGGGCAGAGTATCTGCGCGTCTTGAGGGGAATAAACTCGAGCAACCACCACAGCCACTGCAGGCTGCTACGCTGCTCGCAAAGCAAGTCGGCGGTTGGTGTGGCACACGCGTCCCGCTCCGCATCAATGTTGACAATTTTACGCAACTCGCTTTGGGGGATTTGGGCGCGTAGAGCCTCCATCTCCTCCATGCGGTCCTGCTCTACCTGCGGATGTTTCAGTTGTGCCGAGACGATCGCGTCCAGATCCGCCAGACAGCGCATCGTCGCCGGAGTGGGGGGGTCATCAATCGCACAGTGTTCCCTGATGGTCGGGAGATCGATGGGCAAACCCGTCGCGCGGAGATATCGCACACCCGTGGCACTGATGAGGAGACCGCAGTCGACTGCCTCGCGTAGGATCCACCTGGAGTTAGCTAGACTAGGGTAGTAGACTACGGTAGTACCGACCGGAAGGGGATGTTTGAAAGAGACGGGTCGCCGTTCAAGTCCCTCCCGCCGCCGACATCCGAGTGCGCGCCCATGAACCAGAGCTCTTCCTGCCGCTCCTTAACGCGCTGGTTATCAAACGTCCACGATCGGCTCGGATACTCCTTATCTCGCGCAGCCCGCGCCTCCGCTAACGCGGCCTCAGTCTCGCTGATCCTTTTAGCATCGCCGGCTTGCTCAGCTTCCGATACGGCGGATTTGGCGGACTGCACAGCCCGCCAGTGCGCGATCTCGGCCCTATCCGCATGCCGATACTCGGGCGTAAAGCGAATCCGGCGCTCATCCAGCGCCAGTGCCTGCCGGAAGAACCGGACTGCCTGTACGCCGCCCGCGAAGGGCAGGCGCGGCAGTCCAATTCCGCCCAGGCTCGAGACAGTGTCCCAAGCCCCCAGGAATTCGATGATGACGGGCCGCGACAGACCAAAGATACGCCGGTACAGGGCGCCGGGGTGGTCGGGGTCAATGCCAGGTCGCTCGCCGCGCACTGACGTGTGCGACGTGTATACACGGTATGCGCTGGCATCAGCAAAGTATAGGGTGGAACGCACGCTTGGACGGAACGTCGGTTACCGCGGGGCAGGAGGCCGACCTGGTGTCAGAGCTGGCTGCGGAATAGCGGCATACCTTCTGGATCATGCCTGCCAGTGCACGGGCGACGTACGCGCCGCGCGAGTAGCCGAAGATGAAGACGTGGTCGCCTGGTGTATAGTAGTCCATGAGGTATGCGTACGCGTCACAGACAAAGTCGTCAAAGTTCCTATTCCGTCAGCTCCATCAGTAGGTAACTCACCATGCGAGAGCGAGGTCGATTGCCATGGCAGCCTGGCGCCGAACCGTCGCCCACGACCCAGTGCTCGAAGGCAGGACAGTACCTGCTTTCAGCTCCCTACCTCTCTTGCCAAGGTTGCCAGCAGCCTAACTCACCCAGTCCACTCGAGTAGTAGATCAGCTGGTCCTCATCAGCCTGCAGCACCGTATGCAGCTTGATGAGGTTCGAGTTCATATCGCCAAACTCCTTCCCGGTCCCATCGAGAAGTAGGACAATGTTACGCCGCTTGCGCTGGCCCGGATCGACTGAGTCGCGGCGCGGCGGCTGATCCACGTCCTCCATCGCAGGCTGTGGGGCACCGAGCAGCGGCTCGGTGGACTGACGGGGCGAGGCATCGTGCTCCGAGTTGGGCGTGGGGTTCGACTCGGACATCTCGGGTTGGAAAAGAGTCAACAAGAGCGTGTTAGTGGACAAGATGAATGCTATTGACAGTTGAGTGTTGACACTGGTGGTATGGTCGGATGACGTTACAATGTACCGACCAGGCCAATGGTTTGTTAGCCCTTGCCACCCGCCTCTACTCGGGTCCGAGCAAGACAGAAGTAGGCACCAAACCTTGTTCATCTGATCATCTGGTCATCTTCATCCAGGATCAATTACTCGGTGGCGACAAACTATTGACTTTGACGAGATGAAGATGCGGGTCTGACCACTTGACGTGCATCCGCTCATTCCGCTCATTCAACATTCCTGGGACCTGGGGACCTGGGTTACTTCTGTTTACGGCACCGCTTCGAGGTAGCGTATTAATAATAGGAGCACCTTGTGGCGTACGTGGCGTGTCACTGGGTTACGTGGGTTCCGTGACATGTTGCAGGCGCGGCTGCTTAGATCAAACAGGTGTGCTGAGGCCTCGGATGGACACGGCATCCAGTGGATGAATTGGTACAGTGAGGCAGTGAGGTACAGTGCAGTGAAGGGAAGGCTTGCAATGCCGATGCACAGCCTGATCAATGCACTGACCCGCTTGGACCACTGAGTACCTCGAGCGGACAGTGACAGCAGAATGTCGTGACAGGATACCCCGCAAGTCGGCAGTCCAAGGTCGCCGAGTGGACTGTTCCCAGTGTCAACGGGCCAGTGATGAGTGATGAGTGATGACGATGAGTGTTGAGTAGTGAAGCAGTTGTTGAAGTGTGTTTTCATATGCACGGCTAATCGTAGTCGTGTCGCCCAGATGCAGGGTAGAATACAATAGTCGGCCACAATACGATTTGATTATCGTGCGAGTGGGAGCTAAATGTTTGTATTGATTCCTGTCTGTAAGTCAAATACCAACTACAACCCCACCACCCCTCAGCAGGTGCACAGCACCTCCCAATGCGCTGCCCCTTAGCTGCTATGCCCTTGTCCAGTGTCAGATTCGGTGGTCTATGCATATCCAACAACTAAACACCAACCTTCTGTATCATGCCGGCAAGCGCACGTGCGACGTATGCACCTCGCGAGAAGCCGAAGATGTGAGACGTGGTCGCCTGGCGTGTAATAATCCATCAAATACTCGTAGGCATTGCAGACAAAGTCGCTAAAGTTCCGGCCCATCAGCACATCTGTGTCGCAACATCAATCTCCACACCCACCACACCAGAGCCAGGTCCATCTTCATCCAGAACCAGCGCTTCATGTTGGCCCTCCAACCCGTGATGGGCGGCAGAACAGTTCCTGGCGCTGGTTCGCTGTCTCCCCGACGTCCTGTAACAACCCAGTCCTGAGCTGTAGTATATCAACTGGTTATTGTCGGCCTTGAGCATCGTATGCAACTCAATGAGATTTGAGTTCTTGTTCCAAACTCCTTGCCCGTCCCATCCAGGAGGAGAACAATGTTACGTCGTTTCCGCGTCGAAGGGCTCCCATTAGGCGAAAGGGGTGACGGCTTGCACATACGAACGTTGGTATCGATAGTTTCCCAGTCGAACGCCCAGGGCCGTGGCGGATGGCTAAGGTGAGCCGCTGTTGACTCGGTGGGACGATTCCAGAGCGGGGATGGTCCTGTCGAGAGCGTTATTTCCTCCTGTGAATGGGGACTTGGGTAGGGCAGAGGGGCCAACCCCAGTGGACGAAGGTGGGCGGCTGACGAGAAGCAGAATGTATTTAGACCTATTATCATGCATATCTCCACATCTTTTTTTCATTTCTGGCGTTTTCACCTGCGCCGTTCAATTCTTTTTCATGCGCTGACCTCTTCAAAATCTCTTTGTCTTGGTGCATCAACCTCCCCACAACCCTGCTTTCACTCTCACCTCTTTTGTTCCCCGCCGTCTGAGAACCCAATTGCCCAACTGCCTTGATTCTCGCTCGAGTCGTTGCCCTGCTCCGAAGTTCGAGTTTTTTTATCCGCTGATGGTCTCTATCCACAGCCCCGCCGTCTGTTATTAACAAGGAAGTATGCAGTATAGGGGGCTATACAGTGCTGGGACATCATTCACTCCCAACGTATGTATCTCCTTGTCACCAAGTCAATACGGCTACATTGGAACTATATCCACCTTCCACCGGTCTCGAGCAACCGACAATCGGTGAATACTATCCGTCTACGACACGTCCGTATTCGTTCTGCATCCTCTCACCAGTACAAAACAGTAGGAAAAACCCCCCTTTCTTTTAGTCGTACTTTTCCCTTTCCAGTCGCTGTTAGTTCCTTCACATCAGCCAAAGCGGATCCTCTTTTTTCCTAAGCGCATCGTCCCAGTCCTTGAACTCGGACGGGAGCCGTGCTCGGGGCCTATACTTGGGCAAGCCCAGCTGCTCCGGTGCGTTCATTCGGTGGTACACGGACATGTGAACGCGCTGACCCGGCATCATCCGTCTCGGCGCACCAAAGTTGACGCTGGCAATCAGCCCCGGATGTGTAACAGGAGCAGAGCAAACCTACGTCACCCTCGACTTGGTTTCGACGGTCCCCATGTCAGGCGCGTACCATCTTGTCTTGAGGGGGCAGACTTCTAGGCTCCGATAGACGAAGCCTCGGAGGCTCTCTTTACACGGTCTTGTGGCATCCAAGGACAGGAGGTCGGGCCCGACATCGCGCCAGGCCACCAAGTCCACCAGCTTGCGGAGCTCTTCCTGTTTGATTTGTTGGCACAGCTTGTCCATGTCGTTCAGCGCCTCCTGCTCCGTGCAAGGACTCGTGAGCGTCTCATCGACGATCGCGGCGAGGCAACTCAGGAAGTCTATCGTGGCTGCACTCGGCCCGCAGTGGTTCTCGTTGGGGTAACCCTTCCTCGCCCACTCGGGGATCGCCATGGCTGCGAGATAAGACATTCCCGTTGCGCTGAGTAGTAGGCCACAATCCACAGCCTCACGCACTATCCAGCTGGGGTCAGCGCGGCCAATCTGGGCTCACCGCAGGGGGATGTTTGACAGAGACGGATCGCCGTTCAGGTCGTTGCCACCCCCAACGTCCGAGTGACAGCCCATGAACCAGCAGTCCATCCGGCGCCTCTTTAACATTCCAAGTTTGGTCTTTTCGTAGATTGGGAACTTGTTGTTCAGTTCTGCCCTGGCATGGGCAAGATCCTTCTGCGCACGCTCCATCTGCGCACGCTCCATCTGAGCATGCTCCATCCCCGGATCCTGCCTACTAGCATACCTGGAGCTCAGTTGCGCCAGATGGGTTTTGCAGACTCTGACTCGTTCCCACAACGCGTTCTCCTCGGCGTCATAGTGTATGTACTCGGGCGTGAAGCGGATACGGCGCTCATCGAGGGCAAGTGCCTGTCGTAAAAACTTGACAGTCTTCACACCGCTCGCAAAGGGCAAACGTGGCAACCTAAACCCGCCCAGGCTCGATACCGTATCCCACGCGCCGAGGAATTCGATTACCACAGGCCGCGAGAGAGAGAAAATGCGCCTGTATTGTGCACCGGGTTGGTTTGCCGAGTCATCAGCCCGTTCGCTCCGGACAGCCTTCGGGTCTGTGTATACTCGGTATGCACTGCGTTAGCACTCATTGGGCCATACTCACGCTTTGAGGGAACGCTGGTTACCGCGTGGGAGCAGGCCCACCTTCCGTCAGCCATGCCTCGCGCTAGTCACCTTCTGAATCATGCCAGCAAGCGCACGGGCAACGTATGCACCACGCGAGAAACCGAAGATGTACACGCGGTCTCCTGGCGTGTAGTAGTCCATCAAGTAGGCGTAGGCGTCGCAGACACAGTCGTCAAAGTTCCTGTTCGTGAGCCCCGCTGGACATCAACCCTAACCACGTGCGACCTACCATGCGACAGCCTTGTCGATGATCATTGCCATCTCGCGCCGCGCGTTGGCCCACGACCCAGTGCTAGCCGGCAGAACAGTACCTGATGTCAGCACCTGGGCTTCGACAACGTCCGCGCCTAGTTCGGAACCCACCCAGGCCGCTACTGTAGTAGAGAAACTGTTCCTCATCCGCTTTAAGTACTGTGTGGAGCTTGATGATGTTTGAGTTGGTATCGCAGAACCCCTGGCCTGTTCCGTCAAGGAGGACGACTATGTTGCGCCCGGCCCGTTTCGGCGGTCCCTCATCAAGGGGCATGAGCGAGGACGCGTGCTCCATCACAATTGTATCGATTGCCCGCCTACTAGGTCCGGGGAACGTTGGGGTGCTGGGACTGGGGCTTGGGAGCTCCGATTCAGTGAGGATCGGGTTCTGGTCCGATGGCGACTTATTGAGGGACGACTTCATTGCCTCGTCCTCCAACTCCCGGAATACCAACGATCCCTCCTTCTCGGAATTGCTCCTCAGTCCCCGTCTCTGCCGGAGGAGGTTCCCCATCCCGATATTGAAGGAATGCCGATTTGGTGGGCGCGGCGGGAGGATGCAAGGCGTTGCTGGCTGCCCAGCCGGCGCCAGTTGGCATGGGAAGTCGGCCAACACCGCGATTGGCGAGGGTTCCACATTCACGGATGCGGGCTCGTCGGTGCTGGGCCGTCGCGACTCTGGATTGGACCTGGCGGGGGACCTAGAGTGTACAGGAAAGGACATGGTAATAAGTAATTGTGCAGAATAAGGGGCAGCCCCGTGTGTTTAAATAGTGAGACGTTGCGAGCTGCTTGTGATTGCGGCTTGCGGCCTGGAGGCCACGGGGTTGCTCGCCCTTCCTTCCTTCAACATAGAATGTCACATGCAACGACCGAGACTCCGAAATTCCTCCTGTCCCATACCATGGATGTGCGTGAGCACAGACTCGCAGCGAAGAAGACGAGTATTAATACGTCGAGGCTTGCGAACAGGCTCATCCGAGGAACTATAAGCTAGAGAAAGGCACAAGAGCTCATCAGCATAATCGGAACATGCCACACTCTGCCCAGCACGACAATCTATATACAGAATACGAGATACAGTTCCAACACGGCGCATTCCTTCTTTCCCCATACCTGTACGGAGCGCCATTCGGTTCGACTACAGCAGATTAAGCGTCCATCAGCTTCCGCCGCTTGACGAGCCCGAGATACTGGTGCGTGGTGGACTCGTCTGCGTCAATCGCGTTGACGGCGTCATAGACCGACGTCGCCGTCGTGGCTGGTGAGACTGCCGGTGAGGTTCTGGAATCCTTCTTCTCTGCACACCTGCACCCTGAGGTGGTCGACCTCGTTCTTCAGTCGGGCCGTCTGCACGGCCGGCTGGGGACTGCAAGGGTTGGACTACTAGTAGAGGTCCAAGCCGCTTCGAGCCGGACAAGCTGCCCCTCGAGCACAGCGATCGCGGCCTTGTCCTCCTCACTGCCGGACAAGAGCTCGCCGTTTCTAGTTCGCAAGCTAGCGCACATAACCTGGGGCGTTTGATTTGTGGCCCGGAACCTCTTGCTCGAGACCTCCAGGCTCGGTTGACCACTTGTCTACTGGTTTGTCGCGCTTAAGAGAATTGAGAATCACATCGTTTTTGTTGGGAGTATCGATAGCAGCCTCATTTTTGTTCAGAGTATCGACATTAGCCTCATCGGTGTGATTTGCAAGCAGCGCCTCTATCTCGGCCTGGGGTCATTGAGCACGAGCTCGGGCTGTAGTTGCTGTGTGGGCAGCTGAAGTGAGATGGCAGGGAGTGTAGTTGAAAGTGTGAGGTGATCAAGGTAAGAGTTGATCAGTTGAATACCGAGTGCCAGCGTGTATCCCTCTGTAAGACCGTTCTGGTCCTGGCCATCGGGGATTACGGGGTGGTCGTCAACAGAAGGGACGTGCACTGCACACGTCCCAGGCCGAGGTCAACACTCGGCCTCCTGCCACTCCATATCCACGATGCACGAGACATGTCGGGCGGACTCATGAGTCTCGCTAACGTAGTGACGCGTCGAGTCGATGGAGACGAGTTCCCTTGTGGCCTCGCGAGGTGTACTTTGGCGGCTTTGGTCACGTGCTTGGTGGCTTTGGTCACGTGCTTGGTGGCTTTGGTCACGTGTTTGGTGGCTTGGTCACGTGCTTTGGTTTGTCACTTGCCTGATTGTCACGTGACTGTATGCCTCTTTCTTTCCCACGGCTGCTGCGTCCCACAATTTGTCTCCGGTCTGCGATTCCCGATCCATGCCCGAGGTGTGGCGAAACTGCTCCTTCCTGACAACGGGGTGGCGAAACAGCTCCTTCCTGACAACAGGGTGGCGAAACTGCTCCTTCCTGACAACAAGGGTGGCGAGCACAGGCCAGAAGCAGCGCCAAAGGTCAGAACGATGGGCTTCGAGGTCATTCAGATAAGATACAAGATATGAGATAGCATGCTTGCCATATATCAACCGTGCTGTGTGCTTGCGGGCAACAAGTTCGCCGCGTATCCCGGCAGAGGTCCCTGATACTTGATGCCCGCCAGGTCCGGCGTGGGAACCTGTCGACGTGCTGTGCACCGCGTGGACCGCGCACCGCGTCTGGTCCGACGTGTCAAGGCCATTATCAGCACACACACCTGTCAGAGATAACGATAGCGTTCGTTGCGCACACGACTGTTGACCGCAACGACATGCTCACTCAACGCTACCAATCCTCACCCAGTCGCGGTCTGTAAAGACGCTGCATAAAGGGACTATGAACAATAACGACCCCATGTACAGACGCCCGTGTAACGCCTTACGCTGTCCTGCCTTCCAAACCAATGTACATACACAAATCGTCACGTCCACCGGACCAATTACACGTTAAGAATAGTCGTCTCAACGATAATGCTGGTAACACGGTAAGGATCGATGTTCGAGGCCGGGCGGCGGTCCTCAATATATCCGTGGCCGGCGGCACCGACGTGACGGGGGATACGAATAGAGGCACCACGGTTGGCAACGCCGGCCGAGAACGTGTGCATGGAGGCGGTCTCGTGGAGGCCGGTCAGACGCTGGTCGTTGTCCTCGCCGTAGACGGCCATGTGGTCGAGGTGGCGGGCCTCGAGCTTCTGGATGGCAGCCTCGATCGCGGCCATACCCTTGCCGGGCGTGCGCATAGCCTTGGTCGAGTAGTTCGAGTGGCAGCCGGCACCGTTCCAGTCGCCCTTGAGGGGCTTGGGGTGGAACGAGGGCTTGATGCCCCACTCCTCACCGATACGGAGGAGGAGGAAACGGGCCATCCAGAGGTGGTCACCAAGCACAATGCCCTCACATGGGCCGACCTGGAACTCCCACTGCGAGGGCATGACCTCGGCGTTGATGCCCGAGATCTTGACACCGGCGTAGAGGCAGGCACGCTGGTGTGTGAGCAAGATTTCAAGTGACGTTTGGCAACATTCAAACTTACGTAGTGGGCCTCGATGAAGTCACGGGCAAAGACCTTGCCCGCACCGACACCGCAGTAGTAGGGGCCCTGGGGACCGGGGAAACCGTTCTTGGGCCAGCCGAAGACCTGGCCGTCGGCGTCGAAGAGGGTGTACTCCTGCTCGAGACCGAACCAGGGCTCCTCAGCCTTGGCAGCGTCCATCACCTTTTTGCAGTGAGCACGGTGGTTGGACTTGTTGGCAGTGCCGTCGTTGTCGTAGCACTCGCAGAGAACGAGGATGTTGGCACCGCCGCGGAAGGGGTCCTTGAAGATGGCAACGGGACGCTGATCATGTTAGCAAAAGCACGTGTTGAAAAGGTTCTTGTGTTAGACTTACGAGGAACACGTCCGAGTTGTCACCGGGGGCCTGGTTGGTAGACGAGCCGTCAAAGTTCCACTCGCGGAGGTCGGCAACCGAGGCGGGCGACTCGTCGAGGGTCATGGTCTTGGAGCGGAGACCGTTGTCGCCATCGATCCAGATGTCTGGATTGGGTCAGCCAAAGAGATCGACACATCAACAGGGGACAGTGCGTTGGACCCGACTGTGGATGGGTGGGTGGGTGGGTAGGGGTAGGGGTAGTACTTACACTCAGCCTGGACCGAGGAGCCCTGGTCGAGCGCCATGTAAGGCGCGAGGAGGTCGACGCGCTTGGTGGGGATAAGAGACGACATGATGTCTGAGGTGTTTGGGGCTGGATGGGTGGAAATGCGGATGGGATGGGTTGGCAGTTGCAAGGTATATAGAGTAGTTTATGGATGGGAAGAAGGGAGCGAGGGTTTGTTAGAGGGGGGGCGGTGGGTGGAGTGATTGTTGGGCATAAGAGCAGAGGCAAAGGGTAGTTTTGAGGGATGAGGGTAATTGCGTGGCGAATCCGGTTACAGAATTCCAACCGTGCAGTGTAGAGGCAGAGTAGGTGGATTTGTGTGTGCGGGGATTTGGTTACCAAAATGATACCGTCATAAAGCCGCAGCGTAATGACAATGACGATGCACAGCAGAAGGAAGACCGAGTAATGAAACAAGTGGCGTGAGAAAAGATGGATGACGATGTAGACGCGTAAAGTGTCAGCAAAGGCTACGTGGGGGTTGGTGATAAAAGGCAATGCAGTATCCAGGCCCAAGTTGGCTGGGCGATTTGGTCGTGTGGGGGAAAGTGGGTCGACTGTGGGCGGGGCCACGGACCACGGGGTGGGCTGATCAAGGAGAGAGACTCACGGTTGGGTGGAGGAAATGAAGGAAGGTGCTTGCGAAAGCGAGAGAAGAGCCTGAAAGGGCTTGGGTTTTATGGATAAAGAGGAGGAGAGAGGATGAGGATGAGTTCAATCGGGATACCGAAGAACAAGAGAGTAGAGGATGTTAGGATGAGGACGGACTTGAGGATGAGGAGGGTGTGAGAGAGTGGCCAGTCGTGTGTCCTTATCTTACATCTGCTTGTCGACCGATCTGTACCCTGTCGGTCTGTTGTGAGTTGTGACTCGCTCTGAATCTGAATCTAGCTTTTTTCCCCCGAGCTCCCAAGCCTGGCATAGCGTAGGAGGCCCCGAGTTCCCGACCACTCCGGCCCCCCGGTCACCCAGCCACCCGGCAACCCCGCCCGTGGACCGCAAACAGTCACAAGGTTGGCCGCTGGAGTTATGCCTTTGCCGCGGTTACCAACTGTTACAGGCAGATTTACTACTGTGCCCCAAGAGCACTGTGCCCAGCCGGGTATTCAGGAGAAGGGGTGTAAGGAGAGACAAGCTAAGCTGGGTGCGAGCGAGAGTCACACATAGTTAGCTTTGACTCTGTAGTTATTCGAAGGCATCACACCAGAGGGTAAATTGCAAGGGCCTCCTTAAGATAAGTGAATTCTCATGATTGGTCACTGTGTTTAGTTGTCTTAGGGTAAACCATTTTGAATCCTGAATTCATCACCGAGCGAGTTGAGCAGCAAGCCCCTGTCTCTGGTGTTATTCCCTTGTTCCTTTTCCATTCCACCCCTTATGTCCCCCTTACTGCCTCCAAGCCAAGTTCCCTAATACCCTTTTGAGAATGAACAGACGGCGGCTGGTAGATACACTGTGCCGATCAGCTGCACCGTGGCTTGTACACGCTTTGTAGATGGCTTGGGCTGTAGACGCGCTCAAAATGCTCGACTCATCGAAACCAAATCGGGACTGTCGACAATTACAAGATGACAAGTCTGCGCTAACTGTATCACCCCATAGAATCCAATTGGTCACTCACTTTGTTAGCTTTATACACCCTTTCCTCCCACCAAGCTTCGCGAACAACCTCTCCGAACAAACTGGGGTCTTGAGGTGCATTGGGTGGGATGAAAGGGTGGGTGGCTTCTCCCCGAGGTATGACCGTCCTGTGCGTCATAGGCATCACTTCCGAGCTTTTGCTTTACGCCTTCCTCCCACACACCCACGGCCCACGGTCAAGGTGCCTTCTGTACCTCAATGTTTGATCACGTCTTCATTCTCCTCAAGCCTGACTCCCCAGTCCTCGAGTCCGGCGGTGTGGCCCCGCCAAACTAGCTTCCGGCGCCGGGTGAGGTCGGGACCACCAAGCACCAAGTACCACACCACATTCTCGCTTCCGCAGTGGGATTAGACACGCCTCAGGATTCACCAAGAGACAAGGTGTCAGATATCAACATAGATGCTAAACACGCACGCGGCGATATCAACCACGCCAATCCCCCTTCTCCATGGGGCGCGGGGAGAGTCTAGCCTGGCGCCCCACAGATCCTTGTGATCCCAGTGATCCCAGATATCTCAGAGACGAGCAGTGCGTATCGCGATTTGCGGAGGTGGGGTGATACGGTTGCCTGCCTAGACTACTTCCGACTGGCTAGTCGCTTGTCGTCGCTTGCCATCTTTGCTTCCGATACAGCTATATCGTGTATGTTATCTAGTCTATTGGACATGAGATGAGATGGGCGCGTGTAACTCGGATCAGCTGATAGCTGTGATGTGTGACAGGCCTCCGTGTTTGACGGCTTGTTTGTGTTGCGTTCACAGCCTCGTCCTCAGCGCCTCAGCACAGCTACTATTCAGTTAATCTGAAATGTAGCAGCTACACAGCCATCCCGCCATCCCTCCGTGTCTCGGTACCCACAATCGTCACATTGTACAGATCTGATCGGAGATGTGCGAATGGGCATGTGTCGTGTGACCTGTGACCTGTGTCTTATATGTGGTGTCAACTGTAGTATTGAGTGTGTGGCGCTGTTAGCCCAAGTGAAGAGTACCACCATAGTCTAAATCTCTACATGTGACTGACACTCGGCCATCACCGACGCCGACATGCAATCCGCACGCCAACCTTAAGCGTCTCCAGATCGGGCAATGGGGACTTGCAGATCAGCAGACGCCCCGCGGGAGCTACAATTCGGCTCGACTCGACTTGCTATGCTCCGACCCGTCGCACCAGCTCGTGTGACAGCGTAAGTGGCAATTATTGCTCGCGAGCTACGGGCAACTGTATTCTCCGGCGCGCAACCATCGTCTTCTGATCTGCCTACCTGCCTTGGCGGACGCCTCAGACGAGCTTCCAATCCTAATCTGGAGCAAGCCATGCAGCGGGCGCTTACCGCGCGGACTGGAATTATTCCGCGGAACCCCCGCTCCGCTACCCTAGGCATGCGCTTGAGCATGCCAAGTCTGGACGCAGGGGGGTGGGGAATATATGTAGTGAATCGATGAATGTTTGGTCAGTCTTTGTCGCCATGTGGCTGTAGTTGCCAGCTTGCAGCGTGCGAGAAATGGCCAACTTGTCGTACACAAAGAACAAAGTCGCGCAAGTCGCGCAGCCAGCAAAGCACAAATCCCTCTTCCTCATACATAGTCTACCCGCGTGCATTTTGCCGCATTTTGCCTCTTGGCCTCTTAGTCATGCACCTTTGGCGGAGATGTCCGGGACTCCGCCCACGCGAAAAAGACGCGTCTGACGCCATCGTGGCGAGAACTATAACAACAACGTACGTCGTGGTATCTTATTGATATTCTCTCACCACTTCTCTAACTCATCATGGCAGTGAGTCCAGGACCGAGCCCGCCCAAAATCCAAGCCTAATACCAGACCACAGGCCCAGCTTACAACTACACCGTCAAGATGACGTGTGGCGGGTGCTCGGGCGCAATCGAGCGTGTCCTCAAGAAGAACATTGAGGCGCGTGAGTTGGAACACCTGGACTGCTGAATTGTGCTGATGCTGATGCTCTCTTCGTTTCACGCACACTTTCACTTGACCTGTGACCCCGTCGCCCGTGCAACGCCTGTCACCAAACGCCCTTCTGTCGTCTGTGGCCCTCTTGACCCCTCGGTGGCCCGTCCGCACCCTCCGCACCCTCCGCACCTGTCCCACTGTTCGCGTGCCCCACCCGATCTGCGCTTGGACCCGCCCCCGGACCCGGTTGGTTCTTCCGCGCCGCATCTGTTACCTACCTGTTACCCCGTTGCCCCGACGGTCTCGCCGGTCTCGCTTCGGATTCCCCTCGTACCGGCTTGGTCATGGTTCGGACCGGTCCACCACCGACTGGCTCACGTCATGCGCCGGTACCATGATCGTGTTGTTTACGCTCCCTCTCCCGCTTTCCCTCTCACTCGTTTCCTCCTCATCCCAATACATTCACTCACTACATTCGCTCACTTCGCTCGCTCCCACCACAGCCAACGGCTACACCGTCTCGCTCCCCACCCAGCGCGTCGTCGTGTACGGCCCCTCGCTTCCCCCCTTCGAGACCATCACCGAGAAGATTGCCAAGACGGGCAAGGAGATCCTCTCCAAGGAGGAGATTGCTGCCGGCGCCCCTGTTCCCCCCGTTGCGTAAGCCGGCCAAGCCGGCCAGCAAGGGGCAGTTGTAAAGCTGAGAGCTGTAAGGCTGCGATCTGTCGACCGCGCCAGAGTACCGAAGTAGTAGATGTATATACATGCGTACAACAATGCGGGTCAGCAGGCCAGCAGGCCAGCTGCTAGTAGCCGATTGGGCTTGTCGCCTTTCCCGTCTCCTTGGCGTGATTGCTGACTGCGCTACTCGTCTCGTTCGCGCACCCGCAGTCATACACGTCGTTGAGGGTCAAACAGTCAAATTCTGGCTTGTGCAGCCGCTCGTTGACAATGTTGTGCACCGAGCAGAGCCACATGGACGCGGCCTTGCGCGACGAGGTCTGGTGTTAGCCGTGATGAACAAGTTGAGGTCTCAATGACGAATGACGACACTTGTCCAGTTCCCTCCCCACATGGAAACACGGGTCCCTGGCGACTGACCACACCATCACACGCCACTCACCTGTGGAGGATACTTCTTGAGCATTTTCTGGAAGTGCTCCGCACACTCGCCGCACGGATAAAGCCTTGAGAAGAGGTAAAAGAACGACTTGAGCGCCGCGCGGTCGTCTGGTGTCGGGAGCTGCCATCAGCCACGCCCTCACTTCCTGCCTCCTCCTTCCTCCTTACCTCGGGATACCTTAGCGTCATGAGATGGAGGACCCGCCACGCTGCCCTTCCCAACTCGGCCCTGCTGTCAGCTCATCCCCAGACAACAACGTACTTGGCAGTAGCGTTCCCGAGATGCGGCATGATGACAGCACCAGAGATGACGTCTTGGGGCACGCTGTATTCCAGAGACCCCTCATTGCTCTCCTTGCTCTCCTTGCCATCCTTGCCCTCCTTGCCCTCCTTTCCCTCCTTGCCCCCCTTGCCCTCTGCCGCAGATCCAGTGTCGCCCGCGAAATTCTCCTTATCGACGACCGCCTTGCCCGCATCATTCTCGCGCCCCGCGCTGAAATCTCCCGTCTCCGGCATCACCGGGTCGCGCCAGTGCGCCGAATCAATTCCCCCCTGATCTAGTTTATCCGTCACCTCTCCTTCCTTAGATGACGAAGCGGGGTAGAAAATGAACGCTGTCGGTACCGTCACGAGAATGAGGGCGACTAGGAAGATGCGCGCAAAGCGCGATATGGACAGCATGGTAATGAGTGTGGGTGTTGTGTTGGTTTGTGGTTTTGGTTGTGGTTGTGGTAGTTGTGATTGTGGATGTTGTTAGTGGTGGGTGAGGTGGCGATGGAACGCGACTTACTGTAGAGATGGTGAGGTGGAGGTGGAGGTCCGTCACGTGACCAACCATGCCACCACATAGGAACGTGAAATAACTGTGCATACGTCGCAGGACATGACTAGTACAGAAGCAAGAATCCAGGAAAAGATGTCCAACTACTCACGTCGTTAGGTGGAGTATGAAGTGAGGTATGGGTGCTAAGAGGGCTTGGGTGATCCACTGCGGCGAGATGTTCCTTGGCAATCAATCTGCTGTACTGCTGTACTGCTGTCCAATACTCTGATCATTGTAAATGCGCAAGGGAACAGGCTTGGAAACTAAATGCTCAATCTACCCAGTTACCCATGTTCAACTTGCACGTCGCTAGGTTCCGTTGCGGTATCAACCTCCACCACTGTGGCAGTCTGTCCAGAGTCTCTGCATGCGTTGACACAATGTGGCGGCGTACGTGAGGCGGACCACGTGAGGTTGTCCCCTCGCTGCGACACACCTAGATGTCAACGAGTTTGGACGAATTGTACAATATGGACACCTTGCTTTCTCAATGAGCCTGCTGTCCACTGCAGACACCACCGGGCGGCACTCTTGCAGGACGGAAGAGCGACGGTGCAGTACGAGCTATTAAGGGACGAAAGTATACATCTCACATCATCTAGTGGCAGTGCAGGCACGCTGCACAGTATTTCCAACACTTCTACTCGGCGCTAAGGGAACGACGCTTCTTCGTCGAGCGGCTGCTCGTCTTGCGCGTGGCGCCCTTCTTGGACGTCTTCGTCATCTCGCTCGCGGAACGCTTGGCCTTGCGCACCGCCTTGACCTCTGGCACTGGAGTGGGGGCAGGCGAACCAGCGCTAGAAGGAGACGGGGCGGCCTCAGCGACAGCGACAGTCTCTGGGTCAATCTCGTCAGAATCCTCGTACACCGGCTCTGGCACCAGCTTTGGCCCATCCTCATCTGACGAATCCGTCATGTCGGCGATGGGGAGCTCGGCGACCATTTCGGCGTGCTCGTGCTCGTGCTCGTCGTCGTCCTCGACAACATCAAGGACGCCAACGGTGAACTCGCCGTCCTCCGCGACGTCGTCACCAACCTCATCGCCATCGTCGTCGGCCTCGTCAATGTCACCAATGTCGCTGTCCTCAGCGGCCGCGGGACCCTCGGCAACGGCGTCCCTATCATCCTCCATCATGTCAGCGGCCTCCTCATCCGCCGCCTTCTTGCTCCCCTTAACGACAACGTTGATGGTGATCTAGAAGTCAGGGAGGATGATTGGGGAGCGCACCATAACGTCCTTTCCGTTGATCTTGGCGTTCTTGCTGCCCGACCACCCGTGCGAGCTGATGTCAGTGATGAAAGACAGCGCCGACCTACCGCGTGTTGAACGTCTTCGGCTCCGCTGCGAACTCGATGTCCTCGACCGCGATCTGGATCGCCTGTGCGGTCGCGATAAAGTCCACGCCCGCAGCCTTGGCGCCGGCAGGCTTGGTGGCCTTGGCTGCGGTCTTGATCGCGCTTTTCTCCTTGGTGGTCTTCTCCTTCGGCGCCTTGGTGGTCTTCGCCTTTCTCTTTGGCTCAGACTTGCTGTCGTCCGTTTTGGAGCGGCTAATCTTCTCCTTGGTCTCCTTAGTAGCCTTGGTCAACTTCTCATTCGTAGTCTTGCTCTCCTTGGCCGCCTTGGACGACCTGCTCTCCTTCTCCTCGGCGACTTTCTCCGCCTTGCTCGCCTTCTTCTTGGCCGCGGCGACCTTCTTCGTCTCCTTCTCCTTGACCTGCTTCGCCTCAGCCGCAGCCTTGGTCTTGGCTGCGGTGTCCGCTTGGCGAGACGATTTAGGACGGGTTGGCTCCTGTGTGTAAGCCCAATCGAGAAAGGTGACAATGAGTTGAATGAGTGATGAGAGTGGACATACCTTCACTTTCTTCGCGGTGGGTGCCATTATGCTTGGGTCGAGTGTAATGTATAGAGAGTGGTGTGTAGAGGGTAACCGGGTAGATTGAGGTGGTGAATAAGGAAGTAGAGGATGGTTGATTGCAGGAGGAGACAAAGAGTGGTTAGAAATGAAGTGAGGAGGGAAGGTTGGGATTGTTGTTGTGAGTCAAATCAGTAGTTTGGGTGATTCAGCCCTCGCGCCCCCCCACCCCACTCACCGTTAGCCCTCCCCCCTCCTCTCCTCCCCACTCGTGGCCCGTGCTCGGTTCACATCCTCCTACCAACCAAACAAGCGGTCCGTGCGCTCGTCCACATCTCACTCCGTGCGTCCTGCAAATGCAAGTTTGATACATGCTTTCGAAGAGGCATCATCGCGCGCGCCAGCGCTGCGCGCTCATGTTGTCGCGAGACTTGACAGACTTAGACTCGTCTGTTTGTGGATGTCCGACGAGTCGGCCATTCCCACGGTCGTCACGATACTCGTGTGTAGATATATTGATACAGTCCTGTTGGTCTGCGCACGCCGACTTTCTCTAGTGCATCTGTCCACCACCAGACCCACGAGTAACGCGGCTCTTTGGAAGCAGGAGCGCGCTGAAAGCAGTTACACCGTAGACGGCGGCGGTGACGATCAACGGCAACGTTGGCTGGATCGCCAGAAGCACTCCAGCAACGACAGGCGCAATCACACCTGCAAGACGTGAGAGCGCTGCCGACGTGCCACACGCTGTCCCGCGGATGCTCGTGCCGAACGTCTCGGGAGTCATGCCATCTGAAGGGTCAGGGTCAGTGCTGCGTTCGTTCAACGGCACGCAAACTCACAGAGCACAGCGTACATGGCTGTGCCAGTCAACGAGATCAACATGGAGCTGATCGTGCTGGCGACCTTGGAGCGTACGCGGATAAAGGCGAGCATAGCCAGGCCTGTCGCTAACGTGCACAGCGCAAGGCTCTTGCGGCGGCCGAGTTTGGTCTGAACCATCCATGCTCCCATCTGGACACAAGTCAGCACAGGCAGGAATGCGTGAGGTTTGCGTCATGGCACTCACCACAGAGCCCGGGCAGCCCGCAACCGCGTACAAGACGTATTCTTTCAGAGCTCCCTCAATTGCGTTGTCATCATCCCCCTGGCGGCTCTCAAGCACACTCGGCAGCCATACGTTGAACATGGTGTACGCTGGTGTCAGCTACAGCGTCGATGCAACAGCTTACCGAACGCCATCAGACCCCAGATGATCCACATGAGGATGACTGTCCGGCGCCACCGCGGCGAGAACAGCTTGGCCATCTGCTTCTGCCAGTCGTGCAGCCAGTCGAATCTGGGCTTCGAACGCCCGCCGCGTCGGCTACTCCGCGATCGTGGAGTGAGGGGAGACAGTGGAGAGAGCGGGCTTATAGGCGCCATAGGGGATGCCGGAGGTGACATGATTGGTTCGTCTGAGGGCGGGATGAGCGCGCGGGCCTCTTCGGCCCCGGACAGGTTTGACATGACCGACACGCCAGACTCGCCAGCTGCCTGCGACACTCGCACGTCATTATGGTCAATGTCCATGGAGTGCCGGTTGTAGTCGGCGATGGCTTGGAGAACGACGACTGCCTCCTTGTCGCGTCCAGATGAGACTAGATAACGGGGCGACTCGTGCAGCCGGAACAAGAGGCTGCGGGCAATGGCGCAGGCAAGGTTCTGTCCGTCAGCTCGATGATTACATGGTCACACTTACAATAGCTCCCAATGTAAAGAGAACATGGCGCCACCCGTTGTTTGCCCCGTTCTCAAAGTCACACGAGTCGTGATGACGGCAACTTGCGGACGGCAGAAGGAGATATCCAACGCCCGATGCCAGGACGGCCCCAAAGGAGAAGAAGACTGACAGGAGGGTCAAGAGATACTGCTTAGAGTGGGGAAGGTTCTCAAGGAAGAGAGTTCCGTCTGTTGGCATGGAGCCACTACAGGTCAGCTTTGCAGTGCTGGCCAAACTCACCCAACCGCCGTACCCAAGAAGAACATGCAGAGGCACAGCGCCCAGAAGTTTGGCGCAAAGCTGGCTGCAATGCCGAAGATTGCGGTGAGGAGAAGCGTGGAGTGGAAGGGAAGAGCGCGTCCGAGGATATCAGAGACGACGCCCCACCCAACTGCGCCAAGCATCATCTGCAGGTCAGCCAAGTGCATCGTTTTTGAACGAGTGTCACTCACCCCGGCCATCATGCTGGCGCTGAGAAGACCGGCGATCTCGCTTCCGAGATTGAAGTGGACGCGGACGCGGGGAAGCACGACTGCGATACACTGGAGGGCGCTGTTGTCGCTCATCCATCCGCAACCGCAGAGCGCGAAGAGACGCCATTGGTACGCGCCTGCGGGATCAGCATGTCACGGGCGTAAGGCGTGGAAGGTTTGTGAATCAGAGGAGATGAGACGATGTAATGTAATGCAATGAATGTAATGGGCGATTGCGCAGCAGGCGGCGAGCTCAGAGGCAAGATGGATGTGGACGCGTGGACACCGGCAAGTACGGCATACACCGGCCCGGCTCTCTCATACCAAGCCAAGTCACCGACCCAGTTCGTCTCCGGGGTCCACTCACCAAAGCCAAGCCGTTCAAGAGTCTCCTCAATGCCACGGTCGTCGTCGTCTCTAATCGCGTCGCGCACCGCCTCTTCAGATTCACTGCCGGATTCGTAAGATCGGCGCGGGGTTGAATAGGAGCTTCCCCCGGCCGAGATGGCACCATTTAGGCGTGCGTGGTTTGAGGCTTCTGGGGCTAAGTCGAGATGGGGAGTGACTGTGCGCGAATGTGTGCGCGAGTGAGTGCGCGAGTGATCTCGTGGCTTCATGTTGACGAGTTGAGGGATGTTGGTGTGAATTAACAGTAACAAGTAACGAGAGGAGTGGATAGCTAAAAGACTACAAGCAAATAGCACCACCTAGGTACCGCATCGGACCTCGAATAATCACTTGTCGGTTTTGTGTGGGGTGACGCGGGGCTGCCAAGCGGCCGTTGTAAGGGACAAGTCAAACACGTGACGTCAAACAGCATGGAAACCACGTTTCCCAAAATAGTCATCAGCCACGCGTCAAGGATCGAGGACGCGACTGAGGTTGACAATAAATGACGCGCTTTGGCCACTCTCCCAATCCCTCGAGCAATCCTTCAAACTTCGACCGCCGCGCTCTCCATTGTAGCCAACTCTGATGGAGGCCTTTGACACGGCCGATCTCGACGCCCAGATCGCGCAGCTCCAGGCGTTCAAGCAAGAGCGCCTCGCCAAGGCAGACGCGGACGCGCGAGAACGCGACAGGAACGCAGCCAATGTTCTTGTACACAGCACTCCTACCAAGGCCAAATGTGCGTGTCGCGTATCCTGGAGCGTGCTGATATCAGCGATACCTTCCGACCTCCCGGCTCCACCCTCCCAGCCCAAGTTCTCATCGTCTGCCTCGGCCTCTGGACCTTCTCGGCCTAGGAAGGCGGCACTCCCAGCCCTTCCCTCGTCTCGGAGCAGCTTTGCCACGACTCTCGCGCGGATACGGGCAGACGACGGTGGGAGCGGTTCCGAACCAGCTGTTCCCTCTCACGATCTGCGGCTGGGACCGGGCGAGTTCGGCCCAGATCCTGAGGACGGGGACGAATGGCGCTCCCTTGAACCCAACTCTGGCATCCGCCTATCGTGAGTTCGACCGCTTCACGCGCTGACAGCAGAAAGCGCGCCATGTCCCACGCCGAGGTTCAAGAACACCTGCGCGGTCGCTACTTCCTCCCGCCAGCGCGGATCTACACACTCGCGCGCCTCAGTCGCGACGGCGCGACATACAGCCTGCCCGTCGACGAGGAGTGGGTTACGATTGCGGTCGTAGCCGAGCGCAGCGAGGTGCGCACGAGTGGGGCCAAGGAGAGCGAAGCTGCCGATGACGGTGACGACTTGGATGACGACTCCTGGGCCTCATCCAAGTGGGATCTGAAAGGCAAGGGAAAGAGCAAGGACAAGGCCTCAAAGCAACGCACACAGCGCAAGTATATCAGCCTCACGCTTGTCTCTCTCCCGAACCCCTCCCAGCGTGGACGACCTAGCGGTGACGCGCACTTCCAGCTCCTTCTCTTCGAGGCCAACGCCAGTTATTGCAAAGGTGCAGAGCCGGCCTACCGCGGTGGATCCGGCGGCGCGTACGAGAAGTGGTCTAACCTGGCTGTCGGGAGTGTGATCGCCATTGTCAGCCCGCGCATTCTACGTCCATTAAAGGTGTGTACTCGGCAAGTGTGCTTGCTGACAGCAGTCTGGAGCTAAACCCCATCCTCTGACACTTCCCTTCGCTCTCAACCCAACCTCCGCTACCTCCATCACCATTATCGGGCACGCGACTGACCTTGGTAGCTGCCCCGTGCAAAAGCGCGACGGTACCGTGTGCAGCACATGGATCGACGCTCGACAAGACGGCCTGTGCGAGTACCACAAGTTGGAGGAGTTGAAGCGCGTCCGCGGTGGACGTGGGGAATTCGCCTCAGCAACATCGGCATTGGAAGGCATGTACCGCACCGAGAACAGGGCTGGCGTCCGACGCATACCACAAGGAGAGAGCGATGGTGCGACCTACGTCCTCGGAGCAGGCAAGGTCGTACACACAGGAAAGCGCAGTGCGCCTCCACCGACCCGGTTGAATAAGCGGCGGCGCGAAGATAAGGCCGCGATCGCCGCGTCTCTCGCGCGTCTCCTCGAGCGTAAGGACGACAACTCGCCTGGTGCTCAGTACCTGCGTGCTGCAGAGGCGGAGCGGCAGGGCACTAGCGGTGCTGCAAAAGCCGTGACGCCCACGGCGCGGAGACATGTCTTCTCAACAGCTGCTATCAACGCGATTGGCTTTGACCCACACCGCAATTTGGACAGCTCGGCACAACGATCTGCGCTGATAGCGGAGCTCAAGCAACCCGTCGATCGCACGAAGCTCGTACACAAACATAGTGAACCCAGTCCGGAGATGATTGACCTCGACTAGATGGTCCGTTCACGCCACGCTCGTTGTAGACTGAGCGAGATAAGCATGGGGCAGCAAAGGGTAGTGTATGCTTTTCAGCGTCGGCGGTACCCCACCGGGCGCTGCTATATTAGACGAACGCCGTAGGGCGCTACACATCCCGAGTGTATTTCATTCTGATTACCCCAGAAGGTCTAATCAGAGCATCCCTAACCAACTCTATTGTAGATACAGTAGTTCGTTCGGTTTAGGGGGAATCCAGCCATGCCACCCAGGCAACCCAGCCCATTTTGTTCAGGCCAAATGTGACCCTTTACATTTGCTATTGAGGCTAATAAATAGCTAATCGAAAAGCCTCGCCGGATTCACCACTACAGGCACGACTCAAATGACCCCGCTCTGGTTATTTAATTGACCGTGACCGCCGCCAGACTAGCCAACCTGTTCCCCAGTTCCCCAGCTCCCCAGCTCCCCAGCTCCCCAGTCTGCTTATAAGTTGGCGCCCGACTGTTGCCGGCTACACTGTTAAGTCTTGCATAACATGCCAAAACTCCATTTCTATAAAGCTCGGATGTATGCACCACTTCTTACCAATTCGCCAATTAACTCTTTTGGGATCTGCACAACTTTTGCACGGAGTGGAGATTGCGCCAACTCCGATCCTGCCCTGATCTAGCTGGGACATTGGGTGGGGTAACATCATATTCATCTGGGCTAGACGTCATCTGCCGTTAAGCGGTGGACTTTCAGGGTCATCCCCAACAACCCCCACATGTACTGGTTGTCAGTACCCAACTATTACGCCACCCATCACATCCAAGCGCGTCTATACACCTCTCATACACCTCTCCATCTCGCATCCGTCCATCACTAGCTCCATACACAAACCTCATCTTACCCTTCGTCGTTAGCAACCCCAAGCTACCTCGCTACCGCATGCGACTCTTGCTTCCCGCGCTCCTTGGGGTAGCATCGGCTACAGCCGAGTCTGCCAGGCAGGGGTTCGGCGCTGTCGCGTCGCGTCACAGCCCACCCAGCACCGAGCTGGCCGACCTCCGCGGCATCGGCGTATCACCTGTGCAGTCTCACTGGGCTACCAATATGTCATTGGTGAGTGGCGTCGACTCGTAGCAGGCGTCATAATTGTGCTTGTGATGGAAATGCTGCCCGGATACGAGCACGCCAACTGGGCCTGGTCATCTCCTTGATGGCTGCAGCTAACTCGCCAGGTTCCACCTGGACGGAGGCCAGGTAACCCGCCAAAGGATGACTGCCCGCCTTGTTTCAACTGCCTTCTTCCAGCGTTCAACTGTGGCCAGTTCGGCGAGTGCAACCAGTTCGATGGCTTGTGCCGCTGTCCAGCCGGCTTTGGCGGCCAAGATTGTCTGACTCCTCGTGAGTGGCGAAGACGCTCAAAGAGTATTATTGACGCGTTCAGTTTGTGGCTCGCTAGCTGATGGCGATGAGCGATTCCCTCGTCCTGATAAGGAGCTCTGCAAGTGTAACGATGGGTGGGGTGGTATCAACTGTAACTGTGAGCGCGTTGTCTGAACATCCTGACATACCAGTGTGCAAGGATGACCGCGCGTGTAAAGGTTTCAAGATGCGTGACCCTCTCACTGGGCTCCATGACCCATCAAGCGAACACGCGGACGACGGTGATAACCACGACGATGACGAAATGAGGATGACCTGCTACAAAGGTGGCATCACCGTAGACCGGGGTTTCCAGATGTGTGACGTAACGAACCGCAAGATCATCGACACCATCCCGAACAACAGGCCCCCTCAGGTCACGTTCAGCTGCACAGCGGGTGGGCCGCAGAGCAACTCGTCGCTGAACAACGGCCGATACGGACTTGTTGGTGACGACACAATCCTGCCATATGAAGAGAAGGGCACCTGTGGATTCCAGTTCTGGGTTGACCGTATCGAGTCGTTCTATTGCAAGCTGGAGCAGTGCGATTGGATTGCAGAGGAGGGCTATGGTGAGGACGAGTAGCAGTTCGTGTATGCTGACCAAAGATGGGAGCAACGAGACCCACTACCGCTGCGACAAGGTTGAGTGCGCGTGTATCCCCGGCCGCTTCCTCTGTGGAGAGGACGGCAGTGTCAGTAAGTAAACAACAATCACCGTAACATCTCTCTTACAGCCAGACATCGATGACTTCCTCGCTGAGGAGATCAAGGGCCCCGGTAGCTTCAACTGTATCTCAGGCAAGGGCTGCACGTTTGAGGAGCCAGCGATGAACCAGCTCATCAACGACATCTTCGGCGACCGCTCCATCACTCTCGACTGCGAGTCTGGAGAATGCGTCCACTATACACAAGTACCAGGCTACAACCCGCCACATCAACCAGACAATTCGGTTCTTGTCGCGCTCAGTGCGGCTCTCGCCGCTACCATCTTCGTCCTTGCTTGTGTCTGTGAGTTTTACGCTCAGTTCCACGCTCACTCGGAAGTGATGTGGTACGCCGGCCGCACCCAGCGCCTCCCAGGTGGCACATCTGGAATCAAGCTTCCCGAGGAGGAAGCAGCAAAGTTGATGTCTGACCATGTCCCTGCCACTCTTCACTTCTCCAACGTCTCTTACACGCTTCCAACCGGCAGAGAGCTCCTTTCGCATGTCACGGGTACCACCCGGCCAGGCGAGATCATGGCGATCATGGGTGCGTCTGGTGCTGGCAAGTCCACACTCCTCGACATTCTCGGCCGACGTGCCAAGACTGGAACGGTTACTGGTGAGGTCTACGTCAACGGCCGTATCCTTGAATCGTCCACATTTAGACGCGTGGCGGGGTTTGTCGACCAGGAGGACACACTTCTCCCGACTCTTACAGTGTACGAGACGGTCCTGTACTCGGCGCTTCTTCGCCTCCCTCGCGAGATGAGCTACGAGGCCAAGGTGTACCGCACCCTCGAGACAATGGAGGAGCTCGGCATTCTCGGCATCAAGGACTCGCGCATCGGCGAGTCCGGTAAGCGATCCATCTCTGGGGGGGAGAAGCGCCGAGTGTCTATTGCATGCGAGCTCGTCACTGGCCCCTCCATCCTGTTCCTTGACGAGCCCACCTCTGGTCTCGACTCGTACAACGCATTCAACGTGGTCGAGTCCCTCAAGACCCTTGCCAAGGAGTACAACCGAACCGTCATCTTCACCATCCACCAGCCGCAGTCTAACATCGTTGCACTCTTCGACCGCCTTCTCCTCCTGGGCCGTGGACAAATGGTGTACTCGGGTGACGCAAGCAAAGCGCAGGCGCACTTTGAAGCTATCGGACACCCCTGCCCGCCCGGTTTCAACATCGCAGACTTCCTTATTGACCTGACTGTCGAAGCGGCTGGTGATCACAGGAAGAGCGTCTCTGCGAGTGCGTTCGCCAGCGGTATGGTAAGCGGTATCGCTAGTGGAACCGACACCCCAGCGCGTCCCAATGCCAGCGCGCCACGTAATGGACCTTCAGATGCCGAGGCGGGATTCTCTTCCCACTCGAGGCGAGACCCCCTGTTGGCCTTCGAGGAGGAGAACCCAGTCGAAACCGTGGCCGTCGGCATCAAGAAGAAGGCGGCTAGAGTCCTCGGCCTCTTCTCCTCTGGCACGCCAACTCCACCAGACGCCAACTACGCTGTCCCCGAACAACTCGCGACCCTGGTTCTAGCATGCCGCGCAAGCGACGGTGCGAAGATCACCGAGGCCGAAATCATGCGTATCGAGGCTGGCGAGTCTGCAGACGGCGTCCCCAACGACCAGCGGGACGTTAGTGAAGAAATCGCCCTTCTGCGTGGCTACGATAAAGCGACGTTCTGGACCCAGTTCCGACTGCTCTCCGGGCGCGCATTCAAGAACCTCTACCGTAACCCCATGCTCATGTTTGCGCACTATGCTGTCGCGGTCGTCGTGGCGTTGCTGTGCGGCTTTTTCTTCTATCACGTCACCAACGATATCCCCGGTTTCCAGTGAGTTTGTTGAAGACGAGGCTGACAATGCAGGAACCGTCTCGGTCTGTTCCTCTTCATTCTGTCGCTGTTTGGGTTCTCGACTCTGTCGTCGTTGGGGATCTTTGCGAACGAGCGCATGCTGTTCATGCGGGAACGGTGAGTTTGGTCCAGGCAGACCTACGTGAAGAGTAATGGTGGTGCCAGTACCTAGCACCTCTCATTTTCCCCTCTCTCCAAACTATGCCTTGCTAACATCAGCGCAAACGGGTACTACAAGCCGGGTGCCTACTTCCTCTCCAAGGTCCTGTTCGACATCCTTCCGCTGCGCGTCATCCCGCCGTTCGTGCTCGGCTCAATCGTGTACGGCCTCGCCGGCCTCAATCCCGAAGTGTCCAGCTTCTGGAAGTTCATCATGACGCTTGTGCTGTTCAACCTCGCGGCGTCGTCGATTGTGCTCTTCATCTCCGTCTCCGTGGCAGACCAGGGAGTAGCCAACCTGCTCGGCTCACTCGTCATGCTGTACAAGTGAGCCCGCGAGTTTGGATTTGACTGACGTTAGCCTGCTGTTCGCAGGACTGCTAATGAACTACGACCGCGTGGCCGAGGGCCTTCGCTGGATGTTGACCCTGTCGTTCTTCCACGCCGCTTACGAAGCATTGCTCGTCAACGAACTGCGCTACCTGCAGCTGGTCGAGCACAAGTTTGGCCTTGACATCCAAGTGCCCAGTGCGACGAGTGCGTTGGAATATGTTTCGTCCGCTCACCCCAGTCTTGTCCTCGTTCGGCTTCCACGCGCAGGCCTTTTGGTGGCCTGACACCGCGTTACTGTGCATTGTGTTTGGCGTGTTTACGGTTGCGAGCTATTTGGTCCTTGAACTCTACGTAAAGGAACGTAGGTGATCGATGGCGCTGCTCGCCCCAACGCCATGGACTAGATTATTGAATCATACCTTCCTCGCACGGCACTAATGCACGTGTCTATACTCATCACTGCGCAGTTTGGATCGGTGCGAGTGAGAATGTCATGCATCAGTGTTTGTTTCTGACTTTGTTCATCTCCCTCTGTTTCCTGCCTTGCCATGTCGAGCCCAGCAACCAACTCCGCGCCCTCCGAGAACACGGCTGATGGTATGTGCACAGTCATGTCACTCTGACCAGCTAGCAGCCAACGGCGCCACAGGCCAGCATACAGACTCTGTCGCTCTCTACGAACTCGAGCCCTATGTCTTCGGGTATGCCGCCGGCCTCGAAGCTGCCCGCCGCTTCGCAGCTACTGGCTGGTACGTCACTCGCCTCGACTGGGAGCGGTCCAGCCACGCAGCGGCCGTGGCGCAGCCGGCCGATAGCCTGCGCCAGGAGTTGAGCGAAGGAAGGTCGAGCGATGCAGAGGAGCAGCACAGCGTCGACTACGACGATGCCGACGACGCCGAGTCCGTCGACATACCTTTCTTGGTACCTCATTTTGACGCCGTCATCGACCAACGTGCTGGCGACGAGATAGCCGAAAATGGCGAGTTCACGGTTGCCGTCTCTGACGTTGATGACGAAGGCGAGGACGAGGAGGGGGACGCTGCGATGGTCGCCGAGGTCCTCTTCGCCGACACGTCCGCCGATATGACCGAGTCGCCAGATTTTGACGCCGTCATCGACCAACGTGCTGGCGACGAGATAGCCGAAAATGGCGAGTTCACGGTTGCCGTCTCTGACGTTGATGACGAAGGCGAGGACGAGGAGGGGGACGCTGCGATGGTCGCCGAGGTCCTCTTCGCCGACACGTCCGCCGATATGACCGAGTCGCCAGATGGGGAGGTGGTAAAGCCAGAGCAGGCGCTGGCGCAGGAGGACTCTGACGAGGTTGGCCCCGAGATTGTCGCTTTCGCTGTCGCCGAGGCCGCCGCGTCTCCTTCTAGCGTTGGCTCCCCTGCGTTCGCTGCAGGTCCCGAAGTCAAGGCGGTGCCCAAGGCCAAGCGTTCCGCGAGCGAGATGTCCAAAACGTCCAACAAGGAGATGGCACTCCCGACAAAGAAGCGCCGTCCCCTCAGCGCCGAGTAAAAGTGCCAATTGTACTGTCCTGCGGGCAGGATGCAGTGTGCAACCTGACTGCATTGCCACTAGATATGTGATGTGTACTTTCGTTCTCAAAGGCGGTGCTTCAAAAGCACCTTGGCGGAACCAGGGGTCTGGGCAGGGGGAGGGGGTCTGGATTGGGGTCGGCGTCGGCCTCAGCTCTTCTCCATCTCCCTTGGGTCGATCGGCGTGAGTGCTACGGCGATGGGTCTGCCCGTGAATGGTTATGATTATATGATTATACATGCAAGATCAATAATCTGAGGTCCACATCCAGAGTCCGGTCGAGAAAGGTGTTGTCTTGAAAGTATTTGAGCCACTCCAACGACCTTTGGAGGAAGCTAACGGCTGTTCTGCCGCCCACGTTCCCGTTCGTTTGCCATTTTGCTATCTCCTTCGCTAATGCTCGAGCGCGCGCTTCCACCGCCCGCCCGCGCAGCCGCCTCAGCCTGTTGCGCAAAGATACTCTGCCGCATACGCGACTCGAGCTCGGAAATCTGCCACCCACAAGCGCACCATTCCCACCCTGGAAGGCCGGTCGGCATATCGTCCGCCGGGCCGGGAATGCGATCCTTCTCATGCGACCCGTACGTCGGGAGGTCGAGAACGGCTGGCACGAGACAACACGAAGGAACCGAAACCGGCCGTGAGACGCGGAGGACTCGCAAGCCACCAAAAGTCGGGTGGTCCATCTTGTTGCCGGTGTCGTCCTCGCCCCATACGCTAAATGCAACCTCAAGGGTCATGGTATGGCTGACGGAAATGGGCGTCACGACGCCGGGAACAGTGCTGGGTCTTGCAACGTTGTCGTTGGGCATACGGACCTTGTTGTCGATTGTGATCTCGCCGCCTTCGCGTTTGCCTTTCGCCTCCTTGCCGCGCCAGATGGCCGCATGTCGTAGGTCTGGGTTATAATAGCCCTCTGGCGGTCGTTTTCCCTCCGACATGATGGTGAAGGTACGCACAAACTCGTGTGGTTTACCATCTGGGTCGCGGGGCGAAACGATACTGTGAGTCTGGTTGAGGAGGAGGCGGACGGAGAAGACGGTAGTCGCAGGTGAGATTTCTGTCAGGTGGAAGTCGAAAGACAGCAGCGCGGCAATACACCACACATCCGATACCATGCGCCAAGTCCACACGCCAAGGCCGGGGACGTAGCCACTCGCATGGTCTGCAAGCTCGTTGATCCCGCCCATCGGGTTGGGGTTGTACACGATCAGGCAGTTGCGTTTGGCCACGTGCGTGCCCAAGATCCAGTCTGGGCTGGCGTTGGCATTGGCCGCACTGTCCTGCAATGACAGCTGGGCCATGCTGTCGTCGTAGCTCGGCACGCGGGGGAGGATCATCTCCTCCTCCCGCGTGATTGAGAGGTTGTGCGCGCCGCTCATGTGGACGGGGTTAAGGCGTGGCGATGCCGAACGCACCGGCGATGTCGAGCGGCTCGGGACTGGCGACGAGCCAGGCGTGCGGAACGGGAATCCCGGCGTTGGGGCGGCGAGGTTACTTAGCGCAACTTGGATGTCGGCGCTCTCGCTGGGCCCCGCATGTCGACTTGGACCGCTAACGCTCCCGCGCGGTCCGGGCGAACGCGACGGGGAGGCAGGCGACGTCCCCCGCGACTGTGAGTGTGCTCTCGAAGAGCTCCGGCTCCCCTTCCTCAACCCAAACAACGAATTGGCCGACGCGCCCCGCGCCATCCCATGTGGATCCGGCAACCCCTCCAACTCGGCATACAGCACATGGCTGATCACCCCATTTGTGTGCCAGTCATGACTCGCCAGGTCGGCCGGCACGATAATCGTAAAGTCGAATCTGGCATCAGCTTTGGCCTCCTATCCAGCATACCGCTGCAACCCCTCTTCGAGCCATATCCCGTCCGCCGTCGAGCTGACAATCTCGACTTTGCGCTCGAACAGCACGTCCTCCTCGTATCGCCTTTTGCCTCCCAAATCGAGCGTGATGATAGTCTTAAGGCCCACGCGGATGCTCTTGCATCGCTTCGACCCTCCTGGCGGGAGAGTCACCTCGAGTTCGCCGTTGAGTGGGAAGTCGTGGCGTGGCGGAACCTCGCCATCGGCCAGTGGTAGCTCAGGCGCCGGGAGGTACATGACTCCCCAGTTGGGCACGACGAGCTTGAGCTTGATTTGGGCGTTTGAGCTCGTCGCTGTGGCCAATGAGCCGCGCTGTGGGGGGTGGATCTTGCCCTTCCCCCCTCCGCTAGCGAGGAAGCGGAGCATCGACATGGCGAGTGTTTAGGTGATGCAGAAATGATCGCTGGAAGACGTGCGGGAATGAGCAGCAGTGTCAAGTGGCCAAGTGGGGTTGGCGGTGGTGTCGTCGCTTGTACTGTCCTATGGAGGACAATCTTGGGCCTGGTATTGATACGACTTATGGTGAGGACGACAGGAAAAAGACAGGAAAACACAGGAGCGTCGATTACTGATGCTGTAAAGAGCAGCCACCGCTCCACTCCCCGGGATTGCTGATGAGATCATGCGGCCCGGAAATCTCACTCATATATCCGGCAAACCGAGTTGGGCGGACCGGACCGTTTCCGATTCCGATCCGGATGACAAAGACAACAAGGACGCGCCTCACGCCATGCTGCCAAAGCCTCACGCCATGCTGCCAAAGTCCAATTCGCTGCCTACCCCTGTAACCGTGTCGCTTGCATGCTGGTAGATATGCGCGCGCGTGCATCCGAGGGTATATATGTGTAGGAATGTAGTAGCCAGGGAACCCCACACGTGTTCTGGACCTCAACTGCCATACATGTTGAATCAACTGGACTGGTGCCTGTTTGTCGAGTCGAGTTTGCCGCGTCAAGCGCTCGCCTTGCTGTTGCAGCCGCTGGCATGTATCCAAGCGCACCATCTCTGACTAATGCGCGTCATGAGTCAGTCATCAACGGCTGTCGTCATGCTCAACACGATGTTCCTTCTTGCCGCGGGCTCGCTGGCCTTGTCGGGTTAGTTGACTCGGTTGGCTGGCATGTCTGGGTTGACTGACTTGGCTGCCCACGTTGAATTATTGCCGGCTGGCTAACCCGGGGGTAGTGGCTGGCTCAGTCGTCGCCACCAAGCTGTCCCCTCACCAACGCATCCTGTCAAGTCTTGCCTCTGAGCGCCGCCTCTACGCACCTATTGCTAACATGGAATGCGTATGCCACAAACACAACATCTTCTTCGTCTCCGCTGGCTTACACGAGTCTACATGCGTTCAAATATCTACTACACGGCAACCTTCACACGCTCCATAAATCCAAACAGTCTGCCCATGTTGACGAACCGCCGCCCATTGCAGTCGAGGTACTTGTCAACCACGCCAAGTGCCAAAGCGAGTCCAGCAGAGTTCGCCGCCACAAGCGCGCGCACCTCGTCGAAATGGGCGCCACCGCGCACCGCCGCAAGTGCCTTGTCGCTATCAAACAAGTGGCGTAGGTACAGCAGCTGGTTGTGGAGCGCGAGGTCAGAGTACTCGAGATGCACGACGCCCTTGCACCCCGGCTTGTTGAAGCCCAGACACCGGCGGCCATACACGCTCATGGCGCGTGTGCGCGCCCCGCAGTCGTCCGCGTCACATACCGTCCAGCCGAGGTAGTACTTAGAGATGAAGCCGCGCACCGCGTTCTCGAGCTGCAGTGCGGCGCTCGAGAAGGGCACAGAGGCCGAGCACGACAGACACACGATACCGTGGCGGCGCAAAGTTGCAGCTTCGGGCTCCTCCGCATCGGGCCTGATACCCTCAAAGGAGAACGTCGCTTCGCATGAGCCGCAGCGCAGAGCGAACGGCGCCGCATCCTTGAACCGCTCCTTGTCTGGAATCTGGCTCTCGAAGCGGTGGAAGGTGCGCTCGGCAACTTCGTGAGACGAACTGGTGTACCGTGCTGGGTCGAGGCCGAGGCACTCAGCAAGCCGCGCGCGCTCTGTTCCCTCGATGTTCTCGCACAGGCGCAGAACGGGCTGCAGGACCTGTGCGTCGAGGTACAAGTCATAGTCGATTTTGAGCTCACTGCCCTGTCGCCGCAAGTCGTCTGGGTGGAATGCGCGGTCAGCCTGCGCGCTACGTGCCGCCTTGCCATCCTCTCCGACGCAGAGGATGTACGGGATGACGTCGTGTGCGCGCACTGCAGCACCCTTGGCCTTCATGCGTAGGGCCACCTGCACGTGCGGCTGACTCTTCTTGTCGGGGTAGTCCTCGGGGTTCTTCCCGAGTCGTTTGAAGATGATGAAGTCTTCGATCGGCACTGCGCCAGAGCGCACAGTCTCGCCGAGCTCCGTGAGGTACTCGTGGATGCTGGCGATGACGTTCTCGGTCGCCTCTCCACTCAGAACCTCCTTCAGCACGGCGGCCGACGCATCCTTGGACAGCTTGGAGAACTCGCGACGCTTCATGTCGAGGCCTTTGACCTCAGTAGAGCGCTCGCCCGCCTCATCAATCTTGACGGCCGCGTACTTCTTCTTGTTGAGAAGGAGCACACGCTCAAACATCGCATCGAGGTCGATTTCGAGAAGCTTGTACCGCTCGTTAACGAGTACCTTGAACTCGTTGGCGATCTTCACCGCCTCGGCGTACGTTGTGACATTGGAGTTGACGAAGACCGAATCGGTGTCACCATAGACGACGTCGAGCGAGAGCGACTCCGCCAACTCGCGCGTGTGCGTAAGAATCTCACGACCCTTGAAGGTCGTAAGCGCAGCGAGCGGACGAGACGAGAAGCGCGAGCCGACAAAGCCAAGGCAGCCGTACATCGAGTTGGCGGTAAGCTTCAACGCGAGCTGCTTGATGTCCCACTGCTGGAGCTTGGCCGCCCCAGCATTCTTGTCCTTCATGAGGCTCTTGACCTGGCGACGACGCTGGACAAGCGTGGCAATGATACGAGGGAGAACGCCCTGCGCCATGTCGCTTGAGGGCACATCAGGGATCTTCTCCTCCTCGCTCTCCTCCACATTAGCGCGATCGACTGTTGTAAAGTCAATGTTGTACTCCTGGATGATGGAAGGGTACAGCGAGAGGAAGTCCATCACGAGGATGTACGTGTCCCACAGCCCGCGCTTGGGCTCAAAGACGAGACCGCCAGCGTACTTCGCCTTGCCGCGCTTGTTCCCTGAGTTGACCTCCTCCATCTCGCCGTCGTCGTTGATGATCTTGACCTTGTTCTGCTTGAACGCCTTATCCGGGCAGACATACTTGAGCCGGTGGAACTCGTGGAGGAGAATGAAGTCGTTGCGAACTGCACGGCCACCGTTGAGCGTTAGGTTCCAGGAGTTGCCGGCAAGGTTGGTGAGCTGCTTTGTCAACGGGAGCAGCTGGAGGCGTGACGCGATAGCCATCTGGAAGAAAGCGTCAACTTCAGCCAGGCGAATGTACTGGATGAGCTTGTCCGGGTTGCTGAGCGTGTGGTCGAAGTAGGTGTGGATGTCTTCCGGGTCCACGTCCTCGCGCGCGACCTTGAGGTGCGTGGAGACAATCTCGGTGAGGGACCAGGTGGTTGACGGGACCATGTCCTTCGCGGCATCGCTGGACAAGTCGACAACAAGGCGGCCGGCCAGTAGGCGCACATTGGACCCGGCCTTGCTGATCTGGAAACCCTTTCGGCGGAAGCGACCGATGCGGCTCCAGTGGTCCGCCTTGAGCTCCTTGAGGCGATAGAGGAGCGCCTCAAACGTATTGCCTAGGAAGTTGTGACCGACAATGACATCCGGGTCGTGGCGCTGGATCGTGGCGAGGAGTGAGTTCAGCAGAGCGCGCTCCGCCTTCACAGCCTGGAACTGAGAGCGCTCGCTCTTGGAGCGCGCCTCAAGGGCGGGCGGGAACTTCTCGATTGGGCGCACGATGGTCGTGAGCGACGAGGGCTGGCGGTCGGGTGGTGTGGGGTCCTCGATGTTGACGCCCTCCCAGGTCCTCGTCGTCGCGATGAGAATCTCGGTCTTGTTCTCGCGGTGGTTGACGATCGTACGAAGCGCGATACTCATCATTGTGAGCGGAGGCATCTCCTTCGGCGCCGACGGGTCGTCCTCGTCCACGGGGTTGACATTCTTCGGGTCCTTGACGGTGAACTCGATCTTGGTCCACGTCGCCGACTTGTCAGAGAGCTTGACGTTGGTGATTTTCAGCCAGCATGGTCCCATGATCCGTCGCTTGAGCACAAGCAGCTCGAACGCGCTTGTGTTGGCGCCAAAGATGTGGGAGAAGGTCGCACCGGCGCTGCTGAGTGGAATCTCCGGCTGGTTGTAGGGGTAGACGACCTTCATCCACTCGCTTTCGCCGTGATCGACGGTGTGATCCTCGAACGCGTACTTGCGGTTGACAAACTTGGCACGCCACTCCTCGATACCGTGTTTGTTGCGCAGGGCATCGAACTCCTGGTAGACGTCGTCCTGCGACACCTCCAGGTGCGTCTCACGCCCTCCCGCTGTCGTCAGCTATGCCTGAAGGCAAGGTACTCATACTCACCAAATCGCTTTGAGCGGGGCTTGACGAACAAGTTGCGCTGGATGCCCTGCACGCTCACGCACGCGCTGACGTACTTTCCAGACTGGCGGTCGAGCACCTTGCCAATGAGGTGCACGACTCCGTCCTGCTCCTGGAAGTCGAGCCAGAACATGTTGAGCGAACCGTCCTCCTCAAGGACGTTCTCGGCCTTGGTGAAGCCCTGTGGCACGCGCACAGCGTCGAGGTCCGCGTTATCTGCTAGAGCTGCCTGCACGCTCTGCCAGTGTGCTCGCTCTGGGGCGGGCTTGCGGACAAACGTCTGCTTCTTCATCTCGACCTCGGGCTCAGGCTCAGGGGTGGGCTCTTTCTTGATGTGCTTGACAGCGGTAGAGTTGACCAGGCGGCGGCGGCGGGCCGCTCTCGGTGCCATACCTGAACGACGCTCTACAGGCTTGATATCCATCTCCTCCTCATCGTCGTCGTCGATGGGCTCAGGCTTGACAACGATCTCGTCGTCCACGTCCATCGCGTCGCCGAAGTCAACACCCTCCTCGTCTGACAACGGCTCGGGCTTGATGGTAACGTCCGATACGCGCGGCCTCTTGCCCATATTGCCACGCATCGGGTCCCACGCCTCATCGTCGCTGCTGTCGCCGTAGCGCTTGCGCACGCTGCCAGAGGAGAAGAAGCCCGAGTCGGAGCTAGGAACGGCTGGAGAACTAGAGGGGTAGTCCGGCGACGAGCGGCGCTTACGCGACGGTTCGGCGGTGACGGTGGAGAGGAGGGACGCCATGAAGTCATCCTCGTTCACAGTCGGCTTGGCGGGCCGGTACGTCGAAGCGGACACGGCGGGCCGGGCGTAATCCGAGAATGCAGACTTGGGCTTTGGCTTTGCTTGAGGTTTCCCCGCTCCGCCCTTCTCTGCCTTGGCGCGTGTCTTCTCACGCCTCAACTTGCGCGCTGCTGTCAGGCCTGTTCGGGATATTACCCACCCTTGCGGTACTCCTCGTCCTCGCCCTCGAAAGCGTCCTCGTCCTCACTGTCTTCCTCGTCCTCGCCACCGCCCCAGTCGTCCATTCCGTTATCGACATAGCCGCTCCCGTCGTCGTCGATGATGAAGTCGTCCTGCCCCAAGCGCGAGCCTACGATTGAATTATACTGCTCCTCCGAGACGTTGTCATAGATATCGGAGTCGCCCGCCTGACCGTCAGCTTACTAACAAACGACAAGAGCTACACGAACCTTCCATTGAGAAAGGCGTCCTCCCTTCTCACGAGCCTCGCGTAGAGCAGCGAGGCGGTCAGACTTGGGTCCGGATCGTGGTGGCATTGTTGTTTGTGTGTTATTAGAAATCAAAAGGGAGAATGAGAATGGTTGGCACCTTCGCGTCCGAAGATCAACATTGCAGTCGCGTCAGTTGACGCGTCTTAAGCGCACGTGGGTTTGATTCCGTCAAACAAATCAATAGACTCGTTTCTCGATTCTAAAAACGGCTTCGTTCTAGGCTCCAAATCCATAGCCCACGTGACCATAATTGGACCTCCACCAGAGAAGTCCGCAAACAGAATCCAGACCTTGCCACCACCAACACCACACAGCTCCCCCGGCATGTCGTCCTCGACGCCCACACCCGCGGGGTCAGAGTCCGAGACGTGGGTGTGGAACCCTACTTTGGGTGTGTACTATCACGCCGCAAGCCACACGTACGCACTCCCCACAGCCGGCGAGTGGACGTACCTCACGCCCGAGGGGCTGGCGGCGCGCGGCGCTGCAAGCGCATCCACTCCTTCAGCGACGCGAGACATGGAAGAGGGAGAACTGGAGGATGACGTTGGGTGGGGCGGGCTTATGGACCCCGAGAAGCTCGCTCGCGTCGTTGCAGGCGCGAACACCGCATCCACCAGCATCTCCCAAGAGGTAGCAAACCAGGACCGCGACAGGGATGGAGACCGAGAACGTTACGGCAATGGCCACGACCCATATGGGAGAACCGATGAGCCCGAACCAGACCCCTCTGCACCAGAACATATCCTGCGCCTCGTGGTTCGCCGATCCAAGGCTCTCCCCCATGGCGGAGTCGTGCTCGTCGACGCGCGGCCTGGTGGGGTCCAGATCGGGCGCGACCGACGCGGTACAGGGGATCCAGCCCGAGTGCGCGTGCGCGAGATGGAGGCCAGTAAGACGCATGCTCTCGTTTATTGGGGCCACGAAGGACGTGTGGATGCGGCAGTGCGGGCTGCACATGCTGCGTCGGCAGGTCGGAGTGAGTCCGAGGACCCATGGGAACTCGGCTGCGATCAAGAGGACGACGGGAAGACGGCACTTGGTCCCAGCGACTCGGAGGGGTGGTGGATCGTCGACCTGGGCTCGACTCTCGGTACGTACGTCGCACATCGCGGCGAGGGTGAGGCGACTCGCCTCAGTGAGCCCAAGCACGCCAGCACACCGTATCCTATTCGACATCTCAGCCGCGTGACGGTGGGTACGACGACATTCGACGCACACATTCACGCGGACTGGCCGTGCAGCGAATGCGCGCTGGCTGGCGCGGAGGAGATACGGCTGGAGGATGGTGCCGAAGCGCCGACGCCGGATGGCGCATCACCAGCGCCCTTTGACCCACCAGTCGGTGCGGCTGCACGCCGCGGTCAGCGCCAGTTCAAACGCAAGCTCGCGATGGATGCGTTGCGTGATACCCTGCTCGGCGAGGACACGCGCAACGCCCCATCTCGGGCCGGGTATGTCGACCGCTCAGCCCAGCGCCGACGCATGCACCCGCCATCCCCGCCGCGCCCGAATGCTAGCCCGGGTCCCGCGATCATTGCGCCGCCGCAGCCGGCCGGCCCGTCTGCCGCGTCCCGGGCCATGCTGGCACGACAGGGCTGGACGCCGGGGGCTGGCCTGGGGCGCGACGCTGGAGGCCGCGCTGAACCTGTCGTTGCGGTGCTGCGTAACGAGCGCGTGGGACTAGGTGCGCGAGGTCAAGTTGCAGATCCCGGCAATGGGGCGGGTGGGGACTGGAAGAGCAGAGGGAAGCAGAGGCGGTGGAACGAGGTGGGCCGAGAGTAGCGGAGATGATGGAGTCCACCAGGTGTAAATTTAGTCAACTGTAAAGGGGCACGTTTCTCTAACTAGTTGCTGGCATCTAGATCGAAAGAGTTCCGATGCAAGTACATGTATCTAACCAGGTATACCTCCTCCTACTACAACCTACTGCTGCGACTGGGGAAGCAGGGCGAGGCGGCCAGCAAGCTCGACCTGCGCGCGCACCAGGTTGGACAGGTACGACACGCTGAGGGTGTCCTGCAGACCCTCCTTGATTCCGCCCTCCTCGGCGTTCGAGCCAGCGCCGGCCGACCAGCGACCAACACCCTCGAGAAGGTAACGCCCAACCTCGGCATCACCGGCGTTCTGACCGGCGTTGACGGCCTGGACGTACTCGAGTGCATTGTCGATGAGGGTCGACAGCTGCGAGAGCGAGGAGGAGAGCGAGGGGAGGGGCGGGAGCGAGGGTGACGGGGTGGGGTTGCCCGAGGTGAGGAGGTCGACTGCTGTTAGCTTGCGACGTCATTCTGCAGCCGGGCTGCAATTTACTCACGGCCAGCACGCTCTGAGTCGGCGTACTTGATGACGACGGGGACCGGGAGGAAGACGCAGTTCTCAGGCTTGGGGTTAAGACCGAGCGACGACGAGACCCAGCCCTTGATGCCGAGGCCCTTTTTGCCGCTGGCGTCGAGGTCAGTGTCGACGGTGAGGTGGATGGCCTGGGACGCGCCAGTCTCCTGGGAGAAGTAGTTCTGGATGAGAGCCGAGTAGGCGTTGAGGTCGGGGTGAGTAGCGTACCATCCGACAATCGACTCCTTGATGCCGTTCTTGGAGAGCAGCTCCATCATGCCCTGCTGGAACGGCATGTCAAGCGCAACCTGCTCCTGGCCCTCCGAATGCGGCACGGCAAAGCTGGAGCGCACATCGATCTCCTGGCCATTCTCGCTGCGCACACCAAGGAGGGTACCGATGACGCGGGGGGTGGTGCTGTCCGCTGGCCGGCGCTGGTGGTGGGTGAGGATGGACGCGATCACGGATGGGTGGATCGTGATGAGCGCGGGCGGCCGCCTGCTGTCAGCAACCTCCTTGACAGCTTGAAGGGTGAGGCAACTCACAGGTGCGACGAGCCGCTGGGGGGCTGAGTGAGGTGGATCGCGGACGTAGGAGCGTCGAGCGACATTTTGGGCAGGTGTGGAGAACAATGAGCGTTGAGCGCGGCCTCGATGGTGTACTGTTCAAAGGACTGTACAAAAACGACCTTGCCCCCACGTGATTAAAGGGTAGGAGAAAATAACGTTTGGAGGAGTGGCTGATGACATGATGAGGAAGTGGAGGAAGGCCACCAAGATGTCTGTAACGACTGCTCATCATCACTGACCATGGCTAGCACCAGCAGCTCTGAAAAACACCCACTCGCAATCGAGGCCGGGAGAAATGACCCGGACAACGGCCACGATGACGTGGTGACAATCGATGTCGACGGCACGCCGGTCAAGCTCGACAAGCTTGGGCCCATGATCATCAACTCAGACGGCGTGAGTAGAACGAGCTGGGAATATGTCGGGATAGGTCTGCCTTTTATTAGCCTATGAGCTAGCTGAGCTCACACAAGACCATCTCGCGCATCACGACATGGACAGAGATGAGCGAGATCGAGCGCAACCGCGCTCTGCGGCTCATGGTAAAGCGCAACCTTGTGCGCTTGAGGAAGCTCGACCGGGAGCACAAGAACGACGGCCAAGACCGCGTCAGCGCCCTCGAGGACGCGTAGGCGTATTGAAGATGCACTGCGTGTGCTGAGGGGCGACCGTGCCTATGGCCCGAGAGCCGTGAGGGAAGGTTCCGAATCCTCTTCCTGCAGCTCGCCTCCCAACACCCCGCAAATGCGTGCATGTATTGGGACTCGGTACATTGTTGTATCTATAGGGCATAGAATGTAAATCATCTCGACTGCACATATGCTAGAACTGTTTGCTGCCTCACTATCGCTGTCGTTTTTTGTGATGGTAACTGGCTGGACAGACCTGGGTGGAAGGTGGAGGTGTCTCAGGGCACATCACTACTTCCACGGCACGTCGGCCCGCATCTCTCAACTCACTCATCCACAACCCTCGCCATGGCAGACGACGCAGCCATCCTCGCGGTCGACGCGGGGCGCTTCACGGGCGAGGGAGCTGACCTCTCTCTTCTCCATTACCTGCGACAGGTCGACGGCGCGCTGGACACGTTGCCGCCCGACGCGATCCTGCCACACGTCGCCGTCCTTCACGCCCTCTTCACCCGCCTCCTCGTTCCCAACCCCCAGACCACGACTGCCACAGCCCTCCCGAAGCCTGGCCGGCCGATCCGACATCTCGCTGCACGTATTCTCGTCAAACTGCATAAGCGGGTCGAGAGCCATTCACTCTTCGACCTCGTGCAGGCTCTCCTGCGCGGCGTGGATGGCGGCAACAAGTCCATGTCCGCGCTCGAGAACGTGCAGCGGGTCGCTAGCTGGTACACTATCGGCGAGATAATCAAGGAGCATGGCGGGAATGTGAGTAGCGATGAGTCGAGCAATGACCACACGGCGCGTGCACGATGTGCCGAAGGGAAGGAGGTGTGCTGACCATGGCAGATGATGTCGTTCATGGCCGAGATCTGTACGCTCTCAGTCAAGGTTCTCCGCAACTCCAACTTCTCCGTTATCCTTAGAAGCCACGCCGTATCCGCATTCTACAAGTCGCTTGTGTCGGCCGGCCGAGCTCTCCCCGATGCTCTCGTCAAGGACCTACTCAAGCAGCTCCGTTCGGGGCTGCAGGACAAGGCGCTGCCAGTCCAGAGAGTGTGCGCCGAGACGTTCATCAACCTGCACCTCTACTCGCCGGTCCTCCAGCTGCAGCCTACGCTCGAGATGATCACGCCGCTCGCGCTCCGGAGCCTCGAGAGCGCCGACTACCTTACAAGACGTTCGGTTTGTCGCATGCTGGCGCACTTCCTCGCTGCGACGCAGGTGCTTGGCTCAGGAACAGCTCCTCCTGAGCCCAAAAAGCCACCAGTTAAGAAGGGGGCGGGTGACGCCGAGGAGCTGGACGACTCTGGTCCGCAGATCATCACGTCGGCGCCCGAAGACAAGGCCAAGGCCATGTTCACTCCAGCGCAGATGCTCAAGTACCTGTCAGTCCCGTACAACCGGCCTAACACGCCGCGCAAGCTGCGGAATGCCCTTATCGACGTATACGCGACCCTCCTCACCCAACTCGGCACCGAATACGTCGAGGCGCACTACGGCGAGATCGTAGGCCACATTGTTGGCGAGATCGTGCTGTCTCAGAAGGGCCTCAGCTCACGGTATGAGATTCTCGCGACGCGTGAGGCGTCAGGCATTCTCCTTCGCGATCTCGTGGGCTTGAACATGCTGTCCGAGGCTGGGCAGGTGATGGCGCTGCGCGAATGGGGCAACAGTTACCTGCGCAAGTGGAACCCGACGCCGCTCGCAGGGCAGCGCAATCCCCACAAGCCGACACTCATCATTGCGCTGCGCGAGGTTGCTGGCCTACTGGAACAGCTCGGCAACGCACCCCCCTCAATCATCGAGCTCCTGGCTGAGCCTCTTGTCCGCCTGCTCTCGCACGAGTCCTACTCTGTTCGCCTACAGGCTGCCGCTACCCTACGTCGCTTCTGCACCACGAACCCCAACCAGCTCCCTCACCTCCTCAGCGGCCTGCTTGCGGATGTTAACAAGGACCTCGGCCTTCTCGGGACTCCCGCGACCCCGAAGGAAGTTCCGGTCCGTGTCCTCGGCAAGGCGTTTGCCCTCGGTGCGCTGGTCGCCACCAGCCCGTCGCGCCCGCTGTACGTGTCCAGCGACCTGCCGTCGAAGGTGTTCGACATGTCCTTCTCACTTCTGAAGCGCGCTGGGGACCACGACGTTGGACCAGCGACAATCGAGGTGCAGGTCGCGTGGCACCTCATCGCGTCGCTCATGTCGCTTGGGCCCGGTTTCGTCAAGCTTCACCTCCCGCAGCTCCTCGTTCTGTGGCGCAACGCGCTACCGAAGCCGACGACCAAGGATGCCTCAGTCGGCGACCGCGGTGAGGCCGACTGGAACTTCCTTCTTGTCGTGCGCGAAAGCGCGCTCGGCGCCATCCACAACTTCCTTCGGCACAACATATCGCTCGTTAACATCGACGTCGCGCGCCGCCTCGCGACCCTGTTCACCAACACGCTCAACTTCGTCAATGGTTTCGCCACAGCATACTCTGAGCTCCTACGCGAGCAAGCTGCAAACCCGCAGGGCGGGACATCACATGCGTTTACGATGCGCCCCTCCCTCGTCGACCGTGAGGCGAAGCTGCGTCGCCGTGTGCTCCAGTGCTTCACGGGTCTCGGCCCTTCGTCCGCCACGGAATCGATGCAGCCCGCACTCATGCAGGCCGCTATCACAGTGTTTGCCGACCCAGAGAACTACTCGGGCTCCGCGGCTCAAGCAGCGATTGCGGCCCAGGCTGGACAGTTTACGAGCGTATGGCAGTCAGCTGACGAGTATGCGTTCGGTTTGACGAGCCTACTGCCCGCACGCGAGCGTGAAGGCGGGTCGTCTGACGAGGACGTGTTCTTGAACCGCGACCGCGTCGAGATGTCCATCGAATCTCAGCTCTCGGCTCCCATCATCGGCTCTCTGGAGCACGATTACGTTGCACTGTTCGCGCGCGACCTCAAGGCTGACTCGCTCAAACCTGCTCCAGCACAGACTGGCGTCATCGACGCGGGTGTCGAGCTCTTCGCCACCCTCTTCGCGCACCAGAACCTCGAAGGCCAGGTGCAGAGCCTCGCTACGCTCAGTAGCCATGTACGATCGTCCAAGCTCGAGCGTAACCCCGGCCGCAAGCAGGCCATCGTCGGGAACACGATGGAGGCGCTCTGTCGTTCACTCGTGCTCGCAGACTCTGCCGGCCCGCGGGCGAAGAGGTCACTTGGTAGCCCGCAGGTTAGCGACGTCATCAAGTCGCTCCTCCAGGACGCTGTGCTTGACTCGAACCCGAGTATCCGCGGCGCGGCCGCCCGTGCAATGGGTCATATCTCGAGCATTGCGGGCAGCAACTATCTCTCGTCCCAGGTCCAGTGGCTTGTCGATCAGGTCGTCAACAACCGCGTCCCTGACAGCCGCGCTGGCTGCGCCATGGCTTTCGGCGCGATCTACAGCAGCGTTGGTGGCATGTCGGGTGGTCCGATCCTCAAGACCATCGTCAACATTCTCATGTCGCTCGCGACTGACCCGCACCCTGTCGTCCACTTCTATGCGCTCGCCGCGCTCACTCAGATTGTCAACGCAGCCAACCTCTCGTACTCGCCCTACGTGCACACGACCCTCGGTATGATCTCGACCATCTACCTTCTCGAGACCCACGAGCCAGACGGTGGCTCCCTCGGCAGCGTAAACCTGCGTGGCGACCTCCCAGCATACCAGGTCATCTGCCGCCTGCTTCATGCGCTTATCGGCGTGCTTGGCCCTGAGCTTCAGGAGCCCGGCAAAGTGCGCTCGCTCGTCTTCCTCCTCGTGCACGAGTTCCGCGAGGAGACGGACGAGGGTCTTGCTGTCGAGGCGATCAAGTGCATCCAGCAGATCCTCATGTTTGCGCCGGGTGAGGTCGACGTGCCCAAGCTCGTCTCATCGTTCCGGCAGTACCTGGCCTCAACACGGCGGCCGCTCAAGGTCGCCGCCATCACCGCGCTGTACCAGATCGTGCAGCGTGACGCCATGCTCATGTCAAAGGTTGGTGGTAACCAGCTCGTCGAGGAGCTCTTCGGCTTGCTCGATAAGGACCCAACAATCGAGGGTGTCAAGGCCGTTATCACGAGCTGGCTGCAGCAGACGGCCGCGACGCTTCCATCTGGCTGGATCGACCTGTGTCAGCGCATCATGACCCGGACGCCCGGTGCTAAGGCCGCTGCACCCGTAGCTGCCAAGTCCGCTATCCCGATGTTCATTGACGACGAGGGCGCGTCGCTAGGTGGCGACTCAGCTGATCGCGGTTCAACGCTCAGCTCACGCTGGCGCACGCAAAAGTTCGCCCTAGTGTGCTTGCACAACATTGTCGTTGCGGTCGCTGAGAATGGCCGCCCGGAGAACTTCAACCCCGTGCTCGCTCGCCAAGCTGGATTGAATGCACGCCACCTCCTCTTCTCCCGCGTCGCCGACCTCATCCGAATGGCGTTCTCAGCTTCGGCGGCGATCGTTGAGGACGTCCGCCTCGAAGGTCTGCTTGTGTTGAGGGACGTCATCCGCTATTTCGCGGCCGCGCCTGACCCGGACTTCGAAGGCGCTCTGCTTCTCGAGCAGCACCAGGCCCCAATCGCGGCTGCACTCACACCGTCCTTCGGCTCGGACTCGACGCCCGAAGTTCTCGCACGCGCGGTGCAGGTATGCGCCGTCTTCGTCGGCTCGGGCGTGATCAAGGAGGTCTCGCGCATGGGCCGTATCCTCAAGCTCCTCACTGGTGCCCTCGAAAAGTGCAAGGAGGGCGACATGGTGTCGCTGGGCGACGTCAAGGATCTGTCGAGCTCAGCTTCCGTCATGCTCAAGATCTCCATCCTCGCAGCGTGGGCCGAGCTGCAGGTCGCGTCGACCAAGCAGACGTACCTCGTCGAGGTCATCAAGCCGTACCGCTGGCTACTGGGCCCGTTCTGGGTGGGCGCACTGCGCGACTATGCGTACCTTCGCACCGACCCTGAGATGGGCGCTGGCGCTGCTGCCGGAATGGACCTTGGCACAGGCATGGGCCGCGACGTTCTTCTTCCGTATTACGAGAAGGCGGTACCAAAGCTGCTGCATGCTGTCGCAATCAACCTCGCGGCCAACGACCCCTTCGTCATCGGTGCGGTTGACGGGCAGACCTTCACGTCATCTGCCGAGCCGCATGCTTCGTCGGCACCCGCTATCCGGCCCGAGCCAGCGACCAACTTCTACGTCCTGTATGGGCTGGCATTCGAGTGCCTCACGCGGGCCATTGGGTTGGACCCCGACATGGCCAGCGTGGCTCTCCGCGCCCTAACGAGCCTCGTGCGCCCACAGCTGTCTGGCACGACCGTGTTTGAGGGCGCGTTTTTTGACGAACTGTGCACCATCTGCTACCGCATTGCAATGAGCGAGAGTGCGGCCGTCAAGGCTGACATGGTCGAGCTTATCGCAACGTTTGCCACCAGCCGGAAGGGCAGCACTGGCTTTGACGCTGCGCAAGTGCGCCGCGCGCTCGCCGTCGTCGCTTTCGTCCTCCGCCAGACCATCCCTGCAGCAGGCATCTCGTCCAACTTCTCCCACTCCGAGGCTGCTGCCGACCGCGTCGCGTTCATCCGCTCCGGCTTTGCAGCGTATTCGCGTATCGTCGATGTCATGGACATGGCACAGCGTGCCGACTTGTCTGCTGTTGCCGTCCACCTTTTCTCTGACCTCCTCCGGGACGAGACGCCGAATATGGACCTCGCGGGCCAGTGTCTGCCGTCGCTGAAGCAACTGCTCGACCAGACGCTTGCATCGCAGGTCCCCACCATCGGCGCGACAAGCGAGCGCGTCGTCCACGGACTTCTTGGCGCCTGTCTGTCGCACATTGACGATATGCGCTCACGTGTCAACCCAGTCGCCAGCATCAAGATTAAGAACAACATGTTGGCACTCGTGCTCATCCTCACGGCGCTTCCGCTCGGCGTACCCATATCCAAGCCGGTGATTGAGCAGGCCGTCTCAGACATTGCGCGGTACCTGACCCTCACTGCGATGACCGAACGCCCGGCTCTGGGCCTCACCCCCGTTCACTGTGCGACTACGCTTCTCCAAGCATCTCTCCGCCAGCTTCCCGGATCTCCACCACGCCCTTCTCCAGCACTACAGCATGCGGCACTCTGCGTCGTCGCCGCGCTGGTCTCGTACCTTGCCGAGGTAGTTGTGGCCATCGCAGCTGCAGACGACGCCGCCAACGTACCCCTCGATGGTGTGCGCGAAGTAATCCGTGGCCTGGTGGCATGGTGCGCGGGCCTTCCAGATGAAGCCAAGCCGAGGGGATACGGCGTGCTCCTCCCGACCCTGGCACTGTTACTCGATCCCGCTGAGCAGGCCCCGAGTCCACTGCACGTACTTGCCACTGCGACGATGCTGGGTCTTGCGCAGAGCGCACCCAAAGCGTTCAAGGACGCGACGCAGGCCATGCCGGAGGGTGAGCGGGCGCAGTTGGAGCGTGCAATTCGCGACGCGGTTAGTGCGCGGTCTGGGCCTGTGCCACAGCATCGCGGGGGAGCTGGGATTGAGCTCAAGAGCTTTGGGTCATAGAATAGATGTAATCTGATGCAGGCTAGTATTTGAGCAAGGAAGGTTAGGGAATTCGGGCTGCCAATGAGTGAGGGAAGGAGCCGGTGAAGCCGAAGTTGTGAGGCATGAAACAGTAGTCTTGTTTTCAAAGATGTTTCACAGATCTGCCCATGCCGCCCACATGTTGAACAAACTCTGGAAGCTGATGCTAAGCATTTCACGATATGACTTATGACATGCCTATGCCTAGGGCGCGAAAGTGCAAGGCCTTGTCTGGAGCATGACCATGGATCTTTGATCCTTGAGCACCAGCGTTTTGGCTCTCGATCACCTAGATTCACTAGGGCTTGGATGCGTGTATAGCCCTTGCTGGAATGGTGTAATATATAAGCCAACGCTGCGCCCAACATGGCTAAGGAGTAACTATAGTGCGCGTACCTGTACCGCTTGGACGCGTCGTGCATCTGATATATGATCTGATATGGACATTGGACGGATTGTTTGCCGTGATGACGACGAGAGTAATGAGGTGAGAGCCACATTGTCGCGTCGTGAAATGAGATGAGCACTTGATCCCAGGCACGGAGGTATATCTTCTTGGAGCGGCATCAGAGCTGGAAATATCAGGGCCCAATAGGAGAAAAAGGGGCCGGGGTTTGAACTATCATTTCTTTGCATGTATCAGAGCCGAGGTAATCCCCGTCACTCAGGGTCAAAAGGGTGCGTTTCCAAGAGTGGGTGGACGCGATGGGCAGGGGTGAGCGTGTGGGGGTGCGGATCGTGTATCAGAGTAACAGGGCTAGTAGGGCTGGTGAAGGTGGGTTTAGAACTACACCCCAGAGTAGAAAACTGGTCTCCCAGCCAGTTTGGTCCCTTTTATTTAGCATATTAGCTAGTAGCTAGTAGCTAACAGATGCGTTAGTGGATGCTATATGTATTAGTTTATACGACATGATACATTGTCGACATCCCGGTTTGTGTCTTTACCATCTTCATATTCCTCTTCTTCTAGTCCAGTCGTCAATCGTTGACGCATGCCTCAACTGCCACGAACCCCCATACGCCACATTCCCTTGTTCTTTACTACTACCTTGATCTTGTGGGATCCGTGCTGGCTTTAGCATAGTCTTATATCCCGATCAAACCCTCTCAACCTTCCCTGTGGCTTTCCTTTACAGTATCATCTTGTCCTGTCTTCCAACCTGGCCACATCGACATCTTCCTTCCTTCCCTTCTCCCTTCTCCCTTCTCCCTTTCAATCCTATACTCCACTCCTTCTTGTCACAACAATAACATCCACCTTACTCTTACCCCTCCATCCACAAACCTCGCCCAGCCCAGATGGCCGCTGCGTCCGGCTCCAACGCCCCCATCATAAACGACGCCCTCGTCGCCTGGCCCCCTCCCCCCTCCAGATCCCGATTCGCGTCCTCGGCCTCACCACCCCAGACGGCTCGCAACTCTCGGTTCAGCTTGGCATCACCTCCCACCAACTCGTTCCCAATCTTTTCCAGCATACCACTGCCAGGTTATGAGGAGGAGGAGGACCCAAAGGGCAAGGGGCGCGCCCTCAGCATCGACGTCGAGTTAGACTACGACAGGCAGCCGCAGACATTCGACTATGGCGCGTCACGGCGGCCACTGACTCCCGCGCAGCTCGGCCGCATCGCCCAGTCCTTTGGCATCATTGCGCCCAATAGCCTCAGCGCAGCGGATGTCGCCCCATCACGCACGGCGCGATCACGCTCCCCGAACCCGGGGCCCTCTCTCCTCTCGGTCCCGACGCAGAACCTCGTGGTGGTCATGCCGCCACCGAGCCTTCTCCCTCCAGATGACAGTTTGAGTCCGGTGGAACAACGCGAGCGCCAGAGGAGGTTCCAGCGGGGAAGGCTACTGCCGTTACAGCCAACCCTCGGGGCCATGCTCGCGGCTATCGCGCGCGAGTTTGGCCTTCCATCCACTTTGGGCGTGTACGTCTACCTCGGCCCGAACTGTGGGAGAGGAAGGGAACGACTCCTTGGGTCAAGAAGCTCGGAAACCAGTGACGATGAAGACTCCGGTCCCCTCGTCACGACAGCCACTTGGCCCCGCCTGTTTGCGCACGCCTCTCGACCCCCGTCCCCTGGAACGACGCACTCGGCAACGCCTCGCAAGCTCAAGCGCTCGTTCGGCATGTCAACACCAACTCCAATGACCGCCTCCCCATTAACGGCAGTAGGCGGCAGCATAGCGCGAGGGCCATCACCAAGTTCTGAGACGCGGCAAGGAACCATAGTCGATGAGCCCTCACCCTTTCGCTCGTCGCAGGGGTCGTCATCCGCCTCATCCTTCTCCCCACGCACGCCGGGCTCGACCCTCTCCACCGTGTCAGCGATGCCAGTATTTGGGACGATCGAGTTCGACATCGACCCAAACGAAGCGCGCTGGCTCGGCGCATGGCTCAAGGCTGGGGGACCCATCCGCCGGCGCGCCGCATCCGACACTGTCGCCGACCACCCCACGATCGAACGGCGACTCAGCTCAACCGCTTCTCAAAGTAGCAGTCACGGCCCGGGGAGCTCGCTCAGGATACGCAACCTCCAGCTCGTCGAGAGATTGAAGGACGAGCGACCAAAGTTCCTCCGCGACATGGAAGAGCGTGAACGGGCTCTTGAACGGGCGCGCGAAGCAGAGAGGGAGGCCAAGGAACTTGCCATGCTTGCTGCACGACGCGCCTCTGAGATGGAAGCCTTACGACGACAAGCGGAGGAGGCTCGAGCGGCTGAGGAAGCCAGACTCCGCGCCGAGATGGAGGCCGAGGGGGAGGCGGAGGAGGAAAGGCGACGTGCCGAGATGGAAGCGCAGGCGGCGGCCGAGGAGGAGCGTCGGCGAGCGGAAGCAGAAGCTCAGGCGGCGGCCGAGGAGGAGCGCCAACGCCTCGTCGAGGAGGAGGTGCAACGGCGGTTAGCGCAGGAGCTTGCCGTCGAGGCAGAGCGAAGGCGCGCGGTCGAGGAGAAGGCTGCTGAGGAGGAGCGCGAGAGGAGAGCAGCAGACCTGGCTGCCGAGGAGGAGCGGCGCAGGTTAGCGGTCGAGCACGCTGTGGAGGTCGAGCGGAAGAGGGCTGCGGAAGAGGCCACCACCGCTGCTGCTGCTGCCGCCGCCGCCGCTGCCCTTGCTGCTGCAGCTGTTGCCGCAGAGCAACGACGCCGCGAGCAAGCTGAGGCGGCAGCTGCTGGAGCAGAGGAACAACGTCGCCGCGCCGAGGCTGACGCTGCGACCGCCCTGGCCGAAGAACAACGACGCCGCGCCGAGGCCGAGGCTGCCGCCGCCGCAGCCGAGGAACAGCGCCGACGGGAAGAGGCAAAGGCCGCTGCTGCTGCCGAGGAAGAACGCCTTCGCAAGCTCGAGGAGGAACACGTCCGCGAGGAAGAGGAACAACGTCAGCGTGCGGAGGAGGAAAGGCTTCGCAAGTTGGAGGAAGCTCGTCTTCGCGAGGAGGAGGAAGCCCGTCTCCGCGAGGAGGAGGAAGCTCGTCTCCGCGAGGAGGAGGAAGCTCGTCTCCGCGAGGAGGAGGAAGCCCGTCTCCGCGAGGAGGAGGAAGCCCGTCTCCGCGAGGAGGAGGAAGCCCGTCTCCGCGAGGAGGAGGAAGCCCGTCTCCGCGAGGAGGAGGAAGCTCGTCTCCGCGAGGAGGAGGAAGCTCGTCTCCGCGAGGAGGAGGAAGCTCGCCTCCGCGAGGAAGAGGAAGCTCGCCTCCGTGAACAGAAGGAGGAACGCCCCCGCGAGCTGGAACACTCGACACCGTCCGCCTCGCCCGAGCCCATGTACGCGCAGCTGGACGACGACGACGACGAGTCACATTACAGCCACTCTACCAGCCAGAACCACGCGAATGTGATCTCTCCGCTGACTGCGATGCGCTCCCTTCCAACAGACGACCCGATGGACGACCTCGCAGCACTGCACGCCGACCGCGCACCACGCGAAGGCCCGTTGACCGAGCTGGACATTGGCACAGCCCGTGCGCTGAACGGTCCTCTCCCGCTCGACAAGCTACCAGAGTCGTCTTCGGAGGACAGCTTACGTGAGGTGGCTGCATTGCTCAACGTCGTCGACGCCAACCCCGAGGTCCTCTCCGACCCCACCCTCGCCTCGCCGAAGCCGCCTGCCACCGAGATTCTTGCCAGTCCTGAGCAGTCGACTTCATCGCTCCCGCCGACGAAAAGTCTGTTGGCCAGTCCCTTCGTTGAGGACAAGGAATCGCGCCTCGCCTCGCCCGTCAATTTCCCAGCGCGCGGTTCATCACGCGCCCTCGCCGACTTCCCCGTCAGCCCAGTCGACTCGTCCATGGGAGTCTCACCCTCGCCATCAACGCCGGTCATCAACTCTCCAGCACTAGTCCACCTCCGCGGCGCGGCAACAAACATCGACCAGCGTGGCTCAGGTCAGGTTATGGAAGACCAGCTGAACAATCTCGAGAGAAGTAAGCTCTTTCCGGTCTAGAGCATGCTGACAGCAGTGATGCGCGACCTTTCGCCTAGAGACATACAGTACAACCAGCAGTGGCCCTCGCCGCCGACAACGTCTCCACCACCGGCTGTGCCACCGAAGAGCCCACCGACGTGGGTTAACGATCTTCCGCCGCGCGGTTCGTCGAGGCTCCCATATCTGCAGGAGGACGGATCGAACGCTGGCCCGAGCTCGCGTTCGGTTTCGGAGCCCACCAAGAGTCCACCTCCAATCCCTAACCGTGAGCCCCCCGCTCGACCAGGGCATGCTCAGCGCCCATCCGCCGCGCTCTCAGCTGGCGGATCCCCCGTCGTAATCGCCACCACGCTTGACCCACTCAGCCGCTTCCCTGGTGGCGGTTTACCCGAGGCACCGTCCATCCCCTCCAGTTCTGCAGCTGCGCCTCCGCGTCCCGCCCGCCCACCAACGCCTGACCTTACTGGCATCGACATTGGGCCGCACCACCTACCGCAGAGCATGACGATCCGGGTGGAGAAGGGCTCATCACCTCGGGAGGCTCCATCGCGCCCGCAGCGGCCAAGCTCAATCTCGCTGCGCGGCATCAAGCGGCAAGTCAGCAAGTCTGTACTCCGGCCACAGAAGACAGGATCCGGCACGCATGACCCTGTGGGCCTGTTCCCTCGTCAGGCTGGCGACCACCCGCCTCCGTCGTCGTTTGCGTCGATGCGCAATGACGGGTTCCATGGCCGCGAGGCCAGTAGCGCCAGTACGGACAGCGAAGAGGGCTCGCTCCGCTCACGACTGTTCAGCTTCGCTGGGCGACGAAAACGCGAGAGCGCAGAGGAACGCACGATTAGCCACATCTCGGGCCCAATCTCTGCGTCCCACAAACACATCACGCCCGCTGAGCTCATCGCGCAGGCGCCGCCGTCCGTCCTCACCGCCGCAATGCCCACCCTCGCGGCGACACCGTCCGCCACGTCTCTTAACGAGCGGCCCGACTCGCTCAACTCGCCGAGCTCACCGCACCATGTACGCCGCAAGCCCGTGCCCTCCATTGAGGGCAAGGAGAGTCGCAACAGCGCGCATGGCAGCGACCTCGAGCAGGTCCCCTCTCTTCCCTCCCTACCCGCCACACACACTACCCTCTCTTGAGAACTCGATTTTATAGTAGAAGACCTTGCACCTACCTGCAAAGTATAGTGTACACCAGCTCGTGTATGTATGACATTGCTGCAACGCGTGGAACGACTGGACAGAGTAGTAGACCTGCAGCAATCGTACATGCACAGTATATGTAACAGATTGTTCGTGTTTCCGCTGCCTCCTTGGCCTCTAGACTGAAGATGTTTTTATGCCCCGAGTCCGCCTCGTTAAATGTAGATGGCGAGCGTGATGGGGTTGACGGTGAGGAAGTCGCCCTCTGTGAGATACTTCTCCTCGATGAGGAAGTTGATGGGCATGGGCACAATGTGGCCCTTGACTGTTGAGAGCAGCTCCTTGATTTCGTGCAGCGACAGCTCCGAGTTGGCGACGTGGCCGACGTTGACGCCGGCGTTCTTGCCAACGTAGTCCTTGTACTGAGCCCAGCTGCGGATCATGTCGTTGGGCACGCTGCGGAACACGCGATCGTACACGGCGCGGTTCTGCTTGCCCGTCTCGGTCATCAGGCGCTCGAACTCGACCGTCAGCGGGTCGGCAACAAGCTGGTCGTCCTGCGATCCCCAGTCGTACGCGTTCGGCGTTCCGACCATTGTCATGTTATCTGTCGGCTGGTTGTCACGGCCCAGAGGTGGGAGAGGAGGCTGCAGCCCCAGGTGCTCTGCAAGTCAGCGTCGTTAGCGCGCACGAACTCACCGCGCATAAGTGCACGGCGCCATGACGCGGCGAGCTTGGCAACCATGACCTTCTTGCCGCCCATCGTCGCCTCGACCAGGTCCGTATCCTCGATGACAATGGCAATCTCCGAGTCGTGGTCGCCGTTCTGGCTGCGGTCGTTCAGGTTGGCGCTTCCAATAATAACGCGGCGGTCGTCCACAATCATGATCTTGCTGTGGATGTAGAGAAGCTGGTGTCAATTGGCCCAACACAACGAACGAACCTCATTAACGATCGAGTCGCGCTCCTCCTCCTTGGTACCCAGCCAAGGCTCCTGGTTGACAGACACGCCTGACTGAAGGGAGTTCTGGCCGACTTGATGTGAGCAACGCCTCAAACTGGAAACTTACTGTTGTCGCTAACCGTCAGGTCGTTTCGAGGCGCGCCACTCTCAAATTTCTCAATGATAGCTATGGCCTGTGTGTCAGCAACTATGCCGCGGTGTAGTGAAAGCGCACATCCTCCACAGTCTTGGGCAACGGAACAGCATCCTCTGCGGTCTTCTTCTTCTTGTTTGTGTCTTCAGCCTTGGTTAGCTGGTCGTGGGCCTTCTCAATATAGACGACCTCGTCATCCACTTCCTCGCCCGGCTGCCCAACAAAAAGACGCGCATTAGCGACCTGGGCTTCGTGGAACGTGACGCCAGAGGCCTCCTCCATCTGCTTGATGTAACCCTTAGGCGCGTTGATGCGGTCATAGGTGCGGAGGTTCCAGAACGAGATGTAGTTGTTTCTAACAGTCAGCACGCGGCGCATGTTAGTGGGACACACGGATCGAAACCGGCCTCGCGGACCTTCTCAAAGATCGAGTGGCCACCACGGTTGATGGAGCGGTATTGAGCCTCCATGATGGCCTTGAGACCAGACTGTCCCTGGATGTCACCTGGCTGTGGAGTCAGTATGGTGTGAAACGCGATTGTCTCACGAAGGCAGGGATCTCTGGCATGAACACGAAGACCTTGAATGGACGCCCAGCCTTGGCAGCCGACACAATTCTCTCCACAATGGCGGCGCCAATGAGGTTCTTGACTGGGTTGCCAGTCGCGGTAGTGGTGATGCTATAAGTTAGAGATTACTACCCCTTCGCGGACTGCCACAAGCTCACACTGTTACTGTCAGCTCAGTCATTCCATACCACTCACAAAACTGGTTCTCGATGTAGATACAGTGGTTCGCTTCACGGATCATTGAAATGTACGCCTCTATATTGTCAGTTTCTTCCACTTTCCCTCAGACGTACGTTGGATGCTGTCCTCGACAAGGATACCGTGGCTCCAGTCCGCAGAGGAACGAACTACTTGCACACGGACGCCGCCTTCCCCCATTTCCTCCTGTTGGCGAGGGATGTGAGAACGGAAGGCTGTCCGCGGGTGCAAGATCTCGTTACCAATCTGGCTGTCAGTGGACGTCGTCTAGCAACAACCCACGCCCTTCAACTCTGACATATGGGGGTGCTCGCGGCGGAACTGTTCGTCGTCTGTGGCGTCCTGCACAGCATCCGGGTTGTAGAAGCTGTTCCATGGCTCAGGGAGCGTGAGCCAGTCCATGCGACTGTCGTGCTTGTACCTGACAGTCAGCGACATTCTGCTGCAAGGTATACTTGATCTTCTTGACAAAGTTCCAGCGCTGGCTGAAGTGCGCCACGAGGTCCTCGACCACTGGACCTGTAAGGGTGAGGGAGGTGTCGTGCCACGCTACGAACGTTAGCAAGCTCGCGGACGGTAACTCACGCATGCGCCCAGCCTCAAGGATGCAGAGTTCGTTCGAGGCGTACTTTTCAACCGTCTGGAAGTCCATAATGCGCGAGTTGTTGTAGTCTGATATCGTCAGCTCCGCAGAACTGAGGCTACTCACCCTGTCCGGGGAACAGCGAATTCTGGAACTGCGTCGGGTGCACGTCCGCAATGGGGTGGTTAGGTGTGTCCCAGCGACCCCAGCACGCGTCAAGCCCACCCATCGCCGCCCACCTGCCGTCGACGACGCAGAGCTTCTCGTGGTGCGAGAAGTAGTACACCAGCTCGCCGCCGGTGTGGTCCGGGTGGCGCATCACGGCGATATTGTCATGGAGGTCCTCGAGAGCATGCTGCGCGCGTGAGACATTGCCCGGTTCCCGAAACATACCTTTGTGTGCTTTGAGCCGAGCGACATCGAGGAGCTGACCTGCGATGTTAGCTCGAGCCGGTTCTGAACCGCATACCTCCTTGTAGACCTGGATATAGATTAGGACGCCCTCCTCGGCCTTGCGCTTCAGGAGCCTGTCGAGGCGCCACTCGGGATAGTATGCTCCCGGTCGGCGGAGCTGGACATGTCAACAACAACGTTCCATGACTGAGCTCACCTGCAGTTCCGGCGACAGCCACCAGTCAAGGATCATGATGGTCTGGATGTCAGCGAGCAAGGTCAACTGAGACATACGTGAGTGGCCTTGTCAATCATTTCAGACATGGCCCAGAAGTAGTCTGGATGTCAGCTTTGGGTTCAGAATCCAGGACAGAGGGTTGAACGTACCATGACCATCAATGTGCCACTTGACGAGGTTGTTCTCGCGCTCTGGGGCGAACGAGCGGAAGCGGTGACCATCGCGGATCTTCTCGATTTCAGCATCGCGGACCTTTTCGTGTTCTTCATCGTGACGGTGGTTGGGGTTCCAGGTGGTAGCGATGGAGACTCCGACACGGGAGAGGCCGCTGGAGAGGAGGTCGACCTTTTCGCGTATCTTATTGATGTGACGCCTACGGGGCGTATTGCTTGAGCCGTCATCGATAGGAGCGGCCATTGTGTTGAGTGGATTGAGAATGTATTGATCGAGTGAAGGAGTGATGTAGTGTGAGAAGGAAGAGAAAGGCATTGAAACAGTTCAAGGCAGGTCTCTGTAGGTGTAGGTAGGTCTGTTAGTCCAATCGTTACGTGGTACGGGGCACTACTACCTGGTACGGGGGTTATGACGCCACGATGTCATTGTCATTCACACTTGTCAACCTCTTACCCTCGGATCCTGGACCTGACGTCGATCGCCGCTGTCTGTGGGTCCTATTTTGGTTTGTCTAGCATGCCTACTAACACCCTGAACCAAAATGAGCGCTCAGTCAGTCAATTAGTCAAGTCGTTTCCCTCCTCTACAAAGTAGCCTGTTGCTTACTCTGGAGCTCGCGTGTCCTGTGACGCTAGGACAAAACACCGTTCCTGGTCAATTGGTGATCGAAACTCGCTCACTTGGATTTTTCGACTACAGAGAGCATTTAGTTCCGTCGTCTACTTCTGAACAGAGAGAGCGCGTCTAACATTAGAGACGCGTCCCTGTCGGGTCATGCATCGGTCATGGGTCATGGGTCATGGCCAAATGTTGACAAACCCAACAACACTAATCATCACTCTTTCAACTCTTGACAACATCATACATTACCCACGTCTCTTCGCCACAGTGACCTCTCCTCACTGTATAGCGCGCGGGGCACACTCTTAACGGGCATCCTCTGCCCTTCTTCCCTACACTCTTCGGCCCACAACGCGCTCAAATGCCCCTTCTCCTTCCTCCAGGCCCCGATCTTCGGCCCTCCGAGCTCACATACACGGACGGGTACAACTCGATTGTCTCACGAGTGCAAAGAAGGCGTGGAACCGGCTCAGGTGGTATTGTCATCATCTGCGGTGTCGACCTCGTGGGTGTCACCTTCCCTTTGCACTGCTAACACCAGGACGGGCTGCTTGCCGCACGCATCCTGACGTCTCTCTTTAAGCAAGACAATGTACCCTACCAACTAGTTCCCGTCGGAGGCTACACTGACCTCGACATCAAAAGCAGAGAGGCGTTGAAGTCCGAAGATGTGAGCTGTGGCCTTGACCCTCTGTTGACCTCAGCTGCATACGCTCATCCTGCTCTCACTTGGATCGATTCTTCCTCTTGCCAACTTCTTTGACCTTCCGCGTGGCGTTCACCTCCATGTTTTGGATGCTCGCCGACCCTGGAACCTGTCCAACCTCTTCGGCATCGCTCTCGATGAGGACAACGACGGGGAAGAATCGAGCGAGGGTAAGATCTGGACGTGGGGTGATGGAAACGAGATCAAGCTCGACAGCGTCAAGAAGAGTTGGGAGACGCTAGAGGTGGGTCCGGCATCTGCTCGATAACACCGGTTGTACAGCTGATGTGCAGTACGAGCCAGACTCTGATTCTGACTCTGACTCTGAAGTGGATGACGAGGACGACGAGGATGAAGACGGGACGGGGAACGGGCATGACGACGAAGACGGAGAAGAGTCTGGCGGCGAGAATGGGAACGGAGTACACCTTGGCAAGCGCTCGCGCGAATCCTCGTCGAAGCCAAAGAAGCGGCGGCGTGAAGGGGAAAGGGTGAGTGCTTATGTCGACCCTCCTTAACCCATGGAAAGTGGAACTAATGTCAGCCGCGGAAAATGCCGCGCGCGGTTCGCGAAGCGCATGTTGAACGTGTCAGCAGGTACTACGAAGCCGGAACGTCGTTCGGCATGAGCGTAGCTCAAACCGTCTACCTCCTCGCCACCGAATTGGAACGAGCAGACAACGACCTCTTGTGGTTGGCGATTCTCGCTGTGACACACCAGTATGTCGCGGCACAAATCGACCGCAAGAGGTACGGCATGTTCCATGATTTGTTGTCCGACGAAGTTGTTCGCCTCAATCCGCCAGTGACAAGCCGAGAACCAGATGCGGACAACCGGCGGATATCGAGGAGCGACGAGCTACGGTTCGTCCTTTTTCGGCACTGGAACCTCTATGACTCCATGCTCCACTCCAGCTACGTGGCTGCACGAATGGGGATCTGGAGGGAACGAGGTCAGAAGCGCATCCAGGGGTTGCTTGCCAAGATGGGGTAAGATAATGGAGCATTGACAACATCTGATTCCAGGTACTCAATGCAGGAGTGTAAACAAGCCTACGCTCATATGGACCTGAAGCTGAAAAAAGAGCTCCCGGAGAAACTCGACGCGATCGCTCCAGAGTACGGCCTTGTCGAGCTTGAATACCCGTCGTTTGTCCGCGCGTTCGGCTTCGAGGTGGCTGTCATGTCTGCTGCAGACGCTGTCGAGGGCCTCACAGCACTACTCGAAGCAGCGACTGGCTTGCGTCTTGAGGTCGAGGTGGAAGGCGGGCGTGGCGGCGGCGAGTGGTTCGGTGCCATGCGCACCTGGTCCGTTGGGGGCGACTACAGCGTGATTGAGCGCGACAACGCTCCGACGGAGGAGGCAGATGTTGAGCTCGGCAAGGAGGACAAGTCAAAACAGTGCCTCTCCGCCAACTTCTGGATCACATTCGACGCGTGCGGCGAGTGAGTCTCATCGCTCCGTCGATGGTATCTGACGTCAGCATTGCCCTTCTCAAGAAGTCGCTTCCTCTGGCCAAGGCACTACACTGCGCTATTATCCGTCAGGGGACGGCCATCCTCGACAAGGGCACCATCCGGCCGCTTCACAAGTTTCGCTTCACGGCTGTCAAGGAAGGCCCAGACCTGCGCATGTTCTCTAAGCCGGCCGCCCTGGCGCGCTTGGCCCTCTGGCTCATGGACGCAACGCGCGACAGGTGGACAGACAGAGAAACGAGGAAGGGGCACAAGGTCACCTCGCTGCCATTTGTCCTCGCCGTGCTAAATGAGGAGAAGAGGACGTACACTGTTGTCGGTGTCACGGGTGCGCCCGAGTTTGGAGATGTACGCAAGAAGTGAGTCAAAGCGGGGCCAGCACTAACGATCAGCAAGTTTGGTCTCGCGTTCCAGCAGGCGGCGCACGAGAGTCAGGTGACCTGCAACGAGCTGTTCGATACCAGTGTCATTGAGATCCCCGACGTCGACCTGCAAGGGTTCATGGAGGTCCTGGCCATGCGCAGCGTTACCATCTAGGGCTTGATGTAATGTCTATGGAGGTCGAAAGGGCTGTCTCCACTCCGTCGGACTGACATGTGAGAGTACTTCAACGGCGGAGGTGTACAGAACATCGGCTTACATCTGATCTAACGACCGATACTTCTACTGATTCACACACAGCTTCTCCTTGTTCACGATCCAGTCTCTATCGATTTCACACTACTTCTACTGATCCACCACACCAAAACGGCTTTCAACCGATCAGGGCGCGCTCTGGAACACAGCCGCAGGCTGCGGCACGGGCGGGGGAGCCTCTTGGGACAAAGGCACGTTTGTGGCCGAGACCGCCGACTGCGCGGGCGCGTCCTCGTCTGAGCTCGAGACTCGTTCGGTGGGGACAGTCGACGAGCTCGCAGAAGGCTCGGACGCCGATCCGAAAGGGGCGGTGCCGGAGGGCGCCGTGCCAGAGGATGCCGAGCCGGAGGGCGCCGAGCCAGAGGGTGCCGAGCCGGAGGGCGCCGAGCCAGAAGGTCCCGCATGCACACCCGAGGGCCCAGCGTGGCCGCTGCTTCTCGCCAGCGCCTCGACCATCTGGTCCTTCGTGACGACGTCGAAGTGTCCCGGGCTTCCATCAGCCAGGTAACCCAACAACTCACCGGTACAGCAGGGTGAGGCTGCTCTCGTCGTTAGCGGCAGCATTGCCAAATTCGACCCAGTTGATGACATCCGTGCTAACCTCTGAGCGGTCGAGATAAGCAACGCGAACAGGGACAGCAAGCGCAGCCGCGAGGGCCATGATCTGTGCGTGGTCGGCCTCTTTACCGCACGGCTCGACCTCTTCGCGGCAGAACTGTTCCGGCGACACAGGCTCCAAGGTGGATGGCGAGAAAAGGAAGGGGGCAAAGTCATCTGGATGGGTGCGGATGTATGCGGCCGTCATGAGGCGAAGAGCGACGACAATGGAGTTGCTCTTCTCGGGGTCCTGCAGGACTTCGAGGAGTGAGAATTCGGTCGGCTCTTGTCCAGGCGGCGGGTCAACTAATGACGAAATAATCGAGATTAGTGGCTCGACGAATTCGTCCACCAGGTCTTGCTGGAACCCGACGGACGCCATCGTCGGCATAGTATCGTGGATGGCCTTGAGTGCTTTCGATGCGTCGTCGCTGCGGGTCGACGAGTACAGGATATGAAGGAGGTAGGCAAGGGTGAAGGCCGGATCAGCTTGGAATTGTAAAAATAGGGAGCTTACAGCGGTAGAAGCAGTCGCCGTCGCCGCGGGCACGCCACACTTGGTCCCATCCATTGTCTTGCAGCCACTCGAGCTTGCGAAGTACCTCGGTTGAACCGTTTAGGTACTCGCCCTTGATGGCGAGGAGGTGAACCGGCCCGGTGATCAACGGCTGTTGTTAGTCCGTGCACCTTATCATAATCTGTGTAACCCAGTTCCCATAACACGTCCCAACACCCAACACTCTACACTTTCAGCCAATCCACCTACCTTGTTCATAACACTGGCATCCATACCCTCCATGAGCCGCATAATCTCCTGGTCCGTGAGGGTGGACAAATCCGTCGTCTCGTCAATCTGACGTTCGTACTGCATCCCAGCAGAGGCGGCAGCAAAGGCTGACGCGGCAAAGTCGGACTTTGGGGGAGTTGGGGCTGCGGGAGTGGGAGTGTGCGTCCTCGAAGCCGAAGCTGAAGCTGCCGTCTGCGGGCGTGGTTGGCTGGCTTGGGGAGGGTCGGTCTTGGACACGCGCTCGTCGCGCTTGCCAAGGCCGATCTTGGTGAGGAAACGGCTCAGGATGAATAGGGCCTGTCGGCGGTGTAAGAGATGAGAGAGACGAGAGGGATGAGAGAGAAGAGGAAGAGGAAGAAGAGGGATGAGCAAGAGACAAGGGCCAAATGACACCGGTTACTGGCTGGACATTCCGCAGCCTCGTGGTCCACAGGGTGGCAAATGACAAACAATACGCGTCACCCTCCACGTGCGTTGGTTAGGATTCAAGCTGGGACTAGGATTTCCTAATCCTCTCACTACTGAGCCAGCTACTATCACAGAACATTCAACTTATTGAACCGCAGCTAGCTAGCATCGCCTTCACCACGTCATGGCGACTGCACCGACACTCTTCACCCTCCCGCTACACCTACGAGCGAACATTGCTGCGCTCTTGGCGGCCGAAATCGCCCCTCCGCATCTGCAGGATGAGCTGAGCGCCGCCATCGCAGCCGCCGACGTCGAGGAGATGGAGAGCGACATTGAGCCTGAGCCCGAATCATCTGACGATGAGAAAGGCGGTGACGGCGTTGACAAGCCCGCACCGACGCGGAAACCCCCAACGATCGACGGCGAGATCCTGGACCGTGTGGCGGCATGGGCGTCCTCCAAACACGAGAGGCTCACCTCCGCGGGGTTAGGTATGTCCACTGTAGGGAAAGCTAACCCAGACCCCGCAGATTATAGTTACATAGGCCTGCTAGCCGGTACACAGGTTTACCTTGCGCCTCGGCAACGGAATCTCGCACTGGCGGCGGATAAGGCTCTGGCCGACAAGGAGAAGGTTCGTGTCCAATACTCCTAGTAGTGGAACTGACCCAGGCCAACCCCTTTCTTCCCGTTTATATGTCACCTACCCCACCCTCGCTGGGATCCGAGTATCGCCAGATGACGCGGCAGATTGCTACGGTTCTCAATGTGCTTTTCTCGGTATTTGGGGTGGGTGGGGGGGTCGTCTATGCTGCGAGGAGTGTGGGCTGGTCTCGAGAGAGCGCTATCTTGCTCGGCATTCTTGCTGGCGTGGTTGTGGGGGTTGCGGATAGCGCTTTGCTCTGGATCTTCAAGGTCCGCTTGAAGAAGGATAGGAGGGATACGGCCCTACGCAGGGTGAGGATGAATAAGGGGAGCGCGGGGATACCTGGCAGCGCTACGGAGCTCTCTCTCGAGGAAGAGGACGAGCCCAAAGCCATCGAGTTGGATGAAGCCACTTCGACTTCGACTGCGACTGCGACTGCGACTGCGACTGCGACTGCGACTGCGACGCCCAAACCCACCGTCCGCCTCCGCCGTAAGCCGCTCTCATAATATAGCTAGCATGGAATAGTATATGCAGGGTATATGGCTACAGTTGTGTCTAGAACGCCGTGGGATACATGTGTGGTCGTTCCCAGCCGTTCAAACCGTTCAAACTCTCGGTCGGTGGTGGAAGAGGCGGTGCACCCACGACCCCGGATTGCCCGGATTGCGGTGGTGGGGACGAGCCCCGGCGCGGCTTGTATATCAGGATGATGATCATGCCGATGATCAGCAGGATGAGCAAGAGGATACACTTCCGCTTGCCCGTGTTGCTCTGGTACTGCCGCGCAATTTGCAGCTCCTGCACCGCGTCGTCCATCTGCTTTGCCGTTTGCTGGACATTGTACTCGACCGAGTCAAGGACGGTGCCTTGCTCGACGACGAGATTTCCAAGGTCGCGGAACAGGTCGGCGAGCTCGCTGATGCTCGATGCAATCTGCGTGATCTCGTGCGTGCGCTGTTCGATGTCAAGAGCGACTCCAGATTGGACGTGCGACTGCAGCTGTGTACGTGACTGGGGTCAGCTCTGGGTCAATGAACAGCTGTCCTGGTGCTGCGTTGATCTCGCCACTACTGCAGAGGCCACAACTACACTCACAACCTCCTCGTCTTCGGCCAGCGCGTCGTACGAGTCTGTGCCGCGCAGCGTGATCGCGCCGCTCGCAGCGAGCAAGTCCTTGTTCTTGATCGAGTGTCCTTGCAGTTCTGTCGTCAGCTGAATCCATCGCAATCATAGCTGCATGCCTCTCCCCTGTCTGACCCACTCTGCATGTACACGCGCTGCTTGACACGGAAATGCCCGCTCGACTCCTGGATCTTCTGTGCCAGCCCACGCTGCACATTCTTGGCCGTGAGCTTTTCGGCCCGCGTCGCGCCCTTGCCCGTTGCGATTGATGTGACGAGGTTGGACGCACGGCGAAAGTCCTGCCGTCAGCTCACTCAACCTGCAATTCCAGCAGCTAACGAACCCGCGTGATGTCGCTCGTCTGCCGCTCGATCTCGCGCTCCTCCGCGCTTCGGTCCGTGAACGCTGGCAGAACATGCTTAGCGTGCAACTTGTCGAGCGCCGCGGCTGGTGTCAGCTCGCCCACACAAGTGCCGCACATTTGATCTTGATGCGCTCAAGGATGTCCTCGACCTCGTCGCTCTTATCGACCCTGCTGTGAGCATTCCGCGCCACGTTGTTCGGGGCTGGTACACCACCGACCGCCCCGAGCTGCACTCACCACTTCGGAGGTAGTCCCTTCATGTCTATCGCTTGTGATCCGAGGAGGCCTCCCCGCTCATCATCCTCCACGTCGATCGTGTCGCCATATTGTGCAGCTGCGAGGCGCGGCGCCCGCGATGATCCAAAGCTACTGCTGTCGCGAACGGAGAGGTAGAAGAGTGTGCGAGAGCGGGTGATGGGAGCGTCTGATGTCTTTGACGAGGACGCATGCGGCGCGTAAGGGTTCATGATGGATGGTGGATGGTGTTTGTGGAGGAAGGTCAGGCGGCGACATGGACATGACTGTTGCGGCCGCCGAGGTTCAGCCGTCTCCCTCTGTCATCATCCAAATGTACAGATAAGAATGGTATTAGCAATGTAAACTAAAAGAAACCACGTGTTTCATTTAGCCCATTTCAATGACGGTGGATGGAATAAGGTTAGGATTGTTCCATTACGATTGCGTAATGATCCATTAGCATCAGTTTCAAGAGGCCGCCATGCTTTTGGCCCTGCTTGTAGCCCTGCGTTTGTCGTGACCCGGCGGCTGTGAGATTTGCCCACATGGACCGGTAAAGAGTGGCAACGAAATGCAACACGGCCATCTCCCCTCCGCACTCCCATCGTCAACGGCCCTTCTTCAACTTGGTTCATCTTCTTCTTCACACTATTCATCTCTCCCCCTTCTCTTTCCTTCTCAAAAGCGCGCAAGCACACGCACTGCGCACACAGGAACACCTCTCTTCCCTTGCTCTTTTCAACAATCACCACACCATGTCCAACTTCATCGCCGGCGGGGTGGAGTGCGGTCCCACGAGCGCCCTCAAGGATGTGTCATCACGTGTCGACCGCGACTACGGCCTCCAACGTGTACGTCCCGCTTCTGATCGCTCGAACCACTGCTAACCCACATAGGACCGCTATGCTGCTCAACATCAAGCTGGACCCAGCGCCGGCCCCAGTGCAGTAAGTTCGAAATGCATCGCACGCCATCGACCCCCACCCACCTAGCTCCGGTGTGGTCGGACGAGCGGACCACATGCTCACACCACAGTTCCGCACGCGCCCGGGTGCACCAGCAGGACCAGCTGCGCAAGCGCAGCCCTCTTTCGACCTCTCCCAACTTCGCTCGCACCTGCCTGCCCAGGCAGGGCCTGTGCATACAGGTCCAACCATGCAGATGCAACCAGCACAGGCACAGGCGCCTGCGCGCTGGGCAGAAGGCTTCGACTCCAAGGGCAAGTCACGCGCTGTGGACGGCCTATGGGGCAACGAGTTTGGGCGCCAACAGTCCGCGTCTCCGGCACAGCAGCAGCAACCGCAAGCGGCGCCCTGGCAGCGCGGCCCGGCGTTTGCCGAACCCCGGTACATGGGGAATATGGGGATGCCTATGATGCCTCAGATGCCGATGTACCAGCCGCAGCCAGTGTACCAGCAGCCGCCAACGCTCATGCATCCAGCGCCCCAGAAAGCCGTGCCCCTTCCACCCACGCAGGTGCCCCAGGAACCAGCTCAGCAGCAGGAACAGCCACGACAGGGCGAGCGGCCACATGATGAGCTTGCGCGCACAGCACAGGCCCTCGTTGACCAGCTCGACAAGGAGGAGCTCGGCCAGAATCAGAAGCTCGCTGAGAGCCAGTTCGTACGACTGCTCCGTGGGCTTGGCGACGGGTCGGTGGTGGTGCAGGAGGGCTCGAGCGCTGCCAAGGAGGGCACGGAGGTGGGCGAGGGTGCCAAGTTTGTCGACTCAAATGGCGGCGGCGACTGGGCGAGCGCATTCCTTGACAGTGGCTCGGCGCCACAGACGATGCAGCAAGCTGCAACGGCGACCGGCGAATTCCAGGTGCATTCTAGCGCGAGGGAGACTGCAAGGCCCTTCGCTGACTTCCAGACGGCTCTCACCATGAACGACGACGTGACGGGCCTGCGACGACGCAAGAGTGTGCACTTTGACGAACCCACTTTCGTGAGCGCTGTACCATCCACTCTGGAGGAGGCGCAAAACATGACAGCCACGGCCGTGCCTGGCGCCTCGACGTCATGGGAGGAGGACTTAACCGACGACTTTAACGACGAGGCGTTCATGCAGTACAACGGACGGATGCCGCAAATCGCTGAGCAGACGGGGCAAACGACGTCGGACCGCGAGGGCTGGGACGAACTCACCGCATCATGGTACGACCAGGACACGGCGCCGCAGCCGTACCTCTTCCACCAGGCCAACCCATACGCGATGGGCGCACCGATCGTGCGCGAGCTGTCTCCAACTACAATGGTGAGTGCGAGTCTACCCGCAGGTTGGCAACGTCGTCGCGGCCACCTCCGCACATCTCGGCGGTAGCGGCTATCGGCCACCCGCGTGGGCCGAACATTCCGAGATCCCTGACCGGCTCTTCCCCAAAACCTTGCTAACGCCCAGGGTGTGCTCGAGCTAGAGGCTGCCGTGCAGCAGGAACCACGCGATGCATCGGCGTGGCTCGCTCTCGGTCTGAAGCAGCAGGAGAACGAAAGAGAGGACGCGGCCATTCGCGCGCTGCACCGCGCCGTCGAGCTGCAGCCGGAAACGCGCGCTGCGTGGCTCGCGCTCGCGGTTTCGTACACCAACGAGGGCAAGGACGACCGTGCGCACGACGCGCTCGAGCACTGGCTCAACCTCACGCAACCAGGTGGTGCGACAGAGACGATGGGTGAGAGCCGCGACCAGCGCGCGACGCGCATCGTCAACCGCCTCATCGACATTGCGCGTCAGCGTCCCGACGACCTCGACGTCGATGTCCAGGTTGCCCTGGGTGTCCTGTTCAACGCGAGCGAGGACTACGCCAAGGCTGAGGACTGCTTCACGGCCGCACTGGAGGCCCGCCCAGATGACTGGGTGCTGCACAACCGCCTCGGTGCGACGCTGGCCAACTCGGGCCGCTCCCACGAAGCCATCAAGTTCTACCACCGCGCCCTGGGCCTCCACCCCAACTTTGTGCGGGCGCAATTCAACCTCGGCATCTCGTACATCAACCTCGCGCAGTACCGTCTCGCGGCGCAGTGCATCGTCGACGCGATTCGCCTGCAGCACTCAGACGTGACTGAGGGATACGGAGCCGACTCGACCGGCGACTACACCAAGGGCGTGACGTCTGAGGCGCTGTGGACCACGCTCCGCATGGCGTGCCTCCACCTCCAGAGACCCGACCTCGTCGCCCTTGCCAACCAACACGACCTGAGCGGCTTCCCGCTCGAGCTTTAGGCCTAGCTAATCTTGTATGTAGGAATGTATGTGGGTGGTTTTGGGTACAGGTTGATAGGTGGAGGAGGCGACGATGAGAGATGTGTGCAGAGCTGGTAAAGTGCGGCCGAAAGTGTGAGTGTAGGCGGTGCTTGGAGCCCTGTTCACGGGCGACATGAGCTACCTCGCCCTGATGTAGCGTCAGTGCTCACGATCTGAGGCCGTTGCAAGTCGAACAACAGGTAGATAGTACAGGCAGAGTGGTACTTGAACGCGGCGTCTGCCATAGGAATTGGGCTGACACTGGACTGAACACGAGTGGAGTGGGTGGAGGGGAGGGACGGCAAGGCGATGGTCTGTGCGACTCCCGCTCTAGCTAACGGTCTTGGGCTCTGGCGGCAAGTGTTTTGGCTTGAGAAATGGAATTGGACAATGATAGACAAGGAGATGAAAGATGACTACTCCTTGAGCGGTGCTGTGGTCCAAGCCGCAGTATGCGCTCTGCACACCAGCTGCAGATAGCACGACACTGGTACATTACAACATTACAACGGATCAAGTCTGTCCTCGAGTCCGCGGTGGCCTTCCTGGTTGTCACACCACGGTCTTTGGGTTAGCACGTCCCAACTTGAAACTCACGGAGGCGGCGCATGGCCAGAGTAGGACCGACATCGGGAGGAGAAGCTGTGCGCGTCTGGATGTCAGAACATGCCAGAACATGTCGGAACAGTCAACCCCAAACTCACGGTCATATCCCCGCACGCCAGAGCGATGTGCTTCCACAAGCCGGAGCATATCCGAGATCTTGGCCGTGGTGGTGAGGTGCCTTCGGGCGTATGCGAAGCCATCAAGTGCCATCTGGTGAAGCACCTCGGGTTGTGCCAGATACTTGTTAATCTCGGCTTCGATCCGCTCAATATCCCATGTTGGTTCCAAGCGGATAACCAGGCCCATCATTGCCTCCTCGTGCTCTGTCGGCAGATCCGACGCAATGACACACCCGCTAAGCAGCGCCTGGGCGTACTTGCGAATTAGCTTGCGTTCGAGGCTGGAATCAAAGACGCAGATCTGGGCGGTCCGCATTCCGCGGGCAAAGTCGTGCCTCAGCTCCCGATGCCTCTGATATGACGGATGACCGATCTCATACGTCTCGAGCGGGGTCTGCTTATATTCGTCTGCCGAGTTTATGTCATAGCCCGGGTGGGGATGACGTGAGATTGGTGAGGCGGGAAGCGAAGAGTCTTGCTCCAACCTCCGGAGGTGATTCGTAACCGTCGTTCGGACGGGATAGAACCCACCGTCAAAGCCGAAGATTACAGCTTGTGCAGTTCGCTCGGACCAGGGGAGAGGGTAGAAATCCCATTCGTTGGCGGTATCTGGCGAGTGGCCGAACAATCCCATTTCGAAGGAGGGGTAAACCTTGCGTACGTTGGCGAGGTTGAACAGTTCAGGCAACTCGAAACCGTACTTTGTAACGGTGATATTGTTGGCCTGGGGATACCATTCCTTGAGGCATCGGTGTTCGTGACAATCCCCAAGCTGCTGAACAAGCAGTGCGCCGCAGTCTAGCGCGTCGACGTGCGGCATATCATTCGCCTTGTAGATATCCCTGGTATCAGCCGATTTCATTTGTCAAGGCACGCACGAGATCGTCCACACAATGTCATACCGCACCGCGTCATTACACTCGTCGACGCGCTCAATCCACTCGGGGGTATTCCACGGCTCAAAGTCGGACTCCTCGTTCGACACGTCGGTAGCTTGCGGTTGGGGGTGTGCAGACTTCCTGAACCAGTCGTTGCGCTCGGACGCCCATCGCTCCCGGGCCGCGGCTTGGCGTGCCCTTGCCGCAGCAGCCGTATGCTCTGTCCGACTTGCCTCGAGCTGTGCAATGCGGTTGGCACGTCGCTTAACGTTGACGCTGAGAGGTACGTCCCAGTCGTATCCGGCCCATCCTGGTCCCCATACATCGACAATAACATTTGGGTGGCGTAGTGCCGCTGGGGTATCAGTGCACCATTCAATTAATTGATGGCCCTGAGTTCAGGGCCTTTATCAACCCACCGTCAACAATTTCGTATGTGTGAGTATTCATTCGTTGAAGATAGTCGTCGTAGGCCGTTAGGAAGAGAACGCGCCGCTTCCCGTCCAGCGGGGATGGGACGTGGTCGAACGGGCTAGGTCCCACCTCGTCCGCATTCCCCCACCACGCAGGCCACTCTTCTTGCTCATCACCGACCACCCTCCTTTCCAGCTCGAGGTTCTGGCGACTGGCGATGCGGTTTCGCCACGCAGCCAGATCAACACGACCTTGTGGGTCGGGATACGCTGCGTTCTCGCGTGCTGCCAACTCGGCGGCCCAGCTGGCAAGTGCGACGCGCTGGGAATGCCGCTCTTCCATAATCAGGAAGGCTAGGATTGGAAGCGCGATGACGAGGGCGATGAGGACACCGCGTCTCCGTAGTCGGGAGAGGGCTGGAGAACGACTTCTCCGCCGGTTCGAGGAGGATGTGGAGGGGCGGTGGGTGGCCATGGAGGTCATGGGGGTCATGGAGGTCCTGGTGGTTATGGAGCGGGAGAGGGCCGAGGGAAGGATGAGGGTGTCGTCGTCGATGGTGGGTGGAGTCTTGAGCGAGAACCAGCTCGAGTCGTACATGATAAGTTTGTGTACAAGATGAACATTGAGTGAAATGAGTGAGTGTCAAGTGAGGGCTCTGATTGAGAGTGGTCCGAGTGCCCCAGTGCTGCGGGGCAGATTGGCCTTTCAACTTGACAATCAGACTTGCTAACTGTCAGCTACTAGATACCTGAATCTGAATCCCAACTGCGGCGAATGCACCGGGCGAGCCGTAGCTCCTCAGGGTGAGAGGGTGAGGACATTAGGACATTGGGTCGTTGGGATATCATCAAAACCTGCCCGGTGTAATAAATCCCTGACTGCTTGACAGGCACCGCTGGACGCCACGAGCGCGTCGACACAAAAACCACGCGCGCTCTGGTGGTACGGGATTCACGGATGCAGGCTTCCGACCGGCTGGGACAGGGATTAGTTGGACCAAGGGCAAGCGGCAGTGCATCTCGCAGTAGCAAGAGCAGAGGTCCTATTCAGACTGCAGTGTGCAGGCTGCGCACACTGTGAAGGCGTCCAGGGAGGACTTGGTACTGAGTACGAACGGAAGGACGTTGAATCAACAAGATGCAAGATGAAACGCGACGAAAATATTGAAAATGGAACTTGTGAATTCTTGGCAGGGAACGCTATAAACCGCAGTCAACGGGTCCAGGGTTATGGCCCTGCCCGCTGACCGTGCAGACTACAGTCCGAAAGAGAGCGCGCGCGTAACAGTGTAACAGTGTACCGTCGAGCGGACTCCGCTGAGCCCTGCATTCCGCAGCAACCTCGGCGGGCCCTGTCTGATCTTCCTGGTATCCTTGAGACTCGTAGACTCGGGTTGCTCACTCAGGAACGCCATCGTCCCTCGTCCCTCGGCGGCGTCCTCTCACTTGATCACTTACTCTTCCGAGGTACAAGTCATCCTCTGGCAGCTCCAGTTTAGCGCTTGGCGTCCCCGAAGCAGATTGGTCGGGGTATCCAGCTATTCTGAACGCCGTCAAGGATCGAGGGCCCAAGTTTCAAGGAACCGCGGAGAAATACAGGGCAGAACTCGGGTCTCCAATTTCAATGTCCATTGACAGATTCCATCATTCACTTGTTCCCGTTCTACCTGGTCTGACATCTAATGCCGACGTGAGCGCTTCCGGTGCTCTTCATCATCATCATTGGGCTGGACGTAGATTGTCAGGTCGGCACGGCAGAACCAGCACGACCAATGGACCATGTCGGCACAGAGTTCGGGGTAGCAGGGTCCTGGTGTGAGCTTTCACAGGTTGCGGGGTTTTGTTGGGGCTGCGAGGTGTGAGGTTTTGGGAGAGGTGTGAAGGTTGAGAGGGTTGCAGGCAAGGCGTCGAGGTTGAGAGGGTGAGGTGAAAGTGTGGAGAGGACCGCGACACATATATCGATGTATAGACAGATCATCCATCGAGTTGCAAGCGTAACGGCCAGGAGGACTGCGCAACCGATGGTTCAGAGAGAGGTCAAGAAGACAAGCACCGACTCACCACCAGCATTCTCGCCCTTCTGTCCGCCGTTGCAGATACGTTCGATCGGCATGGTGTTGGTTGCGTTTGAGAGGCTGGGTGGGAGTGTGGGAGGGGGGTATATGTATTGGCTGGGGTGGAGCAGTCCGGCAGGGAGGCCCGAGGAGAGGGGACACCTCGCTTAGGTGGGTGCGCGACGAGCTGGGGTTTGGCAGCAGCGAGCACTTTCGGTCCTGCTCCGACGTGCTTTCGGGGGAGCGGGAGATCACACGAGCACATGAGCACATGTCGCACAGGTCTACCGGCGCCGCCCGGTGCGTTACGCCGCCACCGCCACCCGACCATTGTACACTTACCTGGCTCAACTCTGCGAGCCTTTGTCCGTTCACGTCTTCCCAAGCCACCGAGCGACGTGAGAGCGCGCCGCTCAAGGGGCTTTGGAATATCAGATGGCCAGACTGCTGTCAGTTGTCAATACCACTGAGCCCTCGTCAGTGTCAGTACCACAGAGCCCTCGTCAGTGTCAGACGCTCGCCACTACGTCGATGCATTCTATGAAGTATGAACAGTACAGGAATACTGGTGGACGTTGTTGTTGAATGAGAATGATGAATGAGTGGATTGTACGCCGCTCCTCTTCCGGCCCGCTCGACGCTCCTACGCTCTCCTCCGACGCTACCGACATAACACACGCCTCCTTCGCCTCCGCATACCTCCTCCGCAACCTCCTCCTCAGCACGAAGCCGTCGGCAAACACCGACACCGACACCAACACCGACATCTCCACACCAAATACCGCGCCGTTGCGCGCCACGCACTCCCCGCTCCTCCACCGCCTCTTCCCAGCCACCCAGATGGGTGGGCCAGGCCACCGAGACCCGAAGTTGGCTTAGTTGCGCCATGCTATCGGGTCTCAAGCCGAGCCTAGCCTCCTGCGTCCTTGTCCGGTGGCTTGTCCTCCTCGCACTTGGGCAGCGCGCGGCCGCAGCTGCAGCGACCCTCGCACACGTCGTCGTCATCGTCCTCCTCATCCTCCTCATCGTCGTAGTCGTCATCGTCATCGTCGCCGCCGGGGCGATAAGGGCGCGTGCCTGTTGCCACCTCTCTCGCGCGCGCCTTAAGCTTCTCGCGCCTCTTGAGTTCGGCACGGCGCTGCCGCACCGCCTGCTTCCGCAGTGCCTCGGGCCCGTAGAACAGCGAGTACTGGCACGACCAACAGATGTACTCGTCTTCGCCAGGGCGCTGGTCCTTGCCACCTGGTCGCGCCGCTAGTACGCGCATCGAGGGGGGAAACAGGAGGGATGCGTGGCCAGGCCACGGTTCGTAGGGGTTCGTTGTCGGGATCGGACGCGAGGGGCGGTCTGGTGTGAGCTGGCGCACCCGAGTCGAGGTTGTCAATCTTCCACGTGTGCCCGTGCACGGTCAAGGACAACGCGCATTTTGAGCGCTCACGGTGTCCAAGCAGGGAGAACATCAAGAAGGTGGAGAACGACACGGGAGATTGACACTGCAGCATGGCACTCACACTTGTCCACATGGTGCGGGTTGCCCTCGTTGGCCAACGTCGTGCGCTTCTTCTTCTTCTTCTTGGTATTCTTCTTCGGCGATAGGGGAGGCTTCTGAGCTGGTGATTCGGTAGCCGGAGGAGTGGGTGGCGGGCTCACGGGCTCAGACGCTGAGGGGATCTTGTTGCAGGCAAGGACCAGGGCACGCAGCTGCTCGGCAAGCCGCAGTAATGCCACACGCTCGCGAGCGCGGTTACGTGCACGCGTCGACGCTTCGTGTCAGCGGGTGAGGCAGAGCGAGCGATGGTCCATTGCGATATCCTGCCGTCTGCGAGACCCAGTGAGAGAACACGCCACGCAGCGCGGATCTCTCTTCCCACATCCCAGACACTCTGGTACAGCCTAGTACCACTCACCCTCGCAACTGATGTCGAGCTCAAAACTGCCTTCCGGAATCCAACCTCCACGGTGGACCGGGACGCGGTCCGTGCGCTGACGTTTGCGTCGCGCAAAGCCAGTGCGCCATCGTTCAAGGGAGCGACGAGGAACGGGGCGCGCGGCATCGTCACCCTCGCGCCAGCTGGGGGCGTCGGGCGGCCACACAACCACGTCTTCAAGTGCGGGAAGCAGGCGTTCGAACGCCGCAACGTCGGGCAGGCCGGATCTGCTTGCCGTAGGAGTCGCAGTCACAGGCGACGCCGTGCCGCTCTTGGTCGGTGACGTGTTGCCCGATGTGTCCTTCTTGCCCTTTGACCCAGATTTGGACGAGATGTTGGCGTCCTTCTTGTCAGTCGACGTGGCCGACGTCGGCGTCAGAGGGCGCGGGTTGGCGGCGTCATAGGCGGCTTGGGCAGCGCAATAGAGCGCGACGAGCACGCCCTTGCGCTTATGGAAAAGCGCACGACGCTGGGCTGCCAGCGTTGCGCCGCTCGACCGAGGAAGGCGCCGCACAGGGACGCGTGGTGTGCCCTCGTTGTCCTCGCGCGCAGAACGGGGCGGGTTCCGGTCGAGCCCGTCCCGGCCAGAGTCGACGTCAGCCTCACTGCCGGGTACGACCGGGACAGGGCCCTTGCGCTTCTTGGTCCCCGGCGTCAGATCGTCGAGCTCGGCTGCGTCGTCGGTAAGACCATCTGGATCGTCCGACTCGTCGCCGTAGTCGTATTCGGTCGAGACAGTTGGAGGAGCTGGAGGGTTGGGCCCATGAGCCCAGCCGTTCGACCTCGGTAGGCCTGCAAGAGGCAGGACGCCGCCCGCACCATGAGGGCTCATGGTTGGTGGGCGGCGGTCTAGGAGAAAAGGGGTGGCAAACGGAGGGTTTGACCAGGGTGAGAACGGGGTTGGAAAGAGCAGATGGCAGGATACAATGGAGGGGAGGGAAGTTAGGTATCAGTGATGAAGAGTAGAGATGATAGAACGAGATGGGTGATGGAGAAGAAGGAAGAGGGAAGGAAGGAGGAGGAGCGAGATGTCGATGTGTCAACGATGCGTTGGACGGTCAGCCTAGGGATGGGCTTTGGTAAAGGGGTTGAGAGAGGGACAAAGCCCCTTCAAACTCCTCCCCTCCACCTCTCCACCTCTCCACCTCTCCACCTCTCCACCTCTCCACCTCTCCACCTCTCCACCTCTCCACCTCTCCACCTCTCCACCTCTCCACCTCTCCACCTCTCCACCTCTCCACCTCTCCACCTCTCCACCTCTCCACCTCTCCACCTCTCCACCTCTCCACCTCTTTCAAGTATAACTATTACTTATCAATCCTCACTCCCGCATCACTCTCACATCTCATGACGCTCAATCTGTATGCTTGCTTCTTCTCAAAGTCCCAAGGAGCTTGAGACTCATGCCATCGCCTCACTCCAGGCCATGCCGCCCATGCCGCACTCTGTGTGCTTCTCCGCTCCTTTCTCTCACTCACCAGCGCGCAATGCGAGATACCCAGTCTCCCCTCAACGGCGGTAATGGCCACACCTCCTTGTCCATCCCAAAAAGGTCTCCTCCCGAAACTCAATATATCTGGACAAGTTTGACCAAAATCATCTCACAACTCTGCTGTGTGTCAAGACTGTTATTCCTTCTAATGCTATATCCGACAACAACCATCTCGCGGTGCTCTACCACAGCTTAGAGCTTAGCCTTGCTCGACATGGAGGCCATGTCGGCGATGACCTTCTCAGCGTCGGCAACCATCCGGTCACAAAGATCCTTGCAGGTCGGAATGTCGTCAATCAGACCCATGGAGATACCGGCCCTGTCCGTCAGCACATCACTTCCGCTAACACATGTAGCCGGCAAGGGCATAGCTTCCCGCATCCACAGCCCCCTGCACGATACTCACGACCAGATGCCGTACTCGGGGTCACCGTTCTCGTAGACGAGCTTGCCACGCGCGCCAGCGACCAGCTCGCGAAGCTCCTCGAACTTGGCACCCTCGGGTCGCTTCTCGAGGCGCACGACCTCGCTCGACACCTTGTTCTTAAACACACGCGCAGTGTTCTTGAGGGTGCTAGCATGTCAGCTGTGCTTACGACAACAGATGTAGTTGCAGAAGCTCACCGGAACATGTGGACAGTGTCGCGCTCGCTCGAGGCCACAATCTGCTCCTTGATGTTCTGGTGGATTGGAGCCTCAACAGTGCACATGAAGCGAGTGCCCATGTTGCAGCCCTGGGCACCGAGAGCGAGGGATGCGGCAAGACCACGTCCGTCGGCGATACCTCCAGACGAGATGAAGGGGATCTTGAGTTCCTTGGCGGCACGCGCAAGGAGAACAAGGCCACCAATGTCCTCTTCACCGGGGTGGCCGGCACACTCGAAGCCGTCGATCGAGAGAAGGTCGACGCCCATCTTCTGGGCCGAAAGGGCGTGGCGGACGGCAACACACTTGTGGATCACGTAGCGCCTGGGGATAGACGACTGGCCGGGCGCCTGGTAGGTCTTGATGAGCTTGATGATGGGTCCGGCTGCTGTTAGGCGGATAGCGGTGGTTGCACTCACGGTTGTTGCCGGCGGTCTCGAAGATGTCAACGCCCTCGTCCATGGCGGCACGGACGAAGCCGGCGTAGTCGGGAGGGGTGATTGAGGGAAGGAGAGTGATGTTCACACCCTGTGGTCAGCTACGTCAGTTCCAGATCGCTCTACTCACAAACTTGCCGGGGCAAGGGCCGTCACCGATGATCTGGCGCGTCTCACGGATGGCCTCACGGAGAGCATCAGGGCTTGGCTGGGTGAGGGCGGTAAGAATACCGACACCACCAGCCTTGGCGACGGCCGCAGCGAGAGCCGGCACTGGAATTAGTCTGTGTCCGAGAGACTGGTGCGGTCACTCACATCCGACCCACTGCATACCACCCTGCACGATGGGGTGCTACAGAGTTAGCGGACAGCCGCAACTAGGGAATGAGCAGTGAGCTGTGCCTATTGATTTTGGCAGGCCAGCCCACAGCTTGCCCACACACCTTGATGCCAAGCATGCGGGTAAGCTCGGTGTTGAGGACCATTGTTGTGGTGTTGGTGAAGGGAAGGGTGAGCTGGAGAGAGGGAAGACGAGTCTCGGTATGAGCGCGTGTGGGGAAGAAGAGCTTAAAACAGGTGAGGAGTGATGATGAGAGTCGGAGATGTTGTGGGGATTTGGGGGATGTTGACAAAGCGCGGTGACAGAATGGCCGGTAAGATGTGCAACAGAGGGAGAGCGAGGTCAGCGGTGGCCGATGATCGATGAGCTCGGTGAACTCGTGTATCCGTGATTCCAGTGTGCCTTTGAACTGTCCTGCCAATTTGCCCAGCTTGTCATCAATCATCCGGCTAAAGCAGTTACCAGAGTACAGAGGAAGGTCCTAATCCTATCTTCAACGTAACAACCGGTATTAACTGGGTCTTAACATTCGATTAATATTCGGTCATCTCCGCTGGCTCGGCATCTCGGCTTCAAAGTTAGGCTTGTTAACTAGAAATCAGCTGGATGAACCCATAAAGAGCCTAACTTCCACGATTATGTCACGTGGTATAAGGTTTAGGCCTGCTAGATTTCTGCGCAACATGAAGGCATCAAGACAAGCACCAACATCAATTGGCCACCTAACTCACCTCCATCAACCCACCACCCGCCATGTCTGCCCTCCTGGCTGGATACGCCTCATCCGATGATGAGGACGCACCAGGACCCTCGACCTTGAAGACTACCGTCAGCGCCGTCGACGATGTGGACGATAATGACGACGAGCTCGAGGCTCAGACGCGCGAGGATGCCTTTGGACTCTCTTCCGTGAGGCAACTCAAGGCATCAAAGGTTGCGACCAAGCTCGACGTTACCTCGGCACCAGATGTTCTGGCAGAGGACCCCAATGCTGTCTCAAACGCCGTGATCGCGCGCCCAACGGACCAGGTCGTCAACGTAAACCTCCGGTACGAGGACATGACCAAGCCCGTCCAAGGGCCAGAAGACCCGTTCAATCAGTCCAAGAACAAGGGCATGAACTCGGTTGCTGGTAAAGCTTTCAGCACATGGATGCGCGCTAACTCGCAGGCCATGTCGAGGAGCAGGTGATGGACACGTACGAGTTTGAGCGCCAGAAGCGGACATTCGACGTCCACGGCTACGCGTACGACCCCTCCGTCGCGGGCAACGGCGCGTTGATCGGGTCGGCGGAGACGGCAGCGACGAATGGGTTCAACTTGATTGACACGCTGAGGCCATCAAAGGCACAGCGTAAGGCGGTCAAGAGGAAACGCGCGGGCAAGGGCGACGCGAGCGTCGTCGACGGCGTTGACGCTTACATGGGCCCGTGGGCTGGGTACGACGAGCCCAAGGACGAGGTCGCGATGGCCGAGGAAGAAGAGGAGGAGGATGAGGAATGGCGTATCGAGAAGAAGCGCCGCGAGGATGCCAAGGCCACTGCGCAGGAGAAGATGAAGCAGTCGACCGAGGAGAAGTCGACGTTCCACGGTAAAGAGCTGTACGACTACGCTGGACGGTCGTACCTGCACATCCCGACCGACGTCGACGTCAAGCTCAACCCAACAGAAGGGACGCCACCACCCAACGCATATGTGCCAGACGGCAACTGTATCCATACCTGGACGGGCCACACCAAGGGCGTATCGGCCATCCGCCTCTTCCCCCGCAGTGGCCACCTCCTGCTCTCGGGGAGTATGGACACGAAGATCAAGCTCTGGGACGTTTACCACGAGGGTAACTGCTTGCGAACGTTTATGGGCCACTCGCAGGCTGTCAAGGACGTGGCGTTCGATCGCAAGGGCGAGCGCTTCCTGTCATCCTCGTACGACCGCTCTGTCAAGTTGTGGGACACGGAGACCGGCAAGGTCATCTCGCGCTTCTCGACGGGCAAACTCGCCAACGTCGTCAAGTTCCACCCAGAAGCTGACAGGCAAAACATCTTCCTCGCCGGCATGCAGGACAAGAAGATTCTGCAATGGGATATCCGCTCGCACGAGATTGTGCAGACGTACGACCAGCACCTTGGGCCTGTCAACACGATCACGTTTGTTGACAACAACCGCCGCTTCATGACGACGTCGGACGACAAGACAATCCGCGGGTGGGACTTTGACATTCCTGTTGTCATCAAGTACATCGCCGAGCCGTACATGCACTCGATGCCGTCGGTGGCCAAGCACCCAGGGAGTGAGTCGTGTCCAACGCCAGTGCTGATAACCAGACAAGTGGGTGGCCGCGCAGTCGCTCGACAACCAGATCCTCGTCTACTCTGCGGACGGGGCGTTCCGGCAAAACAAGAAGAAGCGTTTTGCCGGACACACGATCGCGGGGTACGCATGCGCGATCAACTTCTCGCCGGATGGCAAGTACATCTCGTCGGGTACGGGCGGCGGCGACCTGGTGTTCTGGGACTGGAAGACGGGCCGCATCGAGAAGCGGCTGCGTGCGCACAAGCAGGTCGTGATTGACCACTGCTGGCTGCCAAACGAGCATGTGAGTAGGCTGGGCATTGAATTGACAATTGGATGCTGACGTACCAGTCCAAGGTGATCACGGCTTCGTGGGACGGGTTGATCAAGTTGTGGGCATGAGTAGCCGAGATGAGACACATGTAGCGAGACGCATGTAGCGAGGCAAGTGCGGTACGTACTGACGTGAGTCGCGTGACCTCTGTCCATGTGGGCGCGTGGCCACTGGCCGGTGGGGTTTGTTTCGGCCTCTATGGGTTGTGCAGAACAAGTTGAGCAGAACTGTTAAGCTTCACACTTTTGGGCACTAAAATCGCGGAATGCCGGATACGGCATAGCGCTCCACGCGGTCAAGGTGGGCTCCAGTAGGCCATTGCGTGCGGCTGAATGCGGTCCGAAACAAGAAACACCGATTAGGCGGAACAGTTGTGCCTGACTTCTTCTCCTGCGTCTCGCCCCCACACTGGGTGGCGTCATCCTCGCACCGCTGACAAGGTTGTGTACATCGTCAGACAAGACAGAAGAGTACTTGAAGGGGGCCAAGACAATGAACAGACTCTCCCACCCCCACCCACCATGCGCCGAACTTCAATTCTCGCCCTCGCCGCGCTTGGCCTCGTCTCCGCCTCTGAGGACGTACGCCACGCCCAAGTCCTAATCATCGGCGGCGGCATCACCGGTATCTCACTCTCCCGTGCCCTCCAAGCCCAAAACATCACCGACTTTGTACTTATCGAGGCCCGCGATCAACTCGGCGGACGGGCATACACGGAGACTCTACACTCGTCCACTGGTGATGTGGTAGTGGAGAAAGGATGTAATTGGATCCAGGGCCCAGGCAAAGAACCCATTCTTGAGATGGCGAACAAGTGGGGCCTCAAGACGACTCCGACGAATTACTCGGATTCGGTGTGGTTTGAGGGAATGGGGATTGAGGCGGATGGCCAGAGAGGCAGGTTTTTGAATGAGGACGAAGAGGCCGAATTCATGAGTGGATACGATAACTTTCTTGAGAATGCGCCGGGGTATTCTGGTAAGCAGATGAGACGAGACTTCGCTGATCCCAGACTGGCGCACGAACCAGTCACTCGTGGATATCTCGGTACGCGTCGCCACGTCGATCATGGACTGGATCCCCGTCAACCCCCTCCAGTGGGCGTACGAATACTGGAACATTGACTTTACGTTTGCCCAAACGCCCGAGGAGAGCAGCTTTGCCAACGCGTTCTCCCAGGAGGCTGGCATCGAGAATGAGCGCGACGACTTTGTCATTGACCCTAGGTATGCCCGGATTTGGACAAGACTGATGCCAGGGGATACAAGTACATTTTTGTACAGGAGGCGCGTGAGATTTTCGGGCAAGATCTCGACGACGAGCGATTACGTCTGGAGACGACGGTGCGGACCATCGACTACTCGGCTATTGTAAACAGAGACGGGAGCAACACCAAGCGGGAGGGTGCACCTGAGATTGTCGTACACACCGACAAGGGGGTGTTTGCTGCACCGCACGTCGTATCCACCTTGAGCGTTGGCGTGCTCCAGCACCAGGACGTGCAGTGGGTTCCCCGCCTGCCCGACTGGAAGAAGGAGGCCATATTTACGTTTGCCATGGCGACGTACCAGAAAGTCAGTTTTTGCTTTAGTTGTGCTTGAATTAACGCCAGATCTTCATCTTGTTCGACAAGCAGTTCTGGGGTGATTCAGAGGTAAGACTCTCCCAACGTCCCTGCTAATCAATAAGTTTATCATGTACGCCGACCCCGACAAGCGCGGCCGCTACGCCGTGTGGCAAAACATCAATGCGGCCGGCTACTTGCCGCAAAACACGACCAACAACGTCCTGATGGTAACGGCGACTGGCGACTTTGGGCGTCGCAACGAGTATCTCTCCGATGCCGAGATCACTGAAGAAGTCATGGGCGTCCTGAGGGAGATGTACGACGATGTGCCCGAGCCAAAAGATATCGTCGTGCCGCGCTGGACGATTGATCCCCTCTTCCGCGGATCGTATTCGAACTGGCCCCTCGGCGCTCTGGACCAACACCACGCCAACCTCGGCCAACCGATTGGTGGGGGACACAGTTGGCTCCATTTCTCGGGAGAGGCGACGTCGGCGGAGGCATTCGGATACGTCCAGGGTGCTTGGGAGCAGGGCATTTTGTCTGCCGAGGCAATCACGGCTTGTCTGGGGGGAACGTGTCCCGACGCGACGGTGTATGAGGCCGTTACGACTTGCGAGCAGACCGAGACGACCATCAAGAGACGGGGTGTGAAGAGCGGACGGGGACGGGGGCGTGGTGGGTCGCCTCGTCGCCACGCCGTGATGCAAACCAAGTCGTAGTTTGTTGGACTGGGTGGATGAGAATGGACACTCGTGGTTACAGTAGTCATAATATCCCAACATTCCTCATGCAGGGATTCTGTATTCTGTTCCATGACCCGAGGTCGATCACATTTCACGTTGTATGCAAGCTGGAAAACGTGAGATAACGCGTCATGCGGTAATGTGAGATTATTACACTGGTCCTGCCCACGGCCCGACAACCCGAGAAAAACGCCACCATTCCCGAAAGACATTCCCATCCATGCACTCAGGACGCATGCACATCGCACAGTGAAGGCCGCGCGATGGCATACGGACCAACGCAGGGCCGCCTTGCAGTGGCGTTCATCAACGGGCACGCGTCCCGGAACTTTGATCGAGGACAGAGATGATTTGACAGGCGGCGCGGAGCTGTAAAGGGTTTACCAAAGGTTCCTGTCCCGACTTGCAACAATCACCCCTTCCTCTCTCATGTAAACTAGTACTAGTCTTGGTGGTCTTGAGTCTCACATCTTGGAGTGCAATACTAAAACGGCCAGACACTGGCCATCCGGCCACCCCGCGCCCCGTCGACGCCATCTACGCCATCCACCTCCTCCCGCTACTCTTCTCATCCTCCATCCCGAGTACTACCACTCCACACCTCGGCTCTCGATCGACTGCGCGCCCATATAGGCGTCGCCCCTCTTCTTCAATATCCCCATACCCATACCCACGCCATGCCACTCAAACTCACCCTCTCGGACATTGCGCGCGCCATCGCCCTCCCCGTCACCCATTCTCGGCGAGACGTAAGCCCTTCCAAACCCCGCTGACCTGACGCAGACACACAAAGTCTCTCATGATGAACTAGACGAGGTACGCGTCCGGCAACTCCTCCATACCCGCCGAGCCACAAGTTATCCCCCCTACGTCCTCTCGGTTCTCTCGGCATATATCCGCTGGCAAGGCGTGACGAGACGTGGCCGCCCAGCTCTCGAAGCTACTCTACATAAGCTCGAGGGCGAGTTTCCGGAATTCGCCGCAGAGTTTCGCGCCGTGAACAAGACATTTGGATTACTTTGCAATCCAAGTAAAACCACACGGTCCTCTTGTCCGTGTACATACCACGCTGCGGCTGCGGCTGCCGTCGACGCCCGGGAGGCTAGCACAGCCCCGCCACCACCGTATTTACCCGCCGAGGCTAATGTCGGGTTGTCGCGCCTCCTCGCACATCGTCTCGCATCCGAGGCCGGCGTCAACTCGTCTCTCTATGCGGCGGGGAGAGATGCAGAGGACGCACTCAGCGCACTCGGCGTCCCGATGGCAAACGATATGGATACTGCCCAAGTGTGTCCTTGGCCAGGGCGAGAGCGAGAGTCACAAGGACAAGGGCAAGGGCCACCATCACCGTTCCTCGTTTAGGCTCCGCCTAGGACTAATTCAATACAACAGGTATAATCATGCATGGACAATGGACTATTCATGGACAATGGACTATTCTTCAACACGTGGACTGGAAGCCGAAACACCAGCCGCGAGCCGCCACTGACGCACCTGGCGTTGTCCGCCACTGACTCATACTACACTCCCAACAAACAGCGAGATGCGCAACGGCCCTCCATTGCCGTGTCCCTTCGAGTCGTCAAAACTGATGAAGCAGTACCCATCCCCCTCATGTGGCGCAGGCCTGGACACCCAATGCCGCATCCCACATCACGGGGTCTTATCGCTCAGCCACCCAGCCCAGCGCTGGCATTGCATGCAGGCAGCCATCGTTCGCACGCCATCGCTCATCGCTCATCGATCTCATGACCATGACCTCCGGTTGCCATCATCACTATTCCCGCACCGCCTGCGCTGCGACTCCCGAATCGAGTCCCTTCGATTTCCCCACACGCACTGACGTCGGGGGATGCTGCGCGGATCCGGGGAATATTACCATGATACATGATACCGTCGCAGGGTGGCGTACGCCACCCTGCGACGCTAAATGTGGCGTATAAATCAAGTGATGGGAACAGTCGCTGCCCATCATCTGTCTACTTGTCCACACTTTTCTCACACTCTATCTTGCTGTACCCCACCTCTTGTCCACACAATGATCCGCGACGCAGACGGACACCCCATCGCGCTCCCACTGGCTAAACTCGTACGTCTCCCATCCAACTAGCCTGACATCAGCCATCAGTGCCGTTGGCGGCGGATATATCCGACCTCCAACGGTACTTGAGGCGGGCACCTGATCCTCTGTGAGCGCTGTCTCACTTGTATCCCCCCTCTGACATCAGCACTGCCCAAGCTCTTCTCCGCCGATATGTCGACGACAATATCACCGCCAACACCCGGCGGTCCTCGCTCAGCGCAGCCCTAGACACGGCCGTTCGAGAGGTCCCAAAATGGGCACACCAAGTCTCAGTCACGAGGCAGATATATAACCTCCCGCCATATGACATTGAGCGCCGAACACGCGCCAATGTGAGGAAAACGTATCCCGAGTGCACGTGTGTCAAGTGTACCGCCAAGCCAGTGACACCTCACTCCAGCCGTCGAAAAAGGGCGGGCGCGACCGAGATCGAGACCGCGATCGAGACCGAGACCGAGAGCCAGAGCCAGAGCGCAAGATCCATCGCAAGATCCATCTCTGGAGGATCGAGCCACTCAGAGGGAAGCGCGTATACCCACATCGCCTTCTTTGACGTCGAGGACCCGCCGCCGCCGTACTCTTCCACCGCCTAGTCTTGCTACACACAAACCTAATAATAGTTGTACCTCCCCAGTTAGTTGTACTTAATCTTGTTTGTAGGCCGATGCCAACCTCTACGTGCCTCTAGTGTCCGTACGCACAGAGGACTGCCAGACCGTGCGTTGATTGGAGACGCAGCATGGTCAGCTGGAAATGAAGTCAGGCGCACAACCACAGGATGACGCAGTGGCGCCCCGCTAATAATTGCCCGAGTTCCCCACCGCGCTGCCGCATACACACACACACACACACGTAAGGTCACAGGCGACATGACAAGACCATGCTAAACAGACCATGACAACAACTCCCCATAAACTACCATGTACACAACGCCACTCCTACCACGCATTGCCCATCTGTGGCGTCGCCGAACGCGCACGGCTCGGGCGCGCCATCGCCGCATTCATCTCCGCCGTGCTGCTCGGGCCGCCGGGCTGGCCGAGCTTAAGGAACGCAGGTAGTGGGCGCGGGACTGGCGGCGTAGCAGAGCCCGAGTTCGGGACTGGCATCGCCAGGCGCGCACGCTCGCGTTCGTCCGACAGCGAGAGAGACTCGAATGGACGGCGCATAGGAGTGACGCGCCGCAGAGTTGGCATGCTCGCTCCAGCAGGCGGAGGTGTCGTGTCGGCGACCGACACGACCGGCGGCACAGCGGTGTGCGTGTGGTGACGTGCTGCAGCACGTGGGGTCTGCTGCACAGCGTCCCCGTCAGCCATGTCCACGTCGCCGTCGCCGCCCGCATTGTCACGGCGGGGCGGAGGGTCGCGACGGCCGGTTCCGCCTGCGCCGCCACCAGCGGCCCCATTGGCGCCACTGTTGGCGTCCGCCGAAGGCTCAGGCTCAGAGCGTAAGCTGCACCTTTATCGTCAGCGGACCCTCCACATTAGACTCACCAGAAACGGTGCCCCTCACTCCACGCCTTGCTCTGGCATTCCTTGCTGCAGTACTTGGCCTTGCGGCAGCGGCGGCACTTGGCAAACTCGCGTGGGAACTTCTCCCAGCGTCCACACGACATGTACGCGCACTGCCGGATACCGCCCTGCGCGTCGTCCTTGCGGCACGCGTTCCGCATGATGACGCCGGCCCAGTACTGGATCTCATTGGGAATGCGGAACATGAGCGGGTCGGATGGTGAAGGGCGGAACGTGAATCTCTCCACGAGGGAGAAGATGTTGGGTGTGTCAGAGTAGTTGGGGCGCTCGGGAAGGGGGTTCTCATCGTCGTGAACCAGGTCAAAGGTGCGGTGCATCGGCCACCTGGGGTGGTGGAATGTCGCGCGAACGTGGGGGTACTTGGAGAGATATGCCAAGAGCTGCAGGGCCAATAAGATGTTGTCCTCCGAGTAGTTTGTGCCCTCTGGATTGAGCAAAAGGGACACGCCAACGTATGACGCCAGGTCCTGGAAACCCCGGGGCGCGGTATTTGCGATGATGATCTGGGCTGGTGGAGCTGGTGGAACCTGGGGCGCAAGCTCTGTAGGCTGCTGCTGCATGTCTGTGTTCGTCATGCGGGGAGTCTGGGCAGCACCTGGCTGGCCTGGCGGTGCGCCTGCCTCCATGTCGAACCGTGCTTGCTCAGCTGCCAGCACGTCCGGGTCAGGCTCGTCGTTTGCCAGGCCTGCGAGGCCATCGACAATGGCTGGCTGCGGTCCCGTCTCCTGGTTGGGGACAGCGGCCGCCGCCTCCATGGCAGCGTTCGCAGCTGCCGCGAGAGCGTTGACTTGTGCCAGGTCCGTCTCCGGCATGTGGTCAGAGACCTCGCTCTCGTCCGCTACGCGCTGCTGCTCGCGCGTGGCCAGCAGAGGTCGTCCGACCACAGTCCCGCGACGTCCCCGCATGCCCTCGACATGCTCGACCCCATGCATCAACGACTGGCCGGGGCCCGCACCAAGTTGGGCCGGCCGTGCCATCCCGGATGCAGGACGACCCGACTCTGCCGCGGCCTGAACCGCGGCGTTCGTGGCGAGACTGTTATCGGATCGAGCGCGAGGGATAGCTGGAGGCTCGTCGCCAGAGAGCGACGCCGCATTGCTGGTTGCCGCGCTAGCCGCTTCACTCACGGGTTCGGGTGACCGCCGTGGGATCTGCATGGGGAGAACAGTCAAGCGCGCACGTGGTGTTGTGGTTGACACGCTGGGTCCTGCTTCGTTGTCTGGCTCGACGTCCATTGCCATGTCCGCACCAGTGTCCGTGTCGCCACCAGCCGTGTCGGTCTCGCCACCTTCCTCGGTCTCGGCGTCGGCCATGTCCACGTCCGTGTCGATAGACGAGCCAGTCTGACCCCGCGTCGGGGCCTGAGGCGGTTGCGCATCCTGCTGCGGCTGGCGGTTCTGCAAACGGTTGGCAAGCAGGTTGACCATCAACTGTCCTAACCCTCGTGAGGGGGCGCCGGTACCAAATGGGCCTGGGGGAATGGCAAGAGGTTGAGAGGGAGCGGGAGCGGTGACCTGCGGTGGTGTTGCGTGTGCAGTTGGAGCGGGCGCATGTGATGTTGGTGGGTGGGAAGTGGCGTTTGCGGCGGCTATTGAGGGTTGAGATGGTGGCGGCGGAGCATTGTGAGATGACTGGGCGGTCGACTCCCGCGCGGAAGCCGAGGGATTGTGCGAGCTGCTCGGCCCACTATGCCGTGAGGATCCCTGGCGGCGCCGAGAACGAGCTTCGACGCCAGGTAATTGCGCACCCGAATCTAGAGCGTCGGCCGAGGCTTGGCTGCCCACCGACGAGGATAAAACTGCGATACCGTTCTTTTTGAGCCAAGACTCGAGGATCTGCGCCACGACGTCTAATGCACCTGCCTGGACGACTCGCGTGCGGATCGCCTCGTTACCCCGGATGCCAATGTTGACCACACATTGGAACGCGAGCGAGTGGCGTAACGAGATAGCTCGGTCGACATTGATGGTTCTTGCCGTGCACGGCCCATTCAGGCCCCACATGTCGGACAACGTTGGTTCGCGAGGAAGGCAGGATTCACGTAAGATGTCGAGCATGCGTTCGAGACCGCCGTCCATGGTCAAGACCTCTCGTATCCTTGGCGATGTCGACGTTAAGTACGTCAACTGGCATAGGTTGTTGAGCAGCGCCAAGGTCGAGTTGGTGTCGAGGGCTGGTGTGAGCATCATTCCAGAGGGGCCCAGAGGTGGTCACGCGGACAAGGGAACTGGGCAGGTGTGACGCGCCCCCAACGGTGCCGCGCAGATGCAGCGACTCGGATGAGTGCGGGGAGTGAGGGGAGTGAGGGAGTGAGAGGAGTGAGAGGAGTGAGAGGAGTGAGGGAGTGAGAGGGGTGAGGGAGTGAGAGGAGTGAGAGGAGGAGAGGAGTAAGGGAGTGAGGGGAGTGAGAGGAGGAGAGGAGTGAGAGAGTGAGAGAGTGAGAGGAGTGAGAGGAGCGAGGGGAGGGAAGGGAGCGAGAGAAACGCCAAGAGCGAGAGCAACGCCAAGAGCGAGAGGAGCGACACGAGTTAGGGGAGCACGACTAACGCGACAAGGGCGGCGAGCCCTCCTGGCCTGACCAGTCCGATGAACCGGACAAGAGCGGTCAAGGCAGCAGGTATACGAAGACAGCAACAAGCCCACTCACCTCGTCGGTCATACATCATCTGGGTGATGCTGATGACGGCGCGGTTCGACTGTGGCTGGGTGTAGTTTGACTCGCGCATCTTGGCTGGTCACTCCGGAGGAGGGTGGGGAGTGGATATGATATGAATATATGATAATGCCAGTTTCGAGAGTGTGATTCAGAGGATGTAGAGGATGTAGAGAAATAGTGCAAGTGAGAATGACTAAGATGTTAAGAGTTAAGAGTTACGAGGGGGCCAGACGATGGTGTTAGTGGACGGGACGATGATGTGTGTGAGTGGCTTCAGGCGGGGACGGGGCGGCGGGACACTTGACCCACCAACGGAGGCATTTCCACCCTCCACCCTCCACCCTCCAAGACTAAAACACCCTCGTTTTCACTCTGTACATGAATATCATAAACTAGATAAACTCGAAACGCGCCTCTCCACTGGCCAGCATCTTGCGCGCGTCCGTGTGTCCCACGACCCGCTCGAGACGGAGCACATCAAACCTACTGAAGAGGGTGTGTGCGCGTACGTCGGCGGGGTCAACGTCTTCGTCAACTTCACCAGCCCCGCGGGCAGCCACGAATGGCATGGCGAGGAACTCGGCGTAGAATGCCGCATGTTCAGGTAGGGAGTAGAAGACGAGCGTGCGGGCTCCACGCAGGCGGTAGCGCCTGTAGAAGTGGAAACGCTCGGTTACGATTAGGAAGGCGCGCTTGCCCTTGAAGAATTGGGTGCGGGCGCGAGAGATCTCAGAGTTGGACGAGTACTCGCTCAAGGCGGCGTAGGTCACAGTCCCGGTCTTACGGAGGTGGTTCGTCACACGCACAAAGTCAAAGTAGGAGGGTACGACAACGAGCGTCTGTGTCCGGCTGCCGGCGGCGCGGAGGAGGGCCGGGATGGTCTGGTGTGAGCTAGCTCCAGAGCTTGTCTGCTTACCTTCTTTGTGAACCACTCCAACCTCTTATCGACCTCCTCGACGCCGGCCTCAGCGCCAAGTGCCTTTTCCTCTGCGTCAAAGCGCTCAAACACTTGCCGCACGCCCGGCCGTACCCGGTCCAGCACGCCCTTGAGGCCGGCAGCGGCGTCGACGCGCACCTTGCCCGCGACGTTGTGGCACGCGTGGTGGAACAACCCACGCGTCTCAGGCATGTCGTACCGCGACAACAGCACGGTCTGACGGAGGTACTTTGCCTTCTCTTCAGCGTACCAGAGCTTGAGGCGGGTGATGTCCGTGTTGTGCGACTGCGCAGCCACCTCGCTCAGGTGCTTGAACACAAACTGGACGTGGTCCCAGTTCTGCATGGCCATGACGTCGGCCCCATCGACGACGCACACCTCAATCGAGGAGAGGTAGTCGGTGGTGCGCTCGCGCTCGGCACCCATCTTGATGGCCAGCGGGGACGCAATGATGATATCCGAGTCATTGAGCTTGGCCTCATTGGTAGGCGGCATGACAACGCGCCATGCCTTGCGCGTAATCTTGAGTGCGAAGCGGAAATTGTCGTCCGTGTTGCCGCGGAAGTTCTCGAGGTGGTCTGCTGGCCAGTCGCCGGTCGCTAGCGGGTCCTCGACGCCCTCGGGCAGCCCGAACGACTCCAGGAACGGACGCCGATTCTCGATCTGCGTACCCTCTCCAGCAAGGGGGAAGAGGTACTGCGTCACCCATCGGAGCGCGGCGGCACGTGTCGGAAGGAGGATCAGGACCTTGGGTCGGGTAAAGGATCCATCGCGAGGCTCCTCAATAACCTTGCCCTCAGCAGCGGCGTGTGCGAGCCGCTCGTTGCCGCGGACGATACGCCGACGGTTCTTGAGCACGTGGTTCATAGCGTGCGCCGCAGCCGCCGCGCGCAGCGCATCGTGCGTCCCTGCTGCAAAGGGCGCACTCTCGCTCCCGTCCGCCTCGCCGTCCATGCTGTGTGCGTACAGGTCCGAGTACGCGCCGAGATGCGAGAGGAGGGTCGAAGCAAGCGCCGGCGAAGCCTTCATCGCCTTTGCGATCGTTGGAACGAGCTTTTGTCAGCGCAGCAGTACTGCGTACTCACCCTCGCCTTGCCCTCCGCCCGCGACCCGCCAGCCGGCCGCTGCTCCACCACCCTCCCCAAACCGCTCACGCTCGCGCGCGACGTCTCCCACTGCCCCTCCTCCGCGGCTCCGACGAGGTCGACGTCGCCATACAGCAGCTTGGGCTCCGGGCCAAAGTGCGTCAGGAACGTGTCCTCGTCCTCGTCATCGCTGTCGATCTCGACCTCGGCCGTCTCCTCGTCGTCATCCACCTCGGCGTCGCCGTTCTCATCGCCATTCTCGAGCTCCTCCGCAACGGTCAACTTTGACTCTTTCTTAGAGCGCTTCTTGCCGTACGCGCTACCACTGGGCCCGACTTCGCCGCCGAAGACGACACTCCGCCTCCGCTTGGGTTGCGGCTCCGAGATGGGTGCAGGAGATCCAGATTGGCTTTGTGGTCTGCTTGTGGCGGGAGAGCGGAAACCGCCGGGGAGGTCGAGCTCGCGTGGGCGCTTAACAGCGCTGACGTTGAGGAGCGTGAGGAGTTTGACCTCTGCCGCCGATGCCATTGTTGTTGTAAGATGTCTGTGGAGTGATCGGTCTCACCACACAAATCCTTCCTCACATACCAACCGGCTCGAGCGATCAACATTTTGCTTCCGTCATTCCGTCACGTGAGCAAAAGTGGAGGTCGTCCACCTGAATCGTTTCGTTTCATGTACACTTCTCCAGAGTCGCAAGATTCTAGTAGATGGTAAAATACATTGAGAGATGATTACAGGTGGACAGGTTTCACTATTTAAGACAGGTAGTGACGGCTATTATTACAACATTCAACATTCAACATTCAACGAGTCTTCGTCACAAGCGCGATGAGCTCGGGCCACCAAACGAAGGGGAAACTCATTAACGGCCTGGTGTGAGCTGACTGAGAAGAAGGGGATAGCTCACAGGATACGCATCCCGCCGCTGAAAATGGAGGCCGATCCGGGGCCGCCGAGAGTGCGGTTGATCTGCTCGTCCGCCTCCATGACGTTTCTCGCCTCGAACGCCAGCATGTAAGCGTGCCAAGCAATGTATTCCTCGAGACGAGTTCCAGTGGGGAGATCCACCAACTCGAGAGAGGCCTTCAGCGCATTCTCTCGAGTCGTCTCGACATGAGCTTGGTAGACGACGTCGAGCGCTTCCTGAAGTTTAGCTCCCTATGTTTCCCCGTGTCCAGCTCACATGGAGGTGCTGCTGCTCACGCGACCGCATGCGCTCACGGTTATGAGCCGGGACACTTGTCACAATCTCCCCCTCTTGCACGTTGAAGCGGCGCATCGTGTACTGCAGGTCGTGTTCGTACCGGCTCTTGACAAATTGCAAGCGCACGAACAGCCCAAGGTTTGGCTCAAACATGTCCACGAGGCGGGGATGGAGGTCGTATCCGGCCTTGGTGAGGTTGGTCGGCTTAAACACGGGCTCAGGAATAACCTTTCGAAATAACTGGCCCAGAATCTTGCCACTCCGGTACGTCTTGGACTCCTCCTGGATGTGAGCATAGCGTTGTGAGTTAACGCTGACCTTGCCCATGAAGTCAGGCCACCTGTCCGGGACGAGATCGGGGTCCAGCTCGGCGGGCTGCCCGGCTCAACGTCAGTCTGATGAGTGACAGAAACTCACTCTTGGCAAAGTCCACTCTGGGTGCGTTAGCAACAGGTCAACGCGAACATGTCCTCCACTCACGCAGTCTGACGTCAGCACACATCCCCTCAAAGCCTCACGCTGTGGACCTCTGACAGTTTCAGACAGAAAGGGTGAAAGGGCGTGTAGCAGTCGGAGTTGGCGAGGTGGGCGTTGTCGACCTTGCCAAGGATATCGTTCTGCGTGAGCTTATGCAAAGCCGGGTGAAGCGCACCATGATGTAGTTGATGAAGTTCTGGGGTGAGCTGTGCGTTCTAAGGCACGAAAGCTCACTTCGTTAACGTGCTCCTGAGTGACTTGGTCGACGCGAATCGGGGGCGGGGGGGTGTAGTTCATTGGCTTGAACTCCTTGAGCGGCTGGACGAAGCGCTGGTCCCAGATGAGGGTGTAGTCTGGAGTCAGCGTCACAGGCCGCCAGGAGGGCCCACCGTCGCCATCCAGGTCACCACCGCCGAGCATGCTGGGAAGCGGAAGTGCACCCTTAGTGCTGAAGACCACCACGTTGGTGAGATGACGGAGTTTGGGGCGGTCGACAGCCATGGCTCGGCGCACATCACCAGGGTGGAGCGCTGGCGCGCGGCAAACTAGAACCTCCCCTGTAACGACAATAGGCTCGCTGTCATAGTCCACCTGATACTGGCAGAAGACTTCGCCTTCGGCGAGGCAGGCCACCTCGTCGCAGATGCCTAACATCAGTGTAGATCATACGAGACCCACCCATTAGGAACACGCCGCCGTCGATCTTGAGGCGGTTACGCCACTTGAGGTCCTGGAGCGCTCGGCCCTTGATGAGGCGACAGAGGTCGAGGACGAAGGGGTTGGCGTTGAAACCGCACTGGAGGAGCGTAGAAATTGGGAACTCGCGACAGCTACCCAGTAAGACCAGGTCATCGACCGTCAGAGTGCCTGCCTTGATGCGGTCCTCAAACCCCTGCAGTTTCTCAAGCGCGCGGTCGAAGAGCTCAAGGAATAGCTCCTGGGGCACCCCGTTCGCCTCCATGATCATGATGAACTGGCGGTTCAGGAAGGCGGGCTGGTAGTGGGTTGCCTGCAGTGAGCTTCCCAAGGCTCAGCAGCTCACGCGAATGACATTCAGCTTGACCTGGTCGCTGTTAAACTTGACTTGTGACTTGCGTAAGAGCACCTCGTTTGATTCAGCCAGTTCTGGCCAGCAAGCGAGCATGCCTTTAGCGCCACTGCTGTTAGCTAACCAATACAAATTCAAGAGCTCACCCCAAGCGGAACTGGATCGCGGACGGGCGGCACTGGATAGTCTTGTTGGGTCTAAGAGCCTCGGCCGCCTTCCACATCACCTCGGTACCGGCAACGGAACAACCGTCGGTGAAACAGTGACCATTGATCTCGACGTCCTCACGCTTTCCAATCTTGATAACAAGATCGATTTGGCGACTCGTGCTAAAGGGCTGGTAGTTAGGGGTTGTCTGGCTGCGAGGCGGAGGCTCACCAAACCCATGCGGGCCGCATACTTGGCAACGACCGTCTCCTTCACGGTACCGATCCAGCGGAAGAGCTCGGTGCGGTCGATCGCAGCCGGGTTGAAGAACCAGATCGAGTGGTCCCTAGGGTAAGCAGAGATGGTGGTCCTCTCCTACTTCTGTTGGGAGCCAGAGGAAGCAATGGGGAAGAAGAGCTTGCCCCCAACCCGGATACCCTTGTTTAGAGCGCGCCGGATACGAGCCATTAGACCAACACCCGGCATGACCTGGTCGGCGTCCTTTGCGTAGTCGAGGATCTGTATCAACTGATTTCGGAAGCTCAGCTCACATGGATGCGGTCACCTTCGTCGGCGAACTGGACGCGGATGATATCGTCGAGATGGTCAGCATACTTGCGGGTGACGGTGTTGCTGGCCTCCTGTTGAGGAGGGCCGATGAGCATGCGCGTGGGTGTGATCTGGATGGTGCGGATCAACGCAACGTGCTTGATGTCCTTGGTGTGTGGTACGGACTTGAACGTGCGGAGCCGCTTTTGTAGCGTCGTCTTGATGTCATAAATTCGTTCTTCGGTGAACAGGCTCTCGAGGACACGGAGCTTGGCGTCGCGCGAGTAGGGGAGGGTGGCAGTGTCGAGGGACTCGAGGAGATCGGGCCAGTCCTGGGGACGGAGGATGCCCGTGCCTATCAGTCCCTCGGCGAGGGTGCGCACCTCAAAGTCCAAGTCGGACAGGTCGGGTGGGTTCCACTCGTCGAACGAGTTGGGCTCGACGGTGGCTGGGTAACGTGCGTTGGAGATGATGTGGAGATCTGGTATACGGCGTATCATGAGCTGGGCGGCCTTGGTGCGGTTGAACTCGATCTCGTCCATCTCGAACACCCACTGGTATGCGTTCCAGTGTAGAGGCTAGCGTCAGTGCCACTCAGAGTCGCCACGAACGTATGCTGCGCTTCCATTGTTGATGGGATGGATGGGGTATCCGTGCGCTTCTTGCTGCAGGTTAGTGCATTCGTCGCTGCTACTCACAATGTCGCTTTTGAAGAAGTCGAATTGGGTTGCTCGCCGGCGGTGGAGCTTGCCTTTAGTCTCCGTCTCCATCTCGAAGCGGCAAAAGTAACGCGGCGGGCGGCGAAAAGACACCATCACACGGACCTCGCGGAGGTTCGAGTCAATCTTTTTAGACCAGACGTACATGCCGCCCGCCGTGATATCAGAAAGGGGCAACTCGATATCGAGAGGATCGAGGGCCCGAGGAAGGTCGTCATGGACGTCAAATGTAGCTTTGGCGACGAGGAGCTTGCGGCTGAAATCAAACGAGACAAAAGACAATGGGAGAGCCTTTCCCCTCCTCTTCCCCGGCTTGCCTGGAGGAGCACGTTCCTTCTGGAGGCACGGACTGCTGAGGAACTGTTGTCAGCTGGGGAAGAGTTACATAGCGCAGGCGCATGGGTGGTCTCATTCTTGTGATTCTTGTGAGTGAGCACGGTCACTGACGTACCTGCGTAAAAGTGTCACCGGTCATCGACCCCATCATCATATGCTTTGGTGTGATGAGCCAGAGGTCGAGGCCACGTGAGCTGTGCCTCTTCTTGCCGCCGAGGAGGCTGTCGATCGTGTCGAGGATGCACTGATCTTGCTCTCTGGGTCTGTTGGGGACTGGGGGGACCTGGTCTCTGAGCGAGGTGAGGGAGGGAGACGTCGGACCGAGTGACTCGTCGAGACTGGTAGGAAGCATGTTAGGTAAGATAGGGGGAAGGTAGGGAGGGAGGGAGGGAGGGAGGGAGGGAGGGAGGGAGGGAGGGAGGGAGGGAGGGAGGGAGGGAGGGAGGGAGGGAGGGAGGGAGGGAGGGAGTGAGGGGGTGAGAGGTCAGAGGTCAGACTTCAGAGGTGAGGAGAAGAGAGGGAAACCAAAATGGGCGCAAGCGAGGAAGGTGACAATGTGTGTGTCCGTGTGCCGGCGGTTGACGAGTCGACGAGGACCGAGCTTGTCAGGCTACGCCCAAGTGTCAGAGTGACAGTGACATGAGCGGTACGCTAGCTCTCCTATGTCCAAGCCGAGTGCCCAAGCGTTCAAGTCATCATGTCTCTTCTTCCTGCGTGCTGTCATACACTTGGTACTAGCCTCAGTTCATAAGACTGCTCTATTCTTGCGTGCTGAAAGCAGTGTCTTTGCCGCTCATGCCCCTCACTTGATCAGTTTGGCAACTGGCGATGCAACAATCCTTGCACAGGCGCGAGTTAGAATGGCTGGGTAGTATTATTGTACATCAGAAGGAGTATCATGGTGTCATGGTATCAGTCGTCGGTCCGTGCCTCTTTAGAGGTTGATGGATCTTGGATCTTTGCGGTCCTGGAGGTGCTTGACCGAATAATCCAGAGAGGGGGGGGGGGTAGGGCAAATGGAAGCGAGTAGTGAATACTCAATACTCTCGGTCTGATCCTCGTCTTCCCAATCATCCTATTCAGGTTTCAATTCGGACCTGAAACGCGTCTTCAAACTATTCCCACGCCAATGCCACTATAATCATCACACTGTAATTGAATCAATTATAAAACCCTTTGCCGCCGGCTCCAAACGATCCAAACTCGCAGCAAGATCAAGACCCCTAAAACTCAATCCAGGCGGGTTATGCGGTTATGAATTATGAGGTTATGCCTAAGCACCCCCCCATACGGTATCATTTTCATCGCACAGGGTGCAGGGATCGCACAAAAACCGCCCTTCCTCAATTCCTCAGTCGCGATCAGTCGCGCATCGCAATCGTAACCTCAACACAGGGTTTCAGGGCAAATGGGGGAACACTTTACATCCCTTGACGACGAGCAGCAAACTGCTCTCCTAACCTGCCACTAACAGTAACTGTACCAACCTCTGCCTCTTAACCTCGAGAGAGATATACTGAGCTGCGAGCCGCTCTTCCTTGACGTTGTACTCATCTGCTCACCATGATAGCACCACTGGCAATCGCCGCCCTCGCCATCGCTCCCCTAGCCACTGCTGCTCCAGCAGCAGGATGGTCCCTCTCGGGTTGCGTCGCTGATACCGGATCAACTACCCTCCTCGACACGCTGGCATACCAGGGCCCTCTCAACTCTGCTGCTCACTGCACAAAGCTCTGTGCTGATAACCAGTACACCTACGCGGGGACGAAGAGTGAGTCGCTGTCTGCGTTTTCTCTCAGTCTCTACATTTCTTGGATATATACCTGAATACTAATACTAACGCCAGATGGCGACCAGTGCTACTGCGCACGTCAACTGGCCTCGTTCGACTCCTCTGATCAATGCACCACCCCATGCCCTGCTGCTGCCGACGAGTTCTGCGGTGGTCCCGCCGCCATCATGCTTTACCGCCCTGACGCCGCGGCGTCTGCCGGTGGTTCCGGTGCCGTGGGCGCCGTGCCAACCTCTGTTGCTTCCTCCGTTGCCTCCGCGTCAACCTCCGCCCCGCCCGCCCCAACCGCCACCAACTCAAACATCGTGACTACCCAAGCCCCCGTCCCCTCCTCAAGTGCAACCAAGTACGTGTGGGCTCACCACATGGTCGGAAACACGGAATTCTACAAGGCCGACAACTGGACTGCCGACGTGACTTTGGCCAAGAACAGCGGGATCGATGGTTTCGCCTTAAACATGGGCGCGACAGCATACCAGCCCCAAAACGTAGAGTGGGCTTATACAGCAGCCCAGCAAGTCGGCGGGTTCAAGATGTTCTTCTCTTTCGACATGACTTCTTTCCCATGCATGAACGCGTCGGACGTAACCACCATCGCCCAGCTGGCCGCCAAATACGTCTCCCATCCCGCTCAGGCCATGTACGGAGGCAAGGCCCTCGTCTCCACCTTTTCTGGCGAGACGTGTACTTTTGGTCAAGCTTCCGTCTCAGCAGGCTGGGACGCGGTACGCAAAGCCATCGGATCCGAAATCTACTTTATGCCCGCGACGTTTATGACGACGGCCCAAGTCACGGATGGGACATGGTACGACGGCCAGATTCACTGGGACGCTGCGTGGCCGCAGGGCGCCGACCCTCTCACCACCCGGAATGACACTGATTGGATTTCAGCCCTAGGTACAAAGGGGTACATGCCGCCAGTGTCCCCGTTCTTCTTCACCTATTATGGCAAGGACAGCTGGGACAAGAACTGGATTTACCGGTCCGACGATTGGCTGCTTGCGACGCGGTTCGAACAGGTCATCGGCATGCGGGACAAGGTGGATATGCTGGAGTTGCTGAGCTGGAATGGTGAGTTGAGCGAGTTGCGTGGTGGATGCAACGAGGTCGAGCGCGTTGCGAGTGGTGGATGCAACGAGGTCCAGCGACGAAACGGCTGACCCCAAGACTTTGGTGAATCGCACTACCTCTGCCCCCTCCCCGACGCCGCCTCCCAACCCAACTCGACGTGGACGACCAACATGCCGCACACCCCCCTCCTCTCTCTCGTCAAGCACTACTCGACCATCTTCAAGACCGGCACGCCACCCACCGACGAGGGACTGTGGCTATGGACGCGCCCGCACCCCAAGGATGCTGTTCCCAGCAACCCGACCCTCGCCAAACCCGCTCGCGCCGAAGACACCGACGACAACCTGTACGTCGTCGCGTTCCTGACGCAACCTGCGAATGTGCGGATCTGGAGCGGCACATCGGAGACGTCCGGGCAGGTGGAGGCCGGGTTGATGAAGCTCAAGGTGGCGAGCGCGACCGGTGTCTTTGGGGCCGAGGTCACTAGGGATAACAAGACTGTTTTGTCGTACAGCTCAGAGGGCCAATTGGAGTATACCGACAAACCGGTCGATTACAACTTCAACTACTTTGTTGCTGAGGGGTGAGTACTTTTACGGCCAATGATTGTATCTGGTGCCCAGCTGACACCAGCGCCAAGGGCAATCAGAAGGACTCGCGCGCGGGCCGCATCGATGTCGGCCTCAGTGTCGTCGTCGGCGCCATGGTCGTCGCCATGCTCTTCTAGACCGACTCGCCGACTAGCCCGATGTAACTTGAACAATGTACATTGCTTGATCCTGTGAGGCGATCAACTGCCGCAAGTTGTCCGTAAGACCAGGCCAAGCTGCAACAGTCCAGATGATGAAGGCTGGGGCACCACTGATTTTTCCAGGGATGTGGCGTCCGGCTTCAGGCTTCAACGACAGAAGGGCCGATTATGGTGGCCAAGTCATCTTCAGTGCCGGTCGACCTAGGACTGATGTTACAAGCCGCTGGCCAAGCGAGGATCGGCTCATCAGACACTCGTCAAAGACATCAGCGCCAGCCCATCAGCCCCTCCGCATCACACACCCCTCACGATCCACTATCTCATCTCACACTCTACAGGACTGCGTTCCATATAACGAGTCGCGGACTATTTGACATTGCTGCTCGGCACTGCTCGGTATCCAGCTTACAGGTTGGCCGACACACTCGTGACGGGCCAGGTGCTGCTGTCAGCGGGTTCCTTGGGGCATGACTCAGGCCGGACAAACGCTCCGACAACTGCACAACTTGCCCAACTGGCACGCCATCGCTGGGCTCGGTCGGACAACCCGGCCCGCTCGGCCCGGCTTCCACCCAACATAACCCTGTACCTGTACTTACTAGGTGCCCTCGTCCGTGCGCTTGTAGCCGTACTTCATCGAGAACGCGAGCGAGTCCTTGGGTCCACGCGCGCCGAACGGGTACGGCTCGGGCGTAGGCTTCTCGTTGTCGATGTAGTGAAGGATCGGGGTGAAGATCTTCCACGACTGCTCGAGCTCGTCGTCACGGACAAAGTTGGAACGGTCGCCCTTGAATGCATCGAGGATGAGCGCCTCGTACGCCTGAGGCACCTCGACATCAGTGAAACGGTCCTTGTAGGTAAGATCGAGTTCGGTGGGGATAGCCTTGGTAATAAGACCTGGCAGCTTCGAGTTCAGTTTGATGTACACGGCCTCGTCGGGCTGGATGCGGAACACGAGCTCGTTGCGCGCAATGTCGGTGAAAATACCCGAGGTGACGTCCTTGAACTGGACGCGGACCTCGACCTTGCTCTCGTTAAGTGCCTTGCCGGCCTTCATGATGAACGGCACGCCCTCCCAGCGGGGGTTGTTGATATAGAGGCACAGAGCGGCGTAGGTCGGGCAGTTCGAGCCCTTGGGCACAGTCGGGTCGTCGAGGTACCCAGGCTCGCCGTTGCCAGCGACGTACTGGCCGAGGTACAGGTCCTCCTTCTTGATGGGAGGGATCGACCGGAGCACCTTGACCTTCTCGTCACGGAGGTCCTCAGCCGCGAACGACACGGGACGCTCCATGGCCAGGATCGAAAGAACCTGCATGAGGTCTGGGGTTAGTCATGCGTCGATGGACGGGAGATCAAGACGGGCGCCACACACATGGGCGCCACACACACTTCGACTGTGCCGCATGCGGGCGCTCGCACACGGCCTCCATGCCGATAGCACTCAAGACCCTTGCCCTCCGTCACGCGTACTCACGGTTCTGACAGACATCGCGGATGATGCCAAACTCGTCAAAGTAGCCTCCACGGCCCTGGGTGCCGAACGACTCCTTGAACGTGATCTGGACGTTGGACACCGCGAACTTGTTAAGCACAGCGTCGAGGACAATGTTGCCGAAGCGAAGCACGAGTAAGTTCTTGACCATCTCCTTGCCCAGGTAGTGGTCAATACGGTAGGTCTCGTCCTCGTTCCACTCGGCCTTGAGCGCCGACATCATCTCACGACACGACTCAAGGTCCTTGCCAAACGGCTTCTCGACAATGATGCGGTTACCGCCGTTCTTCGAGTAGTTGTTCTTGCGGACACCAGCAGCGACATCGGTGAACGCCGAAGGTGGGAGAGCCATGTAGAAGACACGGTTGGCCTTCTCGCTAGGTCCGCGTCTGCCCTCCAAGTCAAGGAGGTGGGCCTCCAACTCCTGGTAGCCAGAGTCATTGTCGTAGGGCCCCGAGATGTAGGTAAGGGCCTTCTTGAAGCCCTCGAGCCGCTCATCAAAGTCGTCAACGCTGTCGTCCTTCTTGATGTAGCTGGTCACGCGCTTGTGGAACTCTTCCTCGGTCATCTTGGTGCGAGCGTAGCCGACAATGTGCACGTCCTTGGGAAGGTGACCCTGGCGGTAGAGGGTGAAGAGGGCCGGGAACGTCTTCTTCTTGGCCAGGTCGCCAGAGGCGCCAAAGACGACGACGATGGTCTCGTTCTTGAAGGCCTCGCCGAGGGCCTCGAGGGAGGGGATGGAGCCGCGCTTGGCGCGCGAGGGCCGAGGAGAGGTGGAAGTCATGGTAGTGTGTGGTTAACTGCAATGCCAGAGTCAGCGACTTGGACGATGCAATATAGACTTGGGGGGAAGAAGAAGGAATAAGGGATGTGTGGTGTGAGTCGCCGTGCGGGGCTGCGGATGGGTGGCTAGTGTAGCCGAGGCCGGACCGGGTCCATGATGCAAGTCATCCAAAGCCGTGGCAAGCCCCGTTGCGATTAAAGGGGTGGAATGTTTAAACTGTGGCTAGGCCAGATCGGAGGCGAGCTGCCCGCCTAGCCGTTGTTGGTGAGGCTTGCAGCTTGCAGGGACGTACCTCGAACTGAAGGATCGTGAAGCAATCAGACAATCACAACGACGGCGTCGGTGTAGAAGAAGAGTAGTGCGAATAGAGGGAAGAGTAAGAGAAAGAGAAAGAGTGAAGAGTCGACAGTTTGAGATTCCGAGGTGGGTTTGTGAATGGATAAGTAGTGGATGCAGGGGGTTGGGAGATGGGATATGGGATATCGAGATCAGGAGTGTGATGCCAGGATACAAGTTGGAATGGGGGATATGATCGGGGCCGGGCGTGCGCGTTGTGACCAATCCAAACAAGCTACGTCAGCGCCTGCGGCAATGGACTCGACAATGTCTAGGCAGAGAACAACACTAGCCAGCGAGTTCGGATGCTCAGGCGCACACCGACCAAACACCGAAGGGCTCGATGCCTTGCATGCAATCTGCTCAGACCGCCTCGCTCAACTTTGTGGAGTTCTGGAGCTGCACATCTCGGCGTGTTCGCCATGGATCCATGCATCCTTGCCAGGTGCTCCCCATAGATCGGCGGATGGCCGGTCCAATCAGCCGATTGAGTGCGCCATCGGCTGTAGTCCCAGTTGGCACCTGCCGACAAGGTCAAGGACAACTCACGCTTGGTTGAGGGACGATGCTTAGTCGTCTTTTGTATACAGTGAGAGTAATGTGAGATGTGTGATAGTGTGATAGCCTATGCGTTAGGAGGAGTTATGTTAGTGTGGCCGAGGTCAGGTCAATGATCCGCTACGTGTCATAGGCCTCATCATAAGATAGGGAAGGAAGGTGGCATCTTGTGAGCTTGTGACTGCCGTACCGGAGCTCGTGTGTTGACTCTCAGTTATCGCTGCTCATAGTCGCTGGATTGCTCTGGACACAGATGCCGGTAGAACTGGTACGAGACCTTCTAGACCTTCTAAACCTGTCATCACCTTTCATTACCGCTGGCTCTTGCGGCCCGAACACTGACTCATGTACGAGCGGACATTGTCACCCCGCCCTTCCGCCCGCCCGCCTCGGCTCATTACCTCACACCGCACGCAATCAATCCTCACCAAAACCTATTCGGACTCGCTTTCGATCATCCGAGCCACCTGGATTATTCGTGTCATTAGTTATTCCGGTATCACTTTCTTGAGTCGCGTTTCAGGTCCAGGACACTGCCCAGTCGGTACCCTTCTGTGATTGGCCAAGTCACATGAGATGTCGCGTGGCTTGGACCCTTTTGGGTGACCAGCCATCCCTGGCCCTGCCATTTACTTTGCTTTTGCTGCACGAGCCACCCAACCAACCCTTCCAACAACACTCCTTGTCATCCTCTCCATCCTCTCTATCTCTTTCTCCTTCCCCCCTCCTCATCACTCTCATCTGTGAGAGTATCGTCACCTGTCTTTCGCTTGCATCCGGCCGGCCGGATTCCTAAACAACAATCAACATGTCAGGCGTGCAGGCCACTCCTGGCAAGCGCGGCACCAAGCGTACTCTGTGAGAACAACCCACATGCTCCATCCGCGCTGACACCAGTCCCGCCTCTCCGTCCTCTTTACCACCCACACCGCGGACTGTCCGTCGGAAACGCGACGATGATGACGACACTCCCAGGCCACTCGCCAAACGCCGACACGTGGGCCGCTCAAACCTCCCCGAACACCTGCAGACCCTGCTGACGTTGCACCACGCCTTTAATATCGCTCTCTCGCTCCACCTCGCACAGCATCCCCCAGTCCTTCCCCCTCACTCTGCTAGCGCTACCCGCGTCGAGGTGCCGAATGTGACGACGTTCCTCGCCCTCCGAGATGTCGTGGAACGCACGGCTGGCCGGCGCTTTGGGAAGGAGGAGCTCGCCCGCCTCGCCTGGCTGTGGACGTGGGACGGCGAGTCTCTCCCCGCTGAGGATAAGGAGGATGACAATCCGTTCCTTGTCAAACCGGCTGTAGAGTCGGTGTGTGGATTGAGTTACCTCATCACTGTGACGCGCACATTGGATCCTTCCGGTCGTCGCGTACACACGCACGGGGTTGGCCTCGAGCTCGAGCTCCAGGCTGGCGAGACCCGACAGCTCCTCTTCGGCGGAGCAGTGGGTGGCCTTGGCACGCAAGGTCAGGGCGGTGGTATGCGTCTCATGGGCCGCTGGAACGCGGGCGCCGACCTGCGCCAGGACGAGGTGCAGCGGCGTCTCGAGCGTTGGGTCGAGCTCAACGGCGGAGAGGTGAGTTGTGCTAAGCTGGTGTAAAACTGACGCCAGGTGAAACCGCTCGAGCCTGTGCACCTCCCAACGCCGACAACACGTGACTCGGGCCGCTCGTCCATCCCACCCATCCCTCTCCTGCCTCTTCCCAAGCTCCCAGCTGCATCCTCCGGCAACCTGTTCGCGTCGCCCTCCGGCTCGTCTGACCCAGGTCTGACTACGTCACCCAAGAAGCCAACCCGGCTCTCGGACCCCTTCGAGATCAAGGAGAAGACGACTACCGGCACCCCGGACCAGCGGAAGAAGGCCCTCTTTGCACGGATCAAGGCGCGCTCAGCCAAGCCTACACTAAGTGAATCTCTCGTAGCCGGCTCGAGTGTCCTCCACCGGCCCGGCAGTGACGATTTAAAACGCCGCGCAACCCTCTCCCGCCTCGAAAGCATTGCCGAAGGCGTATGGATGATGTTCTCAGCACCACCCCCAGGTTCGGGCAGCGGCACCCCCCGTGCGCGCCGCCGCACCCTCCCCCTCTCGGAAGTGGCTGAGACAATTGTCCAGAGCTCGAAGAACCCCATCTCGATCGCTGAAGCCGAAGCATCACTCCATCTCCTCGTCGAACTGTGCCCGTTCTTCCTTGGCTCTAAGCGGGTTGGGCGGCACGACTGGCTCGAACTCAAAGCGGAGGTGCAGGTTTCTCCACTGCAGATTCCCCAGGGGGGACCGGCGAGTCCGGGGCGTGTGCGTCGGACTGGGGGCTTGCGGGAGGTGCGGGAGCGGATTCGGCGCGAGCTGGGCGAGGCATAAGCGAGGCGTAGAGAATTGCCCGAGGTAGAACCAGAGTCAGAAGTTCAGGTCGGCGCGCCAGAGAACGCCGTATCTTGTAGCATTAAACAGTCGTACCATGCATTTTAGTCACATGTTTTCCAGAGTTAGGAGGAGAGAGGGAGGGAGGGTGGTGAAGAGGCGGAGGAGAGTGAGGAAGCTGACCTACCGTGCGCCCCAGCAGACCAGACCTGTTCACTCAACAGAAATACATGACACTACAGGCTCAATAATCATCATCCGCCTCACTCGAGTCATCTCCATCCCCTCCGCCTCCCGGAGCCACAGGCGGCGCAGTCGTCGGAACAGTCTTCTTTCCTTTCCCACTGGACGCCACGCTGCCCTCTCTCCAAGTCGGCGCGCTGGCTGCCCCGCTCTTCTCTGGCGAATACGGCGATGCACTCTTAGCACTTGTCGGCGGCCGTCCCAGCCTTGACGGAGGGTGTGGTGCGCGCGTAGACGGCGGCGCGGAACCACTGTGGCCCTGGGCCAGGCGCGCTTTCTTGAGTGCTGCCTTTGAGGGCGACGACGCACGTTTGCTGTTTCCGTTCAGGAGTTCTGGCGTCAGTTCTGGCTGGAATTCAACTAGTTTGAATGACCCGATTCAACCTGCTGAATGACGATTCAACCAGTCGAATTAACCGCCCACACTCACTCTTCCGCTTGCCACTTAGAGACTCAGTATCGCTATCGTCGCCCGTCAAGTACGGCGACGGACTGGCACGTCCATCCGCTCCGAGTCTCGCCTTTGCGGCGGCCATGCGGCTCGCGCCGCGTCGTGTGCTCCCCGAATAACCGAGGCAGGAGGCGAGGTGCGGCGCGTACCGGTTCGAGGTGACCTGGTGTCAGACCGAGCTACACGGCATGAGATGGCTGCAGATTCATTTCGAGCTTCCTCAGCCCAGCTCCTCCCCAGTCTGGTTGGCCGCGCGAGCCTATCAGTTCGCCGCGAGCACTCACACTTCTCCCGCAAACCAAGCAGTCAAAGAACGCGTTGCCCGATGAATCAATCCGCCCGCTCCCGCTGCCAATCCCCGTACCTCCGCCTGTCCCCTTCTCCGGGCCGACAGTGTATCCTCCCGGACGGACGGTTATGCCCCTTGCTGGACTGCCTTCGCGCGAGCCGACGGCCGAGGATGCGCCGCTGGCAAGCGCGATCGGGACATGCGCGCGGCATCTGAGGTCAGCGCGGAACGTATTTGCGTTCTAGCAACGCGGTCACCCGCTTCAACCCTTCTCATCCCTGCTCCTACCCTCCTCTCCTCGTCCTAACCATCCAATAGCTCTCCGCTCTTCGTTCTTCGCTCTTCGCAACATCCCATTGTCCCCCCCTCGCCACGTCCCCTCCAGCTTGCCCTCCCCCTCCCCCTCCCCCTCCCCCTCCCCCTCCCAACCCCCGTCTCCCCCATCCCACTCAAACCCCCTGCTCCCCTCGGCTCCACCCCCATCCCCACCCCCACTCACCGCGTCCCGCACGTCGCACACACGGCCTGCCCGCGCTTCACTTCCCGGTGCGCAGCAATCGTCGTAGTCAACACCTGGTCCGCGAGGAGGTCTGCGAAGATGGCCTCGGCCTTGTGTCAGCCCATCTCGGCAAAGACCTACGAGTGCCCGTATCTCTGGATCGCCCGGCATCCTCCTCTATAGCTTTATTATTGTCGATGAATAGTGTTACCGCCATCACGCTCACACAGGGCTTGTGCGATTGCCGACATGCGGAGATGGACGCCTCTCCGGTTTATATCACGTGACTATCTCGTGGCATGACGGATGAAGTTGAGAATTTCTAAATCCGAGCTCAACTCACCAACACACCCACCCCGTACGCCAATGGGACCACCAAAAACAAGCAAGAAGCGGGCAGCCGACAGCCCCGCCGGCAACGCCAAGAAGGCTCGTACCGATGTGCCGGCGCCGCGCGCCGCTCCGGCCTTCACTTCGGCGTTGCAGGCGGAAGAGGTCGACTTTCCGCGCGGGGGCGGGACGACTCTGACGCCCCTCGAGGTCAAGCAGGTGCGGGCGGAGGGGCGAGCCGAGGCCGACGCCGAGAGCGGTAAGCCCAAGCCCCGCAAGATTTCGGAACGTCACGCCAAGCGCCTCAAGAAGGTCAGTGGCGCTAGCGATGCCGCACGCATCGAGCGCGACAAGGATACCATCCGAGTCGAGGAGCTCTCCTACAAGCGCCTGGTGCAGGGCACGCTTGTTCTTGGACGCGTACACACTGTTCTTCCCCTGCACCTGGTCGTGAGCTTGCCCAACAACTTGCTTGCACATGTTCCGATTACCGAGGTTTCGAACACGCTTACCGCCGCGCTCAACAAGGAGATGAATGCCGAGGACGAGGATGTCGAGATGGACGACGAGGAGGATGAGGGCGGCGCGCCCGAACTACCCGAGATGTTCGTGCCGGGACAGTATGTTGCTGCCAAGGTGCTCAACGCTTTCCCGACTGCTAGCCAGGCGTTTGTCGCCCAGTACCCCGTTTCCGAGACGACTAGGCTCGCAGCACGCATTGAGCTCACCCTCATCCCCGAGAAGATCAACAACGAGGTCGCAAAGCCCGACCTCACCGATGGGTTCCGCATCACTGGCGAGGTCCTCAGCAAGGAGGACAAGGGATACCGTGTCGGCCTGGGTCTTGGCGAAGCCGCACCGGGCGTCGAAGGCTTCATCAGCAACGACGAGGTGGAGGGTAAGTTACCTGTCTTGGCAGCGCTGACTCCAGGCGAACTCATTCCGGGACAGCTCCTTCCCTCGATTGTGAAGAAGGCGACGGCTGGCGGGCGCGTTCTTCAGCTCAGCACCGACCCGCAGACGCTGATCCACTCGTGCCTCACCGAGGTGTCCAACATCGGCTCGCTGCTGCCTGGCTCGCTCGTGAGCTCCCTCATCACGGCCGTCGTTCCCTCAGGCCTCAATGTCAAGATCTGTGGATTCTACGACGGGACCATCGACCTCGCCCACCTCAGCCTGGGGGAGGACGAGATCGACAGCCGCTTCAAAATCGGCAAGAAGCTCAAGGCGCGTATCCTGTACGACACTGTCGCTGCCGGCGAGCGGCGCTTCGCCCTCTCGGTGCTCCCCCACATCTTCAACCTCTCGTCGCCGCTCACTGCCAACAAAGTGGCGCTCGAGGAGGCCGTGCCCATCGGCAAGACGCTTGCGAGCGTCAAGATCACGCGCGTCATCCCAGATTGGGGTGTTGTCGCGCGCACCGACGACGGCGTCGAGGGTTTCTGCCACATCTCTCACCTCACCGACGAGCGACTCGCCTCTCTGTCCCACAGCACAGTCCAGTTCAAGGCCGGCACGTACCACCGTGCGCGCGTGATTGGGCACTCTCCGCTCGACGGCGTGCTGCTCCTCAGTTTTGAGCCGCGCGTCCTCTCACAGGTGTTTATGGACGTCGGCGAGCTCCAGGTCGGCCAGGTGCTCAAGGGCACCGTCAAGCGACTGAGCGACAAGGGCTTGTTTGTGAATGTGCAGGGGAGCGTCGACGGCGTCGTCTGGCCCCTCCACTACGCCGACATCCGCCTCAAGCACCCCGAGAAGCGCTTCAAGCCCGGCACAAGCGTCAAGGCGCGCGTGTGGGCCCTCGAGCCGGCACGCAACCGCGTCGTCCTGACTCTCAAGAAGAGCCTCGTCGATTCCGACCTCCCCGCACCCAAGACGTTTGAGGACGTCACTGCTGGCGAGATCACGCCTGCCGTCGTGTCCAAGCTCCTCGACAAGGGTTGTATCGTCGACCTGTTTGGCGGGCTGCGCGCGTTCGTACCCCAGTCCGAGGCGGCGCAGGGCTTTGTTGCCAACCTCGCCGACATCTTCTACGTTGGCAAGCCCGTCACCGTCCGCATCACCAACATCGATGCCGACGCTGGCAAGCTCGTCGCTTCGGTGCGCCAGGCGCTCCCAACCGCCGTGGCTGCCGAGAAGCTCGAGGTCGGGGCGGCTGTCAAGGGTGTCGTCGCCCAGATCCACGCCGAGCAGGTCGTCGTCTCGCTCGTCCCGTCGCAGCTCACTGCGCTGCTCTCGCTCGCCAACCTCTCCAACCACAGAGGCATGGGTGTCGACGAGCTCCGCCGCACCCTCAAGACTGGGGAGAAGCTTGACGACCTTGTCGTCGTCTCGAAGAACGAGAAGAGCGGTCTCCTGATCGTCGCCAACAAGCGCGAGCAGAAGGTACCCTCTGGCGTCTCGGCCGCCGCGCGCTCCTTTGACGACCTGCAGGTCGGCGATGTCGTGCCCGGCCGCGTGGTCGGTAAGACGCCCGCCGGCGCAATGCTCCGCATCGGCAAGCACATCCGCGGCCGCGTGCACCCATGCGACGAGGCCGACGACCTCTCCAACGCTTCCGGTACCGGTGCCCTCCGCGTTGACGACAACGTGCTGTGCGCGATCCTGGCCGTTGACACCGGCGCGCGCACCGTCGACCTGTCGACACGCAAGAGCCGCGTCAACCCCGACTTGAAGGTCAAGGTCGCCGACCCCGAGATCACCTCCTTCGGTGACCTGAAGGACGGCCAGGCTGTTCGGGGCCTCGTGCGCTCCATCACCCCTGCCGGCCTCTTCGTCAGCCTGGGACGTAACATCACCGCCCGCGTCATGATCAAGGAGCTCTTTGACGATTTCGTCAAGGACTGGAAACCGCGGTTCGAGATCAACCAGCTTGTTTCGGGCAAGATTTTGACTGTGACAGACGACCGGGCCGAGATGACCCTCCGCACCAAGCCTCGCAAGGCTGAGAAGGCGGGCAAGCTCCGGATTTCCGACTTTAGCGAGGGCCAGAAGGTCACCGCTACCGTTAAGAAGGTCGAGACGTATGGCCTCTTCCTGCGGATTGACGGGTCGGACGTTAGCGGGTTGTGCCACAAGAGCGAAATTGCGGATAATAAGAAGACGGACGTTGCGGCCGCGCTCAAGGGGTTCCGCGAAGGTGATGCTGTGCGCGCTGTCATTGTTTCAGTCGACAAGGAGAAGGGACGCGTCAACTTTAGCATCAAGGCTAGCCACTTTGCCGACGAGTTTGGGGAGAAGGAGGAGGAGGGGGAGGATGAGGAGGATGAGGCGATGGATGAGGATGCGGAGGGTGGCGAGGACGAGGAGGACGAGGACGAGGACGAGGACGGGGACGGCTCCGACAAGGAGGACGAGGACGAGGAGGATGCCGATTCCGACGCCGAGCTCGGCCTCATGGACAGCGACGACGATGACGTCGTGCGCCTCGAAGGCGACGATGAGGACGCCGAGGACGAGGAGGAGGTGAGTCCGCCAGCTGCAAATTCCGTCGTCGGCAGCTGACAGCAGATCGACACCGCGCCCGCCGGCTCTTCCATGGCGCAGAAGAAGATCTCCACCGCCGGACCCATGACTGTCGGCGGCTTTGACTGGGCCGGCAAAGTCGACGACGCAGACTCTGACTCTGACTCTGAGTCGTCGTCCGAGGTCGCGGCCGCCGCCCCCAAGAAGAAGGGCAAGGGCAAGATCGACCTGACGGCGGACGCGGCGTCTGCCCGCCCCCAGTCCGAGTCCGAGTTTGAGCGTGCTCTCCTTGCATCCCCGAACAGCTCGTACCTCTGGATCCAGTACATGTCGTTCCTTCTCTCTCTGCACGAGGTCGACCGTGCCCGTTCGCTTGGCCGGCGCGCGCTCGACCGCATCGCCTTCCGCGAGGAGGGCGAGAAGCTCAACGTGTGGATGGCGCTCGTCAACCTCGAACTGGGCTTCGGCACCCCCGAGAGCGCAGACAAGGTCTTCCGCGAAGCGGTGCAATTCAACGACGGCCGCGCAGTCTTCACTCGCTACATTGACGCCTTAATCGCGGCGGGCAAGGACGCCTCTCTAATCGAAGCAACCTTTAACAAGATGCTCAAGAAATACTCGGCCTTTCCCGAGACGTGGGCGCGCTTCGCCGAGTTCTACTACACGACCAACGTGGACAAGGCGCGTTCCCTCCTCCCGCGCGCCCTCCAGTCTCTTGCCAAGTCTGAACACATTGACGCGACCAAGCGCTTCGCATTGCTCGAGTACAAGTCGGGCTCGGCTGAGCGCGGCAAGACCCTGTTTGAGGGTATCCTCGACCGCCACCCGCGCCGATTGGACGTGTGGAACGTGTACGTCGACGCAGCGGGCCGGGCGGGGGATATGGCCACTGTTCGGGCTCTGGTCGACCGCGCCTTGGGGAGTAAGATGAACGCAAAGAGGGCAAAGTTCGTCTTCAAGAAGTGGCTGGCGCTCGAGTCTAGGGCTGGCGATAAGGCTGGTATGGACAAGGCCAAGGCGCGCGCTAGGGAGTGGGTCGCGGAGAACGCAAAGGTCGAGTCGGGGAGTGAGGAGAGTGGGAGTGAGAAGAGTGGGAGTGAGGGGGAGAGCGAGGACGAGGACGAGGACGAGAGCGACGACGAGTAGCCATAGATTCTGCATGCATATTCTCAACCACCCAGCCCATTTCCAGACCAAATCCCCGGTCAGGAACCAACCGTCCCCATCCAACCTCCACCCTCCACCTCCCCTCCACCTCACCCTCCAGACACCTCACGCGTCGTCACATTGACTCGTCCCACCACCCATGCCCTCTCTCGAGCCATACTTCCACGCCGCCCAGCTCGACATCGTCGTCCCGGTGGGTGGTGTTGCGCCTCCACCGTCCGACGCCCGTGAGCGTGCGGCATGGTGGGCGGGCGTGACGGCGCAACCCGGGCGCGATACAGTGTTCCTCGGTGCGTCGGATCTCGGAGATGGAAGATTGCAGCTAATACCAGACGAGAAGGTGTCCTACGCCGTCTCGCTGCGCCTTCCCACCAACGCGCTCCCCACCAACGCGCTCCCCACCAACGCGCTCCCCACCAACGCGCTCCCCACCTCCAGTCCCAATCCCAGTCCACCAGGGACACCCCCCGAACTCTCCGCCCTCACGAAACACCTGCATATGACGGCCACCGTGTCGTTCCTGCCTCCCCTTGGCCCTCCAGTGGGCTTTGAGAGACGGGGTAGCCTCGCACCGCCCCCGCCAGTGGGCAAGGATACAACGCCCCCGCCAGTGGGAAAAGATACAACGCCGAAGGGATCGCCGACGAAACAACGGCCGTCGCCTATCTCCCCCCCGCGGTTGGCGACCCCACAAGCCGCGGCCGGGACACATGCTGGTTTGACGCTCAATCTCCCCAATATCCCTCTTCCTCACACCCCTCACACCCCCCACGCCATCCCGCCCACCCCTACGTCTGCCGCACACCAACCCAGCCGGCCGCCCGTCACCGAGAGTGGTGTGGGTGGACCACCCCTCACGCCCCGGCCTGTGCCTGCCATGTCACCCGGCGCCGAGGAATACGCTGATTTGGAAGGGGTGACAGTATGGGAGGGCGAGGTGGCTGTCGACGGTAGCCGTCCTACCCTCGTACACACCGACGAGGGGTGGGTTGCTGTCTGGGTCGGCGAGATGAATGTTGGTATGTTGTCCCCTGACAATGGAGCTGACATTAGTGTATGTCCGCACACAAATCGCCAACCCCGTACTAGGGATCACGGCCTCGGCTACACTGCGCGCCAAGCCCCGCAAGGTCGTTTCGGATACTGCCAGTATCCGGTCTGTTGCTACGACAGCCAGCGTGCAGACGGAAGATGTTGGCGTCGACGACGGCGACGACGACGAGGAGGAGCATATCGACCTCGCGCACATGGAGGAGGTCGATCTGTTGGGAGGATTGGCTGCGAGTGAGTCTGCCCAGTCATTTGGAGGACACTGCTGACCCCAGCCCCGGTGCCGTCGTCGCGCCTTGGACCTACGCTTATGGAGGACATGTCCATTTCGATCCCGCCGAGCAGAACACCCCGACCGCAGTCTATCCCCTCGGCCGCGCCGATACAACTATCGGTCAGCGCCGGCACGACCATGCGCAAGTCGTTCCGTCGCGTGCTGGGACTCTCCCCGGGTCTGCGGGTGCGCATGCGCACCCTCTTCCTCCCACAGCTCCTCCCGCCTGGGGCGGCAGCTGACGAGTCAGAGGACAGCGTTGAGCGTAAAATTGTCGTCTGCGTCGAGATTGAGAACGGCGCCGATTCGAGTGAATACGCATTCGAGGTGGAGCAGGTGGCTGTCGAGGTTGGAGGTAAGGGAGCCAAGGCGACGGCCGAGCTCGTCTGCCAGCCAGGAACGACAGTGCGCAAGCCTAGCTCGTCATCGCCGCCACGTACACCAGCTCCAGATACCGTGTTCCCGCTCCAGCTCGCTGCGCACGAGCAGTACAACCTGCTGTACGCAGTGACGATCGCGTCGTCGCCCGGATCGACCGAGGTCGCGCGACACAAGGGTGAGGAGAACCGGGTCGTCGCGATTGTCCTCACTGGCCGCCCCTACCGCCTCGAGTCTGGGGCCAAGACGTTCCCCACAGCCCCCTTCCACAGCAGGTGGAACTGCAACCTCGATCTCGGCCCGTTCTACTCGACGCTTCCGCCCGCCCCGCCGCCTCCTCCTGCGCCAAAGCAGAACCGACCAACTCTCAAGGTCGCTGCGCCGACTCTGAACGCTATTGCAGGTGACAGGCGGTACGCGTTAGCCAACCTCCTCCCAGACGACAGGCGGGTAGTGACCAATCCGGGGCGCCCGAACGGCCACCACCCAAGCCAGGTGGTCTCTGGGCGCGTCATGAGCGGCCGCTACGCCGGCGACGGGCACGGTCTCCTCGTTTCTGTTCGCCTCCTCCCTGGGGAAGAGGGGGGAATTGTACCAGCCCCTCTGACGCCAGACACGACGGGGACAATCTACGCCCTCGACACATTCAGCATTGAGGTGTTTGTGCACAACCGCACCGACACGGTGCGGCGATTCCGCCTCGCGGTTCCTGCGCGGGAAGCGGACACGCGTATCCGCGACCTTTGGTCGGTGCGGCGGAGACGCCGTGCCGACGAGGCGACGTACGGTGTCGACGACGCGGTGCTCGGGGCCATGTTGGCGCAATACGAGGCTGCTGCACCGGCGCTGGTGGCTCTGGAGACTGACGTGCGGTGCGGCCCGCTGCTGCCTGGGGCGAGCCTGGCTGCGCGGATCAGGTTCCTTGCGCTGCGGGATGGGGTGCATCGCATCGAGCGGCTGCGGCTGACGGGCATGGAGGGCGACTTTGACTTTGACATCTCGCCAGTGCTCGAGGTGGTGGTTGCGGCGAGGTAGGGGAGGGCATTGCATGGCATGTGATGTGATGCGACGTGGTGCAACTAGACGTAGACATGGGCTATGCACCGGCTGTGGCTGTCGACGACGGCATGGCATGCTCCTGACTGGCAACGGCACGTTCTCACCAACGGCCAAGTGCGTCGGGCCAAGTGCAGTGCGACATGGCTGGCCGCCGGGCGCCGAGAAAGTTTCCGAAGGAGCGGTTCGGTGCACGTGCGGGTGATGCTGGACGACGCAGGCAGGGTTTGGCGAGGCTTAGGCTGAGGCTGGGCTGAGGCTGAGGCTTAGGCTGGCTGGAGGCTGGCTTGGCTTGGGGTGCCAAGGGATTTGGCTCGTGGAGACTGTGGAGCAACGTGCTCCAACAAATGGAAATCCCAGCGCCCAGGGCCATGCCGTTGCTGCCGTAGCCTCCCCGCTGTACTACACGTCACTATCACGGAATGGCATCGCCCCGACGAACCTTGACGTCGAGTGGTCCAGGTCGTACGTACAAGTAACGCTGCCGTCGTGTCAACGTAAAGGCATGGTACGAGGGTGCTCCACCGCACTGCACTGCAGACTCACACTGCACCAGTTGTCATATGTCGTCTCGCTGAGCAGGTAGTCACTCGGACGATCAGCGTGGCATGTAGCCGATACTCTACATCTGTTGATTCGTTGATTTGTTCATCCGTACGCACTCTTGAGTCGTCTTTTCCCTGCTCGTATTCCAGTCGCAAGAAGAATAAGACGCTGGCGAGGCACAGAGAGGGAACGAGAGAACCAGAAGACTGGCTCTGATTTGTGCGGGATTTTGCAGCGTGACCAAACTACAGAAAAGGGAAGCATGCTTCTTACCCTGAGCGGGAGGGACGAGGGATTTCAGTCGTCCGATTTCGCCGCTCAGCCCACGACAGACGACCCGAAACACTCTTAGAGTTTTAGTTCAGTCCAACAACTTACCAACTTGTTCTTCCACACCATGTCGCCACCTCTGATGCGCTTCTTCACGCCCCCGCCAGAGTCCACCCACACCCACACCCCACCATCCCCCGTCCCAGCCTTTGTCCGCGTCGTGAGTCGCCCGAAAACACACCTGACGCCAGGCCGACGAACAGGCGCTGGACGGAGTCACAGATGACGAGATCGTCAAGTGGTGCTGCTACCGCGACGACGAGTTTATGGACGCCGAGGACGAGGACGACGACGAATAGCACAGCAACAGATCAGAAGACATAAGGGAGGCAGCTCAACACGGCAGAGCCGGAGACTAGAACAGTTGTACGACCATGTATGATAGCAGTGGAGCAAAGTATGATAGCACTGGAGTGCCGCGTAGAGGTGTCCGTGTCCGTTGTCTCCATTCTTCCCCTCTGCCTGGCGTCTCCTTTCCCTCTCCCCCCCTCCCCCCCCCCGCACGTCCCTAGTGAGGCATTTTACCTTCCCCGTCTCGGACATTATCGAGCCCGAGCCTGACCCCGAGCCGTGCCCCGCACAACGCTCAGACACCCCCCGCACGCCCCCCGCACGCCATCCATTTCCAAGACCACCAGGTTAGACCCATTTCCAAGACGGCGTGCTGGCGAGGATGACGCAGCAGGATGCCACGAGGGAGGATTGACTGACACCGCCTCCAGGCGACCACGCGGGAATGGGGATGGGCCAGCCTCCAGCCTCAGCAGCGACGAGCTACAAGTCACATACTCTCGGAATAGAGTTTGCGGTCGTGGGGCCGAGATCGACCGATCCAGGAGAGCTCTCGGCCACGCCTGCGCAATCGTCAAAACACCTCCCGCCTTGCATTTTGGCCCAAAACTAACAGCACAGCCTACATTGCATACCAGGCACAGGAACCGGACATATCTGCAACTTGCAGTCCGTGGAATGTCTCACACCTCACGACTGCAGCTCATTCACCACAAACTCGTCCTTGGCCGTACCCCGCGTCGTCTCCGGCTCGCCCTTGGTGCCAAAGACGTCCAGCTCGTCCACCTCGCCTACGCCCGCGACCGGGAAGACCTTGGACAGGACAACTAGCACTACTCCTGAGACAGTGAAGCCCAGAGGCCAGCAGAGAAAGTACAGTTTCTTGATTCCTTCCGGGACGCGAGTACCAGCCACGTTGTTGAGGAATCCCGGGAAGAGGGGCCCGACACCGCATGCCCATGCGATTACAGCGCGCCAGTTCACACCCTTCCAATAGTAGTAGATGGACGACGAGTTGCACTCGTACTGCTGTCAGCTTTGAACGCAAGTCAGCTGACAAGGGCTGTGAGCTTGAGTTTACGCTGGTGTACAAAGAAAAAGTCAAACACAAGAGTGCCAGTGATCGGCGCCAGGAAGACGGCGTACCCGCCCATCACTGGAGTTAGCTGTAAGCCCCTCGGACAACAACTCACCCGAGAGGAAGGTGTTGGAACCGCTGAGCAGCGCCCATGGACACATGGCCACCGAGATTGCGAGGGTGATGTATGCTGCTGTCAGCTGTTATTGTCTGTTTAACCCACCGCCACGACGGATGTTGAGGTATCGCGGCCATAATGAGGTGAGGTCGATGCCTCCCGCCAGGAGGTTACCCGGCACGTTAATGCCCCACTGGGAAAGGACGAATGCGCCACCTGGAAATCAGCTTGTGGTGATGGACAAACTTACATGCAAAGAAGACGGCGGCACGTGCCCCAGGTCCACCGTGTTTCTGTACAACGCGGAGGAGCTCGTACGGCGTCCACAGCAGTCCCTCGTCGGGATAATGCTGTGCCGCGACAGAGGTACATACAATGCCAATGAGGTTTGTGAGTGTGCCAACGACAGGTTGGCATAGTGCCAGAGTAAGGAATGGGGCGCTTGGACGTATAGCGAAACGAGTATAGTCGCTCTGGTTGAGGATTCCAGCGCAGATCGACCCCAGCGACGTGCTGATTCCATACACGACGGCCCAGCCGAGCTGGGACCCACGAGCCGGCTCAACACCAAGCAAAGCGAGTCCTTCGGGCTTCATGAGTGGTCCGCCGCCGTGTCCGCGCGCCAGACTCCAAATAAACAGTGTGAATGCCGTGACTGTGCTTGTGAAACATACAAACACCATCGGTCGCCTAATATGTTCTGGCGGAATAAGAAGCAGAGGCATGGTCAAGACGGTGAAGAGGGCGAAACACATGAAATCCGCATTGGTCATAAACGCACTTTCTGGCAGTGTGTTCTTCATCCTGTAAATGGATGGAAACATTGAGCCGAGAAAGACCTTGAGGCACTGTCCGCCAAACCAACCCTGTGTCGCCGTCCACGTAAACGAGAGAATAATCCGATTGATGAGGGGGAAGTAAGCTGCCTTGATGCCCCATACCGAGCGGCTCCACATGGGAAACGAGACGTGCCAGTACGCCCCAACCCACCCGGTCAAGATCCATACCGAGACGATGATGGCTTGCGCAGCGACAGTCACCGCCATCGCTTGCCCGACAGTCAGGCCTAGACCGAGCAGCGCCGCACCCCCAGACCACCCCGAGACGTTGACGCCGGTCGTGACCCAGAACCCCACGTACGACCAGTAGCCCCATGTACGACGGGACGGCGGCAGGGGGACGTTGTCGCGGTTGAGCTTGTGTCAGAGTGGAATAGGGAAACGCACCCAGGCATTCTGCTCCCACACGTCTTCCTCGCCGGCACGCTGCTTGACTTGTAGCCTTTTGGCCCACGATTTGCTCGCTACACCAGCCATGATACAGTTGGAATCAAGAGGAGGGTACTGGCCAGCTCCCTTTTGTTGCGGAGGTCGGAGCGGTGGTGGGCAGTCCATTCGGATCAGCTGGAGCGAGTCAGCGAGCGACGAGCGAGACGAGCGTATAGGCACTGCAGACAGAGTGGGCAAGGTTGGTCGCCACTTGAAGGTGAGCTTGGGCAACCAACCCGACTGGTTACGACGGCTGCGACTCGTGCCTCCATCGCCCACATAACCTTGAAGCCCACACTGCCGAGGTGCCCGCACCTGCCAGCACTCGCCGTTCGCTGTTCCTGCCCCAATAAGCGCCGTGTGGGCATCAGCACGCCGTTCGATGTTCTTGCCCTCAATAAGCGCCGTGTGGGCATCAACAACTCGAGGAACGACAAGGTGGAGACTTACGTCGATACATGCGCCCACCCCCACCCCCACCCCACATGCCCACATGACCGCCAACGCCCGCATGTAAGATATGGACAGTCGCGCCTTGCCATCGCTCAACACAGCTTAAGCCAGCGCTCCACTCATCTCCGCTCCACTCCCTCCTCTTCATCCACTCCACCATGACCGTCACCGCCTCACCACTGCGCATCGGCGTCGACGTCGGCGGAACGAATACGTGAGTACAGCGTATCTCTATCTCGGCATACCTCGGCCAATTCCATCCCTAACCCCAGCGACGCCGTCGTGCTGGACCTGACACCGGGCTGCGCCGACCCCGTCCTAGCAGCATACAAGGCGCCCACGACGCCAAACGTCGCCGAGGGCATTCAGGCTGCGATTGCCGCAACCCTCCAGAAAGCAAATGTAGACAAGAACCGTATCCAGGCGGTCGCGATCGGGACGACGTCGTTTGTCAATTCGCTCATCGAGCGGGATGCGGCCAAGCTCGACCGCGTGGCGGTTGTGCGTCTCTGCGGCCCTTTCTCGCGCTTGTGTCCGCCCTTTGCATCGTTTCCATACGAACTGAGGGCTGTACTTGAAGGACCAGTGTTCTTCGCTCGTGGCGGCCTCGAGGTGGATGGACGCGAGATCGACCCCATCGACCCCGCCGAGATCCGCTCCATCAGTGCCAAAATCCGGGAGATGGGGGTACGGTCCGTCGCGGTGGCCGGGTGTTATTCCCCTATCGATGAGGAGTTTCGACAAGAAGAAAAGGTTGGAGCAATTATCCGCTCAGAAATCCCGAATGTGCGCGTCACCCTGTCAAAGGACGTGGCGAACATTGGGCTCCTGCAGCGCGAAAACGCTACCATCCTCAACGCTGCCCTCCTCTCCTTTGCTGAGAGGACGGTTGAGGGGTTCCGCGCGTCAACGGCCGCACTTGACCTCGACTGCCCCGTCTTCCTGACTTCCAATGACGGCACGCTCATGGCGTGTGAGCAGGCTGCGCGGCTCCCAATTCGGACGTTCTCGAGCGGACCTACAAACTCGATGCGGGGCGCCCACTTCCTCGCCTCGCTGACGGGGGCTAAGCGTGAGACGGCGCTAGTCATCGACGTCGGCGGAACCACTACCGAGATCGGTGTGCTCCTCCCCACAGGCTTTCCACGACAGGCTGGGGCGTTCCACGAACTTGTGGGCGTGCCCCTTAACTTCTCCATGCCGCATGTTCATTCTATGGGGCTGGGCGGCGGCTCGCGGGTACGCAAGGGCAACAAGACAACGGTCGGGCCTGATTCGGTTGGGTACCTCATCACAAAGGAAGCGCTGTGCTTTGGAGGACGCACGCTCGTGGCTACAGACATCGCCGTGGCTGCCGGCAAGGGTGATGGGATTGGGAATGCTGCACTCGTTGCAGAAATTGATGAGGCGATGGTGGAGAGTGCGCAGGCCCGCATAAAGACGATGATCGAACTCGCAATCGACAGTATGAAGACCAGCACAGCCGACGTCCCAGTCTACCTCGTTGGCGGCGGTGCGATTCTCGTTCCAGACGAGCTGGCCGGCGTGAGCAAGGTCCATCGCTTCCCGCACTACGGCGAGGCCAACGCTGTCGGAGCGGCTTGTGCCCAGATCTCAGCGGTCATCGATACGTTCGAGGACACGAGTATAAAATCCATTACAACTGTGCAGCGCGAGGTGGAAGCGCGCGCCATTGCACGCGCCATTGCGAATGGCGCGGATCCAGCCCACACAACCGTGGTCGAGTCAGAGGCCATCCCAATCGCCTACACCACCGGCAAGTGCCGGTTCTACGTCAAGGCCGCTGGGGAGTGGACTGGCGCGGCGGCGCTGGACGACACTGAGGCGGCTGGTGGTGCGTTGTCATGGGACACGAGCTCGCCCGTCAAGCCTGTCGAGCCCGCGAACGGAAAGGGCGCCCTGCCGACATCGGATGTGACGATAACTGCGGCGGATATTCTAGCTTACAAGCCAAAGATCGAGGGTAAGCATTGGGTCATTTCCGAGCTCGACCTGCAATGGATCGCCGACGGCTGCTACATCCTCGGCACGGGTGGCGGTGGAAACCCCGCCACGACCATGCTCGCCATCCGCGAGCTTGTGCGTGCCGGCGGCACTGTCCGGGTAATGGATCTGGAGAGCTTGGGGCCCGACGACAAGGTCGTGTGGGGAGGCGGTATTGGGTCGCCCGAAGTCGTGCTTGAGCGCCTGGACGGCGGTGATCCGAGCGAGGCAACACGTGCGCTCGTCGATTTTGTCGGACTGAAGCGCGTCGGCGGCCTTGCTGCCCTCGAAATCGGCGGCGGAAACGGCATGCACCTCATGGCCGCCGGCAGCTCGAAATACCTCGACATTCCCGTCATCGACGGCGACTTCATGGGCCGCGCTTACCCGACGGGCTGGCAGACGACTGTCAATGTCTTTGATAAGGGCGACCGCGGAGAAATGAGTCTTCCAAACGCAATGTGCTCGGGTAATGGGAACAATACATTCATGACCAGCGCCAAGCACTATACTGACATCGACCGGATCATGCGTGCTGGTTGTGTCGAGATGGGCACACATGCCGATGTGGCTTGTCGGCCGCTCGACAAGGCTTTTCTCCGCAAAGCTCTCGTGCGGAATACGGTGTCGCAGGCATGGCGGCTGGGACGCGCTGTCTCTCTCGCCACGAAACAGGCCAATATAGGCAACGTGGGCCGCGTCCTCGTCGACGCGGTTGGCGGTGACAAAGCCGCCAAAGTCCTTTTTGCAGGAAAGGTGACCGACGTCAGCAGACACATCTACAAAGGCCACACATATGGCGAAATCACGATACAGGCACTAGCGACCGAGGAAGACACTCCAACACAACGTTTCGAGGGCGTCATGAAGAGTAACCACGCGTAAAATCCAAGCTAACCCCAGTCCCATTCAAGAACGAGAACCTGCTCTGTAAACACATCGTGGATGGAAAGGAGGCGATCGTGGCAGGCGTACCCGACCTCATCTCAGTACTGGATGCGCAAAACGGCCTCGCACTCGGCACACCAGAGTACAAGTACGGCCAACGGGTTCTTGTACTGGGCATCACGGCCGCTCCGCAGTGGACTACAACTGAGCGGGGCCTGCAACTCGGAGCCCTCCCTGCGTTCGGGTACGACGTGCCGTACGCCCCGCTGGGGGAGTATGTGCAGCCTGCGAGCGTGATCGCCGAGTACGGCTAGGTTGGTGGGTGTGGTAGTGGATGCATGATGTGTTGAGGGGTGGTCGTTGAGTGGGACTACGTGCGATAGGATTGTTCGACCGAGGTTACAGTACCGAGGACCCAGCAAAGTACACCTTGAATGCCGACTCGATTCGTGGCTGCATTCCAACTGCCAGCGTCGTATACCACGACGGTTGCATCGTTACTCGTCTCTTCCTCTCCTCCTGGCCCTCATTCGCCCTCACTCCCCCTCCCCCTCGTCCTCTCTCTCATCCTCATCCTCCCCCTCTCTCTCATCCTCATCCTCCCCCTCTCTCTCATCCTCATCCTCGGACCAGTCTGACGCCTCGTCTTCGTCTTCGCTAATCTCCTCGAGCCACTGGCATCAGCACCGACACACATGTACCCACCGTAGGCTCCCAGTCGGGCGGGAGGGTGTTTCGCGGTTTACGACGAGACATGGAAATGGGTGGGGATGGTGGGATGGAACGGTGATGAGCCGCGTATATGATGCTTATATGACGCTCGGTACAGTATCGCTCACACGCTCCCATGATCAGCGAGTGGGAAAGGAAGCTGCCATGCTCAGCGGGAGTGGGAAAAGAACACGGGGCGAGATGGGGATGAGGGAGAGGGAGAGGTAAGCCACAAACCCGCATAGGCGCGAGGTAAGCCACAAACCACACGCGTCTGCGATGTCAGTCCTCTTCCAGGACCAATCGACACCTTTCACATGCTTACATCGCACATGTCTTGCCGTTGGTGGACGGGAGTGGCGCCGCAAGTGATTCACACGTGGACACAGGGCCAACCCACCCGCCTGGCAGATCCGAGAGCAATACACTACTCGTTACCTCAACCCGAGTTGCGACTGTGGGGCGTGGTGAGGCGGTGGGTAAAACAACATATACATCCCATGAATCGAGACTCTCGACTCTCCCATCGAGGGACAGAGGTCTTAACGAGATGAACGATGGACACATGCTTACAACACGTTCTCTACCCTGCTTTTCGTCACCGCATCCTCGCCCACGCCTTATGTGTCTAAGCATGTCCTTATCTGGCTGGCCAGCCGCCCCATGCCTGTGTCTAAGCACGTTCTTATCTTGGCGGGCCAGCCGCCCTTCCTGTGTCTACCACCACACGCGCTCGACCGGCCGCCGCTCCTCATTGACCTCCTTGATACTCGGCAGAGCCGAGGATGCACTGCTGTTCGACCCGCGATGCCAGATATCGGCTGGTGGGAGCGGGAGGTCGGGCAGCTCAAAGTGCTCAGACATGATGCTCCGCTTGGTGAGGTTGTGCGTGAACCCGTCCGTGAACGGGTCGTAGGCACGGACCGGGTGTACCTGGGCATCCAGGATCGAGGGGTTGTAGAGGCTCGAGCTCGTCGAGTGGCTGAGGTTTGAGCTCGAGTGGCTGAGGCTCGAGCTTGTCGAGTGGCCGAGGTTCGAGCTCGAGCTCGAGCTCGGGGAGTGACTGAGACGCGAGATCGAGGCGGAATGGGAGAGGTTCGAGCTCAAAGTACAGTTGGAGAGAGTGGAGGATGAGCGGAGGGAGACGTGGGCCGTGCTGGAGCGGTTCCACGAGGTCCGCAGAGGCATTGGGGCTGATATCCGGTGCTTGATAGAGGGATTGGGCGGGCTAGCACGCACGAGAGGAAGGCTGGACGAGCGAGGTGGTACAGCGTGACCACTCAGTATGGTTGGGAATGGCGTCGTTGGAGTGCGTACCGAACAGTCTGGGGTCGATGGAGCGGTGGTGAGTGCCGGCGTGGGAGGGATTGATGCGCTGCGTGAGCGAGAGACTGAGAGCGTGCGAGACGACAGCCATCCCCGCAAGTTGTCGGCCACAAAGACGACATACGCATCGTACACGGCGTCGTCGAGCTCATCGGGGAGCTGGGGTCAGCCGAGTTGGGAGATCAACTTACCAGTGGGAAGGCGGTCGTTGGCGCTGGACTACCGGGAGAGGACATTGCGAGCTCGGGATGCGCAAGTGAGCTGGAGCTGAGCTGGAGCTGGACAAGGAGCTGGAGCTGAGCTGGAGCTGGACGCTGGGCTTATGAGGCAGCAGCTATGTGCGAACATGAGTGGAAAAGGTCAGTGGCCGCGGTGCGAGCGCTTTCTGGGGTCGTCACCAACCGTCACCACAGTCATAGTCACCATGGGAAGATCGGAGTTGTAGCGAGCGTGTACATTGCGCCGTGTGCATGTCAGGAGTAACCATGTTCCCGGTCTCTGTTCCCGTTGCCCTGCAAGTGCAGCGTGGACAGCGTGGGCAGTGAGTGTGTGACAACCAAAACGAAGAGTGCGAGAGACTCTTGCTCTTTGCAAGCCCCATCAGACCCATCAGCCCGAACCCCGGCACCAGCAACCGTGAGGCCTCACCCCGGTCTGGACCGTGGCGCCGCCACCGTCTGTGCAGCGCCTCTAGGTCTCTGGGTCTGACAAGTGGCACGGAAATAGGAACTGTCCGAACTGTGCCCGGTTACATCGGGATTCTCTGCGGACGGGTGAGGGTCAGTGCTCTTGTCTTGCTTCTCTTCTTGAACGGCGCGAAAGCTTATGCAAGGTGGCGCCGGATCGAATGGAACCAATCCCTGATTCCTTCAAGCAGATTATCTTCTACCTATTTGGTGGTAGGCCGCATGTTGTGGAGCATGGGGAAAGTGAGCATTTGCAGCGTGTTATATGCTGTGGCAAGTTCTAGTGGTGCGAGAAGAGGAGCCTTGTTCAGCCCTGGCACTTTGTCAGCAGTAGAAACACTAACAGTTATTCTCAACAGCACATCGAGTCGAGGGTTAGTATTCGTCGTTACACTCCCGCTCCCCGTCGCTATCAACGGGCTCCTGTACAATAACCACCACATAATCGGATTGGTCGTCTTGGTCCTCTTCCTCCGCCGACAGTCCATGATGAAAGGAAAAATGGATTTATGGTGGAAAAGACAGAAGTATGTGTATTCCTAGACTCCTGTACGTTGTGCATTCTCTACTTTACTTCTCTCCCTTGTCCTTGTCCTCGTCCTCGTCCTTGTCCTGGCCCTCATCGCCATCCTCCTGGTTGTCCTCTTCTGCGTCACTGTCCTCTTCGGACACCTTCTGGGTAGTCATGTCCTCGTCCCCGTCCTCGTCATTGGGTTCGTCCTCCTCTGTAACGTCATCGCCCTTGCCGTCGTCCTTGGGCTCGTCCCTGCCGTCGTCCTTGGGCTCGTCCCTGCCGTCGTCCTTGGGCTCGTCCTTGCCGTCCTTGCCGTCCTCCTCGCTACCCTCCCCGTCCGAGGGGTCACAGTCAACCCAGTCCTACCATGAGCCAGACCAGCGCGGTACTCACGTATTCGAAAGGTGGCGAGTACTCGTACATCTGGCGCGCTCTTGTGTGCCAAGTCATTAGGTGGATCCCAGTCAGAATATATCCATAGAGTAGTGATGGTTACGAGCTTGGTGCTATGGCTTGCCCTTCTCACCCAACCCCTTCACTTCACCTCGCTCCCTCATCACCCTTACCCAAGCTCCTTGACTGACCGTGAGCGGCCGCGCTCTTCGTCTTCCTCGTCGCTGTCGTCTTCTTCGTCGCTGTCTTCTTCGTCATCTTCGTTGTCGTCTTCTTCGTCGCCGCTGTCAGGGCCACAGTCGTCGTAGTCCTACAGTCAGTAGAGCCAAGTCAAGTCCTAGACTCAGCAGGGCCAAAGTCGACTCACGTCAGGGAAAGGCTGTTCGTCCGTCATGTTGTGGACGGGGATGTCGTGCGTTTCAGCTATTGATGATGAGGAGATGTCGTGCGTTTCAGCTACTTATGATGAGGAGATGTCAGTGCGTTTCAGCTATTTATGATGAGGGGTGGGAGGAGTGGAGAGCCGACTGGTGCGGCGCAGCAGTTCGCCTTGAGCACACGGGTACCCGTGGTGCGAACGGCTTGCCGGTCGCGCCGCGCGCTGCGCCGAGCCGAGCGCAAGGGAAGGGGTCCCAGCAGCGACTGATGGTGCCAAACTGTGGCGTTCTGTTCTTTCCCAGCTTCCCGGCCCACTTTGCCGATGACGAGGATGGCCATAATGTTTCCCAGAAGAGGTGGCACGCTCAATAACCTCCTCCCCGCACTGGCGTTTGCTACTGTATCAGTCATGGAGCGAATCCGACCTAATCGTTTTTGTCCGACTTCGTTTCCCCCAATCTTGCCAACAAAACGCACCCTCTGAACCCAGTCATCACACGCGCTTACATTCATGATCTAATGTCTCTTACACTAAGGCCTCGCGCGACCCATGTAACGCGGGTACAGGCAGCACTCGCGGACAGTGTAGCGGTCGAGGAACCACGCGAGCAGGCGCTCGACGCCGAGTCCGTAGCCGCCGTGCTCGCAAGTGCCGTACTTGCGCTGGTCGGTGAACCAGTAGTATGGCTCGTGCGGGATGCCCTCGCGCTTGTACCCAGCCATGAGCTCGTCATAGTCCGAGATACGCATCGAGCCACCGACGACCTCGCCGACGTTCGGCATGAGCACATCGACCGACTCAGTGTAGTCCTCGTCGCCCGCAATCTGCTTCATGTAGAACGACTTGAGGTGCTTGGGGAAGTTGATGAGCATGATGGGCCGGTTGATCTGGTCCGTCATCTTGCGCTCAGCCGCCTCAGCAATGTCGTCTCCGACCTCGTGGTCAGTTCCGTCCTCCTTCTTGATCCCGTGCTCGTTGAGGTACTTGATCGCGTCGCGGTAGTCGAGGCGCATGAAGGGCGTCTGGGGAGGCACGAAGCCGGGGTTGAGCTGCTTGAGGATCTCGGACGCGACCGGGTCCTGAAGGAGCTTGTCCACGACCGACGTGATGATGTGCTCAAGGTGGTCGAGCAGGTCCTTGAAGTCGATGAACGCGAGCTCGGCCTCGAAGTGGGTGTATTCGGACAAGTGGCGGCGCGTCAACGACTTCTCCGCGCGGAACGACTCCTGGATGCAGTACACGTTGCCGAGCGAGGGGAGCACAGTCTCCAGGTAGAGCTGCGAGGACTGGGTAAGGTACGCCGGAGCGCCGTAGTAGTCGAAGGAGAAGAGGGTCGAACCACCCTCGACGGAGGTCTGCACCATGCAAGGCGGCGTCACCTCGGTGAACTCGATCTCGTCCAACGCCTCACGGAACGCGCGGAGGAGACGGGCGCGGAAGCGCATCACAGCCGTGGCGGTCTCGCCACGGAGCTCGAGGTGACGCAGGTCGGCGCGGGTGGATGGGTCGGCATCGGCCTGGATGCGGCCCTCGAAAGCGTCATCACCAGCAGGTGCGCGCCCGATAATCTTCCACCAGTCGACAACGACCTCGATGCCCTGCGGCGCGTTCTGGCCCTCCTTGACCTTCTGGACGGTACCCGTGATCTCGATGGTCGACTCAATTGTGAGGTCCAGCGCGTCGACCGTCTTGATGCAGTCGCCGGCGAGGACAAGCTGCACGAGGGGTCCAGAGGCGTCACGGAGCACAACGAAAGAGTTGGTCTTCTGCTTGCGCAAGCGGTGCACCCAGCCCTGGAGACGGACACGCTTGTCAGTGTGGTCGGGGAGGCCCTTGGCCCTAGCCTGCAGGTCAGCGTGTTGCTCAACAATGTTTCGAATTGAGTAGAGTGAGTGTGAGACAACGGTTTGACTTGAATTATGGCGCCGATAACTGCGAAAGCGTTGTTCGACTCAAACTCGAACATCGCACTCAGACATCGGACGACGCCGTCCTGTCTCACACACAATTGATGCCATTCAGCGGCTCGACCGCAATTGGCACAATTCAGAGCAAGGACCTAGCACGCTAAAGCCGCGGCGCCGCGTGCTCCAGCCCGTGCACCAAAAGTGCGATGCGCCACGACCCGCCCGTCAAAACCTCTCGACTCACCAGGGTGGCAGTGGGCTTGCTGGAGTCCTCCACGAGCTTGACCTTGGAAGCCTCGGCACGGAGTGCGTTGTGGCGGGCCTCGGTCTCGGCGGCCTCCTTGGCGAGGCGCTCGCCGTCCGCGGCAGCCTTGGCGGCCTTCTTGCGCTGCGCGTCGATGCCCTTGGCGAGCTTCTTCTTGCCGGCACCAGAGAGCTCGACCCACTCGGTCTTGTTGTCCTCGGTCACCTTGGCGGTGAGGATCTGGCAGACGCTGAGGGGCTCCTTGTCGGCGGTGAGGTTGAGGGAGAGGTAGGCGGCGACGGGGGTTGCGAAGGGGCTGTCCTGGGTGCCCTTTGCAGCCGTGTCGGAGCCCTTCTTTTCGTCCACGTAAAGCGTGGGGAGTTGGGATGCCATGTTGATGATGGTTGGAGTGAAGTTGAAGACTGAGATGCCAATCTTGCAACCTTACTTCCTTATTTTGTAGAGATTGAGACTTGAGCTGCTCGCCAGGCCAGTACGAGTCAACTTGAGATCAACTGTAATCAATTTCGACTCAACCCCACGGGGTATTTTCCCCCACGTCATTACTTTGACACGTGGTCCGACAAAGAAGTACGGTGGAGTGGAGGTGGGTATGACCGAGTGGCGCATGGCGCACGGTAATTTGTGCTTTTGTTCCTGATGCTGTAATCAGTTAGATACGAGAAATACGCATGCTCTAATTAATAATCTGCATCTGCATCTCCGTCTCCTTGTTGTTCGCATCAACTCTTGTCTCCTTCCTCTCTCACAATGCCTGCCTACGGCACGACCAGCGTTGCCTTTGCCGCAGGTCCCACCATTGTCTCCACATTCCTCTCCCACTGTGTTACTTGGCCAACAAGGCGTAGACCCCGGAATGCTAAATCTTCCTCGGTTTCCCCAACAAGCCTCGAGACGCTCCCCGGCAACCAGCTGCGCTACGAGGAGGGCCTCAATGTCATCCGCCGCTTCCTCGACTTTGCAAGCCGCCACGGTGTCGAGGAAGTCCAGGGCTTCACTGCGCAGCCGGTGCCCGTTCCGCGTGAGCCTTGTCGGGCCCCGGCCACTGGCGGCCGGGGTGTTTCGTGAACCGACTGACACAAACAGGATGGGTGCGGCGCAAGGTAGTCACCATCCCCGAATCCTTGATCGCAGATGCAGCAGACATCCTCACGCGCCACCTCGAGTCGTACGGCCCCGACGGAAAGGGACTGAAGCTTGTCGGCGGCGGCAAGTGGTGGCAGGTTCGCGGGCGGGTGCTAGAGGGCGAGTGGATCGAGGTATGTCTGGGGTTATGCACGGGCTCACCGAAGATGCGCAAGGACTATGAGAAACGCAAGGAGGTGAAGCGCATGAAGCGCAAAAGCTGGATAGGTTCATTCCGGGGCCGCTCGGGAGCGGTCAAGGATGACAGCGGAGGAGAGGTCGTCGGGGACCGCGTCATCCTCTACATCCACGGAGGTGCATTCTTCTTCTCCTCGCTGGACATGCACAGATACCAGATCCAGCGGCATGCACGCAAAGCGGGTGCTCGCGCTTTTGTGCCAAACTACCGCCTCAGTCCTCAATATCCTTTCGTGAGCCCATGTTTCTGGAGCCCCCTGCTGATTCGCACAGCCCTGCGGCCTCCAAGATTCGATTGCTGCGTACTTGTATCTCATCGACCCGCCCCCGGGACATCACATGCCAATCGCGCCCGAGAACATCATCTTCATGGGAGACTCGGCCGGCGGCGGCATGTGTTTGTCGCTGCTGGTCGTGATCCGCGAGATGGGTCTTCCCATGCCTGCGGCTGCCAGTCTCATGTCGCCATGGGTTGATCTGACCCACTCTATGCCAAGTATCATGGAATGGGACGGTGGAGACTACATTCCTAGCGTCGGGTGAGGTGTTTGCTGAGACAGAGCTCACACTAGCTTCCATTACAAGCCCAGCGAAGTCTGGCCACCGATTCCTGGAGATGGGATAAAGGTTGAGCTGGACGGCAAGGATGTTACTGTCGACGACCAGATCCAGCTCTACTGGTGAGCTCGTGAGCTTTGCGTGTGGTGCTGACATTAGTCCAAACACACTCATCACCCACCCACTTGTCTCTCCCATAAACAATGGATCTCTTGGTGGCCTGTGTCCTCTATACATCTCAGTAGGTGGCGCCGAGCTCCTACGCGACGAAATCATCTACGTGGCGCACAAGGCCTCCCACCCCACGCTCTACCCGCCGTCGGAGGCGACCCTCGCCGAGTACCCCAACGAGGCCGCCCTCGTGGACAAGTACCCGCCAACCTATGTCGAGATGCAAGTGTTCGAGGGTGCATGTCACGTTGCTACCACACTCGCGTGGACGCGCAGTGCCAAGCAAATCTTTAGAGGGACAGCAAAGTGAGCTTGTTCGGTTTACCTCTGCTAACATACAGCTTCAACATTTGGGCGTTCAAGGACGCAGCGCAGAGCCGCGGCTCGCGAGCCATGCCGTCGAGGGCAAATAGCGCGCCCGACTCAGCACAGGAGATGGGCCTCTCAATGAGCTCTCTGGGCACGACCGTAGCCCCGCCAGAGCCCTCACGACATAGTAGCACTGCATCGGAACCTATCTGGGCAGTTTGGAAGCGGAAGCGCTCGGTGGACGTGTCGATTCTTAATGGTGGGAAGGACACACAGACTTCACCACTCTCTGAACGCGCTCCAGGGCCATTGGCGAGCGAACCCACATCTCTTCCCATGTCGCGAGGCAATTCGGGCTCTGAAACGGACTTGGAGGAGGGGCCGCCGACCTCGAGCGATGAAGAGCCCACAACGCCAACTGGTGTACACTTCCAGCACACCCAGCATCCTGTTCGAGAGCACATCCGGGTCCGGGGCTTGCGGCCAGCATGGGTGGACAGTCACTTAGTGGCGGAGCGTGTGAGCATACACGGACGCATCACGCCGATGGAGCAGGACGGCATCCCGGCACTCGACCCAACATTACGGCCTCACATCGGGCGGGTCACGAGTGCAGGACCGATCCAGACGTGGATCAACAAGCGGGCCGTCTGGGACAAGAAGTACGCCAAAGAGTTGAAGAAGTATCGCGACCTGCGGGCGGCCGACCGCGAGGAGGCCGAGAAGCAGGGTTTCCTGACCCGCGATCTTGCTGGCGATCGCCCGCCACTGGCCGCGCTGGCCGGCCTCGCGAACCCCGACCTCGCCAAGCGGGTAGGCAAGAGCGTCGACGCACCGACGCATCGCGAGTCCAAGGCCATAGCTCTATGGGCCCACCTCGCCGAGAAACCTGATGTCGACGCCGTCAACCGCGAGCGGAAGAGTGGTGAGGAGGACAGCGCGACCATGGAGAAGCGGAGCGAGGCGGGTCGCAGTCCTGCGCAGCGCGCTAGTGTCGCGCTATCTCGCCGGTCTGTCGACCTTGGACGGCGGAGTGTTGACAAGGAGCGCAGGAGCTCGGACATGGGCCGCGGAAGCGTCGACGGGTGGGCAAGCGGTGATGGTCACAAGATTGTCGACGGACGGAGTGGGGAGAACGGACGGCGCCTGTCAATCGAGCTCAACAGTGCCGGACAGCGTGAGTCTATGGATGGTAGGGCCGGGGACGGGCATGCGCCAGAGGCGGTGGCTGAAGATAAGGAGGAGACGGTCAAGGAACAGCCGACCAGCACTCTCGACGTCAAGCCGGACAAAGATCTCGAAACCAAGCTCCAGCGCCTGGCCGTCTAGCTGCGCAGCCGGAGAACCGCAGACGCCTCAACATACATGTATTCATACTGGGGATCGTGCTTGGGTACTGTTTGACCTGAATCATGGTGTACATGCACACAAGGATGTATCTAGGATTACATGCATACTTGGCCGTATGTAGGCTCCCACAGTTGTTGGGCGCAAGTTGGGAACAAGAACAGCATTCCAGGCAACAACTGCATGGGACATGGATGTGTCAGGAGTCGCGTGGCGGAACAGCAATACACGAGGCAGTCAATGTGAGCGAGAGTGAGAACAAGAGTGATGGCAAGAGTAATGATACATACAGTACAGGCCTGTTCAGTCAATGCTAATCTAGTAGTTGTTTTCTATTTGCGACACGGATCAGGTGGAGCTTTTACTCGTACGCGGGTGGTGCGTCTGGGATTGTCGCTGCCGGCGTCGTCGCTTCCGGTGTGTTGCCACCTGGCGTGGTCATCGGCGTGGTCATTCCCGGCGTGGTCATTCCCGGCGTGGTCATTCCCGGCGTGGTCATTCCCGGCGTGGTCATTCCCGGCGTGGTCATTCCCGGCGTGGTCGGCGTGGTATCTCCCCGCGCGTTCCCGACGTGCGAACCCATCGAGCTCACAGTGTTGGCACTCGTGCCTATGGCCGGCGTGCTCGTTCCCGAATTCGCCCCGCTGTACACCATCTCCCTCCCCTTCCTCTCACTAGCCGGCTCGACCCCCGCATCTTCGAGATCCACACCGCGCATACGCGCCTCGAGCGCCTGCAGACTGAGCCCACACGCACAGTCCGCCCACTTATTCTTGACGTCGTCCGTCACGAACCGATACTCGCAGTCGGGGCAGATCCCGTTCTCGTTCCCGACCCTCTTTGGGGGATGGTCGTGCCGGACATGGGGCACTGAGGATGTACAGAGGCGGCATAGTTGTTCTGCGGCCGGCGTGGAGCAGACTTTGCATGCTTCCGAGGAGAAGCTGTGTGAGCCGTATGAGGGAAGATCGACAACGTCGGGAATGAAGGCGCAGGAAGGGATCGTCACTGGCTTGTCGACTTTGAGGAGGCGGAGGTGGCCCTGTGCCGGTGTAGGAAGGCTGTTGCCAGAGACGTCCTCGCCGTATACCGAGTAGAAGACTTCCAGGAGGATTGCGTGGGATGTCGACATGGGGGTTTGGACGCTGGTGTCAGCTTGGGCCAAGGTCGGAGTGCGGGAAACGCGCAGTGGAGATGAACGACTACTCACAGAGGCAGAGTCGATGGCCGGCCCGTCTCGTCGGTCGGCAAGCGCGCGCTCCCAATCAGCGAGAGCCCGCCCTCGTCCTTTCCGCCCGCCTCTGTTCCGCGCCAGATTGCCGGAGTGCCCTGCGTCGGGCGCTGTGGTGGTGGCTTGATACCCTTCTCCCACAACGGGAAGGTTGTGTTGGAAATACGCGGCTTGGTAGTAGCCGCGTCGTCACGCGGTGACATTGTCGCGACCCGTTGCACCATCGAGACGCGGGCGTAGTAGATGGTCGTCTTGGGGTCTGGGTGGGACATGTTGAGCATGATGTTCATGAGGGCGCAGACTGTCCACTGGGCGTTAGCGCTGCTCTAGCAGCCAACCGCTGAACTCTCAGACTCGACTCACAACTTGGGACAGGTAGCGGACCTCGAACGCGCCGAGGCCGTCGACATCGCCGCGCCGCCTCTCATCGAGCGTCGAAACACCATTACTCGGGTCGGGATTGTACAGTAGCGTGATGGAGCGGTTGGTCTTGACCGTCCCAGTCAACCACTTGACTTCGGCCTCGTCGGCCGCTGCGCTGGATGGATCGCTCCACGACACGAGCATCTGTGAGAGTATCTCATGTGTTCCTGGTGCGTTAAACCCATCTCCAACCTCGACTGGCGTCCCGCTCCCGCTCGATCCCCGGCTCTCTGGCAGAACGGCAGAGCGCTGGCGCACAGGCGAGCGTCCGCGTTTCGGCGTCCCCGAAGGCGTGTTGGCCAATGACGAGCCTGGCGAGGGCGTCTTGCGCGTCTTGCCAGCGAGACCCTCGACCTCTGCGTGGATCGTAGTATTAATCGATCCGGTCGGGTGAACATCATACGGCGCAAGTGACCATGGAACCACAATGGTAAAGCTGAATCTTTTGGTCAGCGCGGCATTCCATCAAAACATACCGAGTGACACCCTCCTCGAGAATAATAGCGCCTTTAACCTCGAGCGTTCGCTCAAACAATACATCCTCCTCCCACCCCCTCTCGTCGCCCATGTGTAGCCGGCTGACATTACGCAGGGTGACGCGTACGGCACGACACCTCCGCCGACCAGTACCGCGTGGCAAGTCGATCTCGACTTCGCCATGCAATTCCCTCCCGCGGGTATCGATATCGGCCAGCGTAGAGACCGAGCCGTGATCGGCATCCGGGGCGGGACGGGTCATGAACACGCCGCCGTAACTGGGAACGTTGATGTAGATCCGTGGTCCGCGGCGTGATGGCGACGACGTGCGCGAACCCGCCCGGCTCTGGTTGCGCAGGAAGCCGAACATTGCGTTGAGTGGGGGGGAGTGGGAGGGAGTGAGATGAAGATGGAATAGTAAAAGTCGGCTGGAGATCAATATCTCATGTCTAATAATCCGAGTGGTCATGTGGTTCGATTCGAGTCATTGCCTGGTTGTATCGAGGCACGGTGTGGTTCTATCCCCGTGACGGGTTCTCGGCCGTCATCCAAAATCCAGTATTGGATTTCATGGTTTCCTTATGTCGGGCTCATCTCGCCCGAATGCACTGGCTCGACGCCATGACCGCGGCGGCGATACGCGGTAGGTTATCGATACGAGCGCCCACCATGTCGGGTCGGATGTTGGAAGGAACGATGCCAACTCGCCAGGCGGGTAATCTGCTCATCACGCATTCGGGCCGCTTCGGTACCTCACACCCTCTTCCCTCTCCCGGATGCATACCGCACGGCAGTGCTTGGAATGGCACAGACCTTGTCAATACTTTCGACTCGAGCGACGCGACGATTGTAGCGCAGTTGACTGCTGACTGCCGACTGATATATCTATTGCTATGCATACGTACGTATCCTCGAGTGGAATGTCGCACCGGACACCGGATAACTGTGCTATTTCCGAAACTGCGCTGGTGGGACCTTGTTTGGTTCTCTTGCGCACCAGATGTTGCAAGTTGCGCCATGCATGCGCCACAGAATCTAGCCCAGTACAATACCCCTACAGTACGCCAGTAGTACGCCAGTACCCCAGCCTTGTCGTTTCTAATCTCGCATCCCTGTCAAGCAAGTCACCTCACACGAACGCACAAGCCTTGATCGTATTCAACGCTCGACGCGTAAACCCCACAGCCACAACCCAACATGAAAAGAAGCACTCTCTCCACTCACCATCCAATGACCTTTACTATCGTCGACGGCCTCAAGACCCTCCGCGCCATGCTCCCCAAGCCGCGCGCTCTGACCTTGCTCGACGTTGGCCTCGCCGTCCTCATCGCTGCACACATCCTCGCCCTCCTCTCCCCTCCGACGCCGGAATGGCGGCTGGCCCGCGCCGCCCTCGCACCCTTCATCGCTGGCTCATGGGCCTACCTCGGCTACGTCCCCATCATGCGTTCGCCGCAGGAACGTTGGGGCTCCAACTTGCTCTTGTGTCAGTCTTGGCTCCAACTTGCTCTTGTGTCAGTCTTGGCTCCAACTTGCTCTTGTGTCAGTCTTGGCTCCAACTTGCTCTTGTGTCAGTCTTGGCTCCAACTTGCTCCTGTGTCAGTCTTGAGCTCTGTCCTTGACAGAGTGACAGAGCGGCTTTGTCTTTGTCACGCCACGCCTACACCCCTCTCACAACAGGGTTCTTTGCATTCCGCATCAGAATCAAGCTGACCCAAGGCGTGGAAGCAGTACAACCGCCGGATGTATCATATCTGGGCGTGGGTCGGGCTGGGTGAAGGTGTCCTCGGTCTCCCTCCAAGTGGTCTGCAGTTGTACCGGCGTGCGGTTACCCAGCCGAGCTCAGACTCGGCACCGACACTCGGCGGCTCAACCAAGCTACGCAACGGCAAGCTACGCAACCGGCCCGGCCCGCTCGACACCACCCGGCCTGCGTCCGGCAGCTCCACGCCCATTGAGTTTAGCCCCAATGGCGCGTCGGCTGCCTCGGACTCGTCACCCCAGCTCGCGGAATCCCCATCCCCATCCCCACCTCCAACGGCGTGGTCCAACCTCATCAAGTCGGTGCTCGTGTTCACCTTGTCGGGGCTGTATCACGACATCTCCTCTGTTCTTCTTCTCCTCGACGCCCTCGGGCGCCGCGAGACCATCAACGCGCGCGACGTGCTCAGTCTCTCCCCGTTCTTCCTCGTCCAGCCCATCGCGATCGCCGCCGAAGCCTTCCTCGTACCCCGCTTTCGCGCCATAAAGCGCGCCCGCGGTATCCAACGTCATGACGAGGGACCCCTCCTCACGCTCGTGGAGCGGGCTGCGGGATTCGCGTACGTCTGGCTCTGGCTTGGTTGGTCGGCTGGTTTCTTCGTCGACGGCATGGCGCGCCTTGGTGTCTGGCCTGTTTGGGAGGCTACCCTACTGGGCTGGAATGCGTCGCTGTTCGTCCCCCTCTGGAAAGTGATAATGTAGTGCTTGCTGCTATGGCAGATTGTAGAAATACATGCATAGATTTCAAGATGAAAGATGAAAGATGAAACTCACCCAGTCCAGTGCCACTCACCGACAAACGCCGATTTTCCGTTAGGCACCTCCACTCAGGTCCAGATGTGGACATTTGTCTAGCCTCAAGTCCAACTTTGCACCCAGCGAGCACCAGTCCAGCGGTAGCGAGCTCACTCTGTCTCTCACACTCTAAAACGGCATCCCGCCAACCCCGGCACTCTACGCCAACAAACTCCCGGATTTTGTGACGGTCGCATCTGCCCGGAACCACCCTTCCGTCTTGCTCCGCCCGCATTCGAGAGATGTCGAACATGTCGACTTCGTGTGTGCGCGCGCTCTCTGCCGCGCCCCGCGCAGCCCTTAGGACCAACAGGAGGCCACGATGCTGTGAGTAGACCATACCTGGGAGTTGGACAGTATACTGATGTTCTTCTTCCTCCACCTGCTCGATGTTGCGCTGCCGAAATTTCCCGCTTCCTCCCACCTCGCAGCTCGCGCGCTCGCGACCGAGGCTCCTACGCCAACTGCCGCGACGTCTGCACCGCCACCCAAGCCGAAGGCTCCCCTCTACCCCGCCGTGCTGCCCGCTGAGCGCGGCAAGCTGAGCGGCGACGAGGCGTCCGCCTACCTTTCATCTATCCTTTCCTTGCCCGCCGGAACGTTCCCCCCCGAGCTCGCACTCCAGATCTTGACCCACAAGTCGTACCGCTTCGCGCACCGCCTCGCCCACCCCCCTCCCTATACCGAGGCTGAGATGGCACAGTCGCAGGTCTCGCACAACGCCCGGCTGGGCTTTGTTGGCCGCCGTGCACTCGCAGCCTACATGGCCATGTTTGTGCACTCGTCCATGCCGACCACGAATGCCGTGTACGCTGCCGACTTTTTGCGCGGAAAGGACATTGCGGGGAAACTCGACGCATTGCGGCACCAGAACAACCTTGGCCGTGTGGTCGGTGACCGGTGGCAGCTTGGCGAGGTGATGCGCTGGGATCAGAACGAGGTGAGTGTGCGGTGTGCCACCAGACTTTTGCGCACGGGCACGCGATTGCCGAGATGCCGACAGTATTTGCAGCAAGTTGGCTGACCCCAGACTGGCCGTGAGGGTGGATACTCAAAGGTCAAGGGCCTGACAGTCGAGGCGGTTATAGGAGGCGTGTTTACGCACCTTGGTTCGCCGGCGGCGCAGCGCGCATACCACCTGCACATTCTGCCGCTGCTGCAGGAGCAGCTGCGCGACCCCGCACTCATTGAGGCTGCCGAGCGGGTGCGCAACAGCGCACAGGGACTTGGCGGCGTCGTTTCGTAGATAACACCAGCATTGCATGTACGCCATTCTGCAGCGAGGAGGGAAGGGAAATGACGCGAGATGAGGCGAGATTGCGCAGAAGGGAGCGGGGGTTGGCCAGCTGGCGTGCGAGTTGCGCGTAGCATACTGCTCACTGCACGCTGTATGCTACACGCTTGTACTAGTGACTAGATGGGTACACACATGAAACGGGTGAAAGCCACGTGGTCTGCGCCACCTTTTCGGCGATTCGGGGAAAACCAAGAATGCACTGTAAGAGGGTTTGCCGCCCCCCTCCTGGCCCGACTCTGCCCGGGGTGAGTTGTGGCTCCGAGGCCCAATGGGGGCAACTGGATTCGACTGCTCTGGCTCTGGCTCTGGCTCCGGGTGAGCCAGTTGCTAGCTCGGCTCTGTCCTCGCTCTACTGCTCATCGCCATCTCCCACTCCCTCCTCACCACTCTCTATTCGCGGCGCCAAAAATGGCCTCCCTCACCCGCATCAACCTCGCCCCTACCGTGCGCACCCTCGCGTCCGGTGTTCCGGCTGCGCGCGCCGCATTCAACCTCCCCCCTCAGCCTGACCACCACCACGCCCCTCGCGCCGACACCCCGGCCAAGTTTGCGACCTACACTGCCAACGGCGTGTCTAACCTCCGTGTCAATGGTGCGTGTTGGCTTGGCCGGAAGAACCGGTCATCTACTCTTGACCTCGCTCGTCTCTTCAACACCGCTAACCCCAGCCAACCCAACAGGCGTGTTCAACCAGCGCCGCATCCACACCTCGTCGCGCGCGCTCGCCGGCCGCGACCAGAACGGCGTCCCCAACATGAGCGCGTACAAGACGAGCAACGAGTCGTCGAACCGCACCATCCAGTACTTTATGGTCGGCGCCATTGGTGCTCTTTCGGCTTCGGGCGCAAAGTCGATGGTCTCGGACCTTCTTTCCAACATGTCGGCGTCGGCCGACGTCCTCGCCCTCGCCAAGATTGAGGTTGAGATGGGTGCCATCCCCGAGGGTGAGTCTGAGTTTGTTGCGATGGCCAGGTGGTTCTTGGCGTTTGTGTTCGGGAAAATCCCTGCCTCCACCGCCGCCACCCCAAGATCAAAGGCGCAACTAGAATCAACTAACGCTAGGCAAGAACCTCATTGTCAAGTGGCGCGGAAAGCCCGTCTTCATCCGCCACCGCACCCCCGACGAGATTGACGAGGCGCGCTCGGTCGACGTCAAGGTGCTCCGTGACCCCGAGACGGACGAGGAGCGCACCCAGCGCCCCGAGTGGCTCGTCATGCTTGGCGTCTGCACCCACCTCGGCTGTGTCCCCATCGGCGAGGCTGGCGAGTACGGAGGCTGGTTCTGCCCCTGCCACGGCTCGCACTACGACATCTCGGGCCGTATCCGCAAGGGCCCTGCGCCGCTCAACCTCGAGATTCCCGAGTACGGCTTCAACGACGCCGAGGAGAAGATTGTCGTCGGTTAGACAAATCATGCACAACAGTATTGCCCGTAGGGTGGATGCAAAATGCCCAGCAGGGCTTGGATAGAGACTGGCTGGCTGGCTGGCTGGCTTGGGCTTGGCTTGGGCTTGCTCTTGCTCTTGCTCTACAACAACAGGATATCACATGGCAGGGTAGAGTACATTATCCAAAGCTCCATACACGCATTACGTCGCCTGTCGGCCCGGCGACGAGCCCAACAATCTTTTCCTCATCAAACGCAAGCTGTCTGATAGCAGCGGTGTCATCTGTGCGCGCCCGCGTCTCGGCGGGCGGCAGAGTGGCAGGAGGTGTGGCGAGGAAAAGTCCGCGTGCCACATGAGAAATGGCAGTGGGGTGGTGGTCGGGTTTGTTGTTGTCGCCGGGGTCGTCGTTGTCGCCGGGGTCGTCGCTCTCACCGTGTATACCGCTCCCCCTCCTACTGGGGACCTTGTGCCGTCGCCCACCCCTTCTTACTTCAACCGCATCAATCCGACCAACCCTCGCCTCCCCCTCCTCCCCAATCCCGCCCTCATCAAGGTCCCAAATAAGAACACGCCCGTCCCGACCACCACTAACACACCGACCAGCCTGTAATGCGATGGAAGCGACGCCAGCAGTCGGGGCGAGCAGAGTCTGCGCATGTGTAATAACCCCCCTTCCCCACGGCAGGGCATACACATAAACAACATTATCCTGGCCAGCCAACACGCACCATCGCCCATCACAGCCGACGCCTACAGGGCTGCGTACGCCTGCTAGAGGCGAGAGGCGGCGTGGCCATCCTGCCTCGGGAGGGGGGATGGTGGTGAATGCCTCTGTGCGGGTCACGTCGCGGCGCTCTATGTCGACTTGTAGTTCTTGTACGGCCATGGTCCAGGAAGACGGGTAAACGGGGGCGGTGTAGGTTAATGCGGCGCGGAAGTGGGCCTCGTGAATTTCACGTTCGTGGTCGCTACGTTCATCGCGCACGGGCCCATCGCCTTGCTCGTCTAGCTTACGCTGCTCGCGTGCGTGCCCGCTCCCATCGCTTTGCCTGGGTCTTCCGCAAGGGAATACAGCCAGCGACGCGGGATGGAAACTCACGTCGCTTCGCAACGAATTGAGGAGCGCAGGTTCACTCCCGGCGAGGCTGTACACGGACAACACGAATCCCTTCGTACAAGTCACCAGCGCGGGGTGGTGCATGCTGGCCAGGACGACGGGATCGTCCGCAGCCCCGCCACGGCGAGGCGGGCGAGTGCGCCGGGCCCAAACAGTCTCACGGGACCAATGCAGCCGTCCGTCAGAAAGGCGAAGGCGCACAATCGCAAACCCGCCTGACGCATATAGGATAGCAAGGCGGGCCGGGAGCGCCGCACCCTCGCGCGAGATGACCGCCTGGTCCGCCGCGATGGCAGATACATAGTCTGGCCGGTGGGGGGACGACCAGCCCGGTGGAGGGGGAATGATGCCGAGTGGTGAACCGGGTAGAGATGCGTAAACGTGTACGAGGGGGGAGGTTGGGTTGGATGCGCAGATGAAGCTTGGGAATAGGGCTAGGTGTTGGGCATGGACGTCGCCGGGGTCTTCTCTTGTTTGAGAGGCCGGCGACGGTGGAAGGGGTACGCGCGCTTCGGCGAGCACTGCTCCGTTCGACCTGGTGTCAGTGCTGGACGCGCGGCGGTGGGTGCAGTGGAACCGGGGCTAATGAGAGCCGCCATGGGGTATTCTGGTCCAAGCTTGAACGATTCTTCCGCATTCCTGCTCGCGTGCACTCTGGCACTCACCAGTTCGTGCCCAGCCGCATCATGAGCTTCCAATCCACGCCGTCGTGACGCGCCTCCGCATCCTGCCATCGCTCCTCGGGCGCCGGGGAGGGCGAGGGACTAGGCGCCGGGAACGCGCGGCTCGGAAGGCGGGCGAGAGGGCGCAGAGGGGTGCTACCTCCGCTCACACTGCGCGACACAGACACGCGATGATGAGGATGTGGATATCGCGCGAGGTAGAGGCGCTTCCAGAGCTGTGGGTCTACGGCGATTGCAGCCCAACGCCGCGAAACGCCCTGCGCGCGGGCGAGGTCAGCCGGTGCGAGATGGCCAAGGACGCGCAGGAATAGCTCGTCCAGTTCAAAGAGCGGGAGGAGACCTCTCGAAGCCCGCGCCCGTTTCGACGGATGCGCATCAGGAGACCGGGCTCGCTTCGGCATGAGAGAGAGTGATAGATGGACATGAGATGATGTATGCTGAGAAACACGACCGTTGCCATGTCACGTGATTCGCCACCGTTACCGATTGCCGTTGTTATTACTACTGATACTCGAATTCTCGATCTCCTCGCACATCATAACGCAAAGCGAGAAGGCTCAAACGATGCCGTCTTTACTCTGTTTGTGCGTATCACACTCTTGTGCGTATCACACTCCTGCGCCCTTATGTGACTCTCACGGATCGGGCGAGGGCGAAGAGGGCAGGTGAGAGCGAGAAGAACGTGTCGTGTCCTCGACACGAGCGTTGTGGTCAGGCAGCTATTTCTTTCTCACGCCACTTACTCTCTCATCCTCACACCTCACCATGGCGAGTTCCCACGAACGCCTCGAGGACCTTCAGTCGGCCAGCTCGGCGTCCGCCTCGTCTCTCGGCACGTCGGGCGAGCTCATCAGCTTGAGCGACGCTGAGAGTGCCGGTAAGCCCCACTCGCACCATTCGGGACCACCCAAGGTGTTCGATGTTGACCCCCCGCCTCCCGCTCCCGACTTTTACCACAGATTACCCGCCGCGCTGGCGTCGGCGCCCACACTCGACGAGGAGGCAGAGAAGTCGGCCGAGATGTCATTCGAAGTGTCACATGTCGAGCACGACCACCACAGCGCTCCCAACGACAGGCTCCCACGTATTTCGTCAGGGCCGGCTTCGGCCTTCCCAGAGCTGCATATGGAGATGGACGCCGAGACGCGCAGGTACATCGTGCAGCATGGCGCGCGGTCCGCCTTTGTTCCTGGTCACCGCGCCCCGCCTCCTACCCGCTCTTCATCGCATACTCCAGGACCTACACTTGTCGCTGTTGCAGGTGCCGAGTATGATTTTCCCCACGACTCGGATGCTGTTTCAGCCACCGAGTTACCTCCCATGCCGCTTCCCAGCCAGCGCCTGCCGTCGATCCAGCTCGACGCTGAGGCGCTCGCGCGTGAGCAACGGGCTTACATTATCGAGCAGGGTGTGCGCTCTGGATTCGACGTCAAATCTGCCCTTCCCATTCCCGACACCCACGTCACGAAGACCAGCCGCAGTACCTTCAACGCCCTCGAAAAAGGTGTGACGGATGCAGATGCACAGGAGGGCGAGATCGAGAAGGATGCCCCTGATGCGTGTGATGAGCCTGCTTCGGGTGACGTCGGTCACACGCTCGACGTCGGTCACACGCTCGACGTCGGTCACACGCTCGACGTCGGTCACACGCTCGACGTCGGTCACACGCTCGACGTCACGGCTGAAGAGGGACGCTATCACATGCCTTCCGCCTCAAAGCTTGATCACAGAACTGCTCCACTCACTACCACCACCAACATGAATATCGACGCGACACAGGCCCAGGCAGTCGACCACCAGCATTTCCCCTTGACCAACATCGAACCGGGTTCGACCGCTGACACGACTGAGCGCCTCGAGTCGGTTGAGGCCAAGGATGTTGTGGCCGAGCGCGCTGGAGCCAACAAGCCCGTTGTACATGTACACCCCGATGAACCCCACCAACACTTTCAGCTCACGAACATCGAGCCGGACCCGACAGCCGACATGACGTGTCGCCTCGAGTCGGTCGAGGCCAAGGTGGTCGACGGACCCCAGCCTCGCGCGGCTACAACTCACACTGCCGCTCCTCCGCACCAGCACTTTGCCCTCACCAACGTCGAGCCTGGACCTACTTCCGACACGACGCGGCGCCTCGAGTCGGTCGAGGCCAAGCAGGTCGAAGGTACAAAGGACCACAAGCCTGTCATCGTCACTCATGTTGAACGCAAGCCCGATCCTCTCGGCATGGCCGATGGCGAGGTTGAGGTTGACATGACGTGCCATCTCCAGGGCCTCGCTGTCGACCCTATCCATGCCATCACCGGCGAAGAGACTCCCAAGGCCGTCGTCCAAGCCACCAAGAACCCGATGGACAACCCGATGGACAAGGACCTCACCGTGGCCATCACCAAGACCCGTCCCGAGTCACCCAATATGTGGTGGGACGGCAACCTCCCCCGGCGCACTGGTGAGCTGTATCCATCAACATGCTGACTTCTAGCTATCGCCACACTCCTAGGATCCATCGCGTATGGAATGTACAAGGCGTCTCTCGTGTGGTGAGATGGTCAGCAACCATATTGCTGACCCCAGCCCTCAGCGCGAGGCACTCCACCTCGCTTGCGCGTGGTTTGCTGTTGCGGCTGTCAACTCGCTGCAGCCGGGCAAGAAGCTTGTCGGCGCCAAGAACTGGACCGATCTTACGCTCGACACGAGCGCAAAGGTCCTGGCTGCCGCACTACTTGCCACGCTCTTCAAGTAGGCTATAGGGGTATGGCATTGTGATATCTCAAGGCAAATGTCATGACATGTGCACTAGAGGCGGAGTCGACGGCTGGTAGTACTCATCATGTACGGTGTGTCTCTATTCACAGGCTGCATACATGACTAGTATTAGTAGAACCAGCCTGCGGAGGGGCTTGGTGGGCAAACGGAAGTAAACTATTGAACGAGTCCGCTGTTTTCCGCTGTTAATGCGTTTAATTTCCGCCAGTTGGTCTATGTAATAAAGTCTAAAGTAAATGTAATATTGAGGCGGATTAGACCGAATGACGGATCTGTCTGTCCAACAATCTCACACCCTCCCAGTCGTCCTTGTGGGCTCCGTGCTCCACTCCCTTGGCTTCCCTCGCATCTTGTTGTTCTCACAATGGCATCATCCAATCCCTCTCAACATCTTCAACAAGACATGGGCAAGCCTACCGTCACCATTGCGACTCCCACTCCGACAAAGACGTCCAGGAGCCAGTCCAGGAGTCGTCCTAACACACGCCCATCCTCTCCAGATAATGGCAATGGCAGCGCAATCTCCAAGTCCAAGACTCCCACCATGACCATTGTCATCAAGCTCGGTGCGCCTCGCTCCTCCTGACCCTCTGACTCAAAGGCACCTCGTCCATCGTCGCAGCAAAGCCCCCATATCCCCCACGTCTCCAGCTGCTCTCGAGTGTCGTCGAAACCGTTGTCAAGCTCCGCGCGCAGGGACACCGAGTCGTACTCGTGTCCTCGGGTGCTATTGGCGTCGGTCTCCGGCACATGGGACTCAAGGACCGCGGCAAGGGCCTCAGCCGCAAGCAGGCCCTCGCGGCTATTGGACAGGGCCAGCTCATCGCCCTCTGGGACAACCTCTTTGCGCAGCTCGACCAGCCCATTGCCCAGATCCTCCTCACACGAGCCGACATTAGCGACGTGAGTCGACGCACATGTTCTTCTAACCCCAGCGCACGCGCTATCTCAATGCCCAGAACACGTTCAGCGAGCTGCTCAACATGGGTGTTGTCCCAATCGTCAACGAGAACGACACTGTCTCCGTCTCGGTGAGTCGAGCTGACGGGGCCGACTGACAACCAGGAAATCAAGTTTGGTGACAACGACACCCTCTCGGCCATCTCGTCCAACATTGTCCATGCAGACTACCTCTTCCTCCTCACGGATGTCGACTGCATGTACACTGACAACCCTCGCGTTAACCCCAATGCAAAAGCGGTCCGGGTGGTCAAGGACGTCACCGAGATCCGGAAGCAGGGTTGGTCGAGTCCCCCTGAATAAACTGACACTAGTGTCGACGGCGACCCTTGGGACATCCTTGGGGACAGGTGGCATGGAGACAAAGCTCATTGCGGCCGAGCTCGCTACGGCGGCAGGCGTCACCACCGTGGTCATGAACAGCACCAAGGTAGAGGACATCTTTGGGATTATCTCCAGCGGCCCCGGCCCGAACCGCAACGCAGATGCCACGGAGCACTTGGAAACGGGTCCACTGTGCACGCGTTTCCTGCGGCACGCAAAGGCGTTGAAAGAGTGAGCTCATCACTACCTGTATTGAGCTGACAGCAGCCGCAAGTGGTGGATCGCGCACGGCCTGCACTCGGCCGGAACTGTGGTCATCGACGAGGGCGCTTACCGTGCCGTCGGCAGGCGTGAATCTGGCGGCCGTCTTCTCCCGGCTGGTGTTGTGCGCGTTGAGGGTCCCTTTGCGAGTCACCAGGCAGTTCGTATCGTCGTGCGGCGCAAGAAGCGCTTCCCCCCTCCCCCGCTCCTCACGTACCCCGAGAGCGAGGCGGTGACGCCATCCAGAATGTCGCCAGATGGTGGTCCCTCATCCATGGACATGGACTACATGGCCTCCCCCCTCGCCAAGACGGTGATCACTGCCGCAGCCGCGAGCATCGGCAGTGTCGGTAGTGTCGGCAGTGTCGGCAGCTCGCCCGACTCGGCCCCTCAGCCGGGCACCCCTCTGATCTACCCCACTCTGTCGCTGTCGTCCTCCGTTGCGTCGCTTGACCCACTCAGCCGCACCGCTCCCACCTCGCCAGCCATGCGCGCCGTCACCGACCGCCTGGCCGTGACCAGCATCACTGGCGAGCTGCAGTCTAACGACGCCGATGTCGGCGCGGCTGTTGCGTCCGCTGCTGCCGCTGTCAACGCAACCCCCGTCGAGGATGAATGGGAGGAGGTCGAGGTCGGCAAGGGCCTCGCCCAGTACAACTCGCTCGAGATTGAACGCATCAAGGGCATGAAGAGTCGGCACATTGAGCAGGTGCTCGGATACTCTGAGAGCGAGCATGTCGTCGACTCGATTGCCCTTCTCTAGGCCAGCAGACTAGATGCAGACCTAGACTGTACATTATTAGAAGGTCTAAAATGCATGTGCGATGGAGCCTCAACTCGGATCGAATGGGGATTGAATCAAGTACGAGCGAGGGTATTAGGAAAGTGAACCTAATCGAATCTGCATGCTAGGGCCTCCACCACACCTCCACCACGCGTCCGCCTTTGTCGATTGTCGATTGTCCATTCCGTCATTCCGCGTCAACAACACCAGTCATGCCCCGCGGCGCTCTCATCGTCCTCGAAGGATTAGACCGCTCTGGCAAGTCGACACAGGTCGACCGCCTCGTTGCACGCCTTAATGCCGAGGGACATCGTGCGCGCCTGCACAAATTTCCAGGTGCGTTATCTCTTCCTTCCTTGCCACAAGCCATCTCCCACATAGATGCAGCTCATGAGCTCGAACACGAGCTGACTCTAGACCGCACCACCGCCATCGGAAAGATGATCGACGCGTATCTCCGTTCTGCGACTGACCTTGACGACCGCGCGATCCACCTTCTCTTCTCGGCGAACCGGTGGGAGTGCCAGTAAGTATATGGCTATTCTACCAACTGCCAACAAACTGGTGTGGAGCTGACAGAAGCGCCGCCATAGAGAAAGACCTCGCGGACGGCATCACAGTCGTCGCAGACCGCTACGCCTTCTCCGGCATCGCCTTCTCTGCCGCCAAAGTGAGTTGACTGACGCCTTCCAGCTCACACCAGGGCCTCGACTTCACCTACTGCCTGTCCCCTGACACGGGCCTCCCCCTCCCCGACACGACGCTGTATCTCACCCTCTCTCCTGAGACAGCGGCACAGCGCGGCGCATACGGTGCCGAGCGGTACGAGAATGTGGACACGCAGAAAGCCGTCCGTGCCCAGTTCGCGAAAGTCGCGAAAGAGGTTGCGCGGCGACACGGCGACGCACGATGGGTAGAGGTCAGCGCGGAAGGGAGCGTCGAGGAGGTCGAGCGCGATATTTGGGGGGTTGTGGAGGACGTCGTGCGGCGCGTGAAGGACGAACCGGTTGGGAGGTTGTGGGAGTAGAGCGTCGCGAGAGTGCCGAGATTCATTCATCCTGTGTTCATAAACATCATGGGCTGAGCTGGGAACAGATCATCGCTGGTCTCGCGCCAGATTCCAAACCCCAGTACACTGAATGTGGCGGCCACATTCTGTGGTGCTCACTTGACCTGGTCGAACGGACGTGCACACCATTCCTGATAACCGGGTGACATTCTCCTCTAAATCCGTTTGACAAGTGTGGCGAGATAGGGAGCACACCTGATTGGATGGCGACGACTTGAACCGCACAACATTGTGATATCACGTGAGCGATAAGAAATCGGTGGTGTGATGTTCGGAATCAGAATGGGAAACCGGAATAGCTCCAGAGTCCTTCTACAAAGTACCCCAAGGCACAGCAAACCCTCGGTGAGAAGACGGTGACGACCACACCAGGGTGACGCAGCTGCAGATGCAGATGCAGATGCAGATGGACTGTCATGCACAGGTCGCGGACGGAAAGGCCGCGATAATGTGGACGCTGCGTGGCGAGCGGCGGCCGGAGCTGCCCGAGCCCAGTAATTCAGGAGGGTTGAGCCATGTGCCAAACACCGATCCACTGACCTCGGTTGTCGGGCCTGGCCGCTCTTTTCGCATGATGAACGGAGGTCGTCGAGCAGCTGCTCCAACGGCATGCTGACATAGCGGAAGAAGCGCGAGGCACGTTTCATCATAGCAAGCGAGCCAAGTCGCAAAAGCTGGATGAGGAGAGAGGTCGGAGAGGCCGGAGAGGTCGGAGAGGCCTATCGCACAAGCCCCGGGTTTACCTCCACTTTGGTGCAATCTTACAAAGCAAAGTTGCCTTTGGCCCCTGCCCACACGAGTTGGATCTTCCTCTGGCCGTATAGCCGTCTGCACCACTTGAGCATCATCATTGCTTGCATTCATCCCTCCTTCTTATCAACACACTCTCACTCTACTTGTCCTCTATCTACACTGACATCTACGCTAGCTGCCTCCATTACATAACTCAAGCTACCTAATCCACCCACGCCCTCCTCTATCTCATCAAAATGGGCCTCCTTGCCCTCGGAACCCCACTCGACTGGCCTGACACAAAGCCCCTCGCCGAGCACATTCGCAACCATGGCATCACCCAGTTCCTCAACACCTGGAAGCGCTGGAAGGGCCGCTCCGGCGAGGGCCTCCTTTGGGGTGATGAGGTAAATTCCTCGTGTGAGACAACGCTGACCCCACCAGATCGAGTACCTCGTTGCCTCTATGGACACCACCGAAAACAAGGCCTACTTGAGCTTGCGCCAGTCTGAGATTCTCGAGAAGCTCCAGAACGCGACCGTCGACCCCGAGCTCGAAAAGGTCAAGCCTGAATCATGGTACGTCGGCCTCGGCGACTGAGTACAGTTGCGGGCGAGCACGTGCTGACCTTTGCGCAGCCGAGAAATGCCGACCTTCCACCCCGAGTATGGACGTTTCATGATCGAGTCCACTCCCGGCTACCCGTACACGGGACAGCTGAGCGACCTCGTCAACGTTGAGTGTGACATGCGCTTCAGGCGCAAGATTATTCGCTCGCACCTCCTTCCCAACGAGCTCCCGATCACTTTGACCAGCTGGCCCCGTCTCGGCGTCGAGAACGCGCTCTTCACTGACCCCCCTTCCTACCCCGACCCCGAGCACACCTCGAGCAAGAGCCAGTATGTTGGCCAGCTCATTACCAACCCGCACGCGCGCTTCCCGTGAGTGGCACCTGGCTGTGCTTCTGATTCGTGTGTGGCTGACGGCAGCACTCTCACAGCCAACATTCGTCAGCGGCGAGGGTCGCTCGTCGACATCCGTCTGCCACTCTTCATCGACGAGCACACGCAGCTGCCCGAGGGATCCAAGGTTCCGCTCTCGAAGACTAACCCAAGTGAGTACAAGGCACGTGCCCATGTACATCCAGGACGTGCGCGCGAACCGATCTGACAGCCCAGAGGTTCCTGCCAAGCCCCTGCCGGGTACGCCGTACATCCACATGGACGCCATGGGCTTCGGCATGGGCTGCTGCTGCCTGCAAATCACCTTCCAGGCGTGGGACGTCGGAGAGGCGCGCACGGTATATGACGCGCTGGTGCCCGTCGCGCCGATTATGGTGAGTCGAGGCACACCAGCACTCGTATGCTAACAGCAGCTTGCACTCACGGCTGGAGCACCAGCGTTCCGTGGACGGCTGGCTGATGTCGATGCGCGCTGGAACGTTATTGCGGCTGCGGTCGACGACCGCACGGAGGAGGAGCGCGGGCTCAAGGTGAGCTCGGGATACGGGATCAAAGCTAACACTAGCCGCTCAAGGAGTCCAAGTACCGTGTCCCCAAGTCGCGCTACGACTCTGTCAGCCTGTACATTGCCAACGATGAGCGCAACAAGCCCGAGTACTCTGATATCTCGGCGCCGATCAACGAGGGCGTGCGCCAGCGGCTGCTGAACGCCGGGTTGGACGACAAGATGGCGTCGCACATTGGCCACCTGTTTATCCGCGACCCGCTCGTTCAGTTCTCGGAGACGATCGACCAGAACGACGAGGAGAGCATGGACCACTTTGAGAACATTCAGTCGACGAACTGGCAGACGGTGCGGTTCAAGCCGCCTCCGGTCAACTCGGACATTGGATGGCGCGTCGAGTTCCGCCCCATGGAGATCCAGATGACCGACTTTGAAAACGCGGCGTTCTCGATCTTCATCGTGCTCCTCACCCGCGCGATCATCAGCTTCAAGCTCAACTTCTACATGCCCATCTCGCAGGTTGACGAGAACATGCAGCGCGCACAGGAGCGCAACGCTGCGCGTTCCCAATCCTTCTTCTTCCGCAGGCACGTCTTCCCCGACGACCTGTCGACGTACGACCTCGACTCGCGGCCTGTCAGTCCGCCCAGCGAGCCGATCAACGGCAGCCTGCACGAGGAGAACGGCTTTAGCAACGGACACTCGCACACGAACGGCTTTGCGAACGGACACGGCGCACGTACGCCCAAGCACCTCCGCAGCCCCAACCACCTCCGCACAGCCAGCAGCTTCAGCTCGTGCGCGTCCCTGCTGGAGGAGGAGGCCGACGAGGGACCCGAAGTCATCGCAATGAGTCTTGACGAGGTCATCAACGGCCGCGAGGGCTTCCCGGGTCTCCTTGGTGTCGTCAACGCCTATCTCAACAGCATCAACACGGACATTGCCACCAAATGCAGGATCCGCACGTACCTCGACCTCATCAAGATGCGTGCAAAGGGCGAGCTTGTCACTCCCGCCACTTGGATCCGCAACTTCTTCACTGCACACCCAGAGTACAAGGGCGACTCAATGGTCACGGACGGCATGCAAGCCGACCTTGTTGCTGCTGTCGACGCCATTGAGAAGGGCACACTGGCCGCGCCGGAGCTGCTCGGCAAGGACTATATCGGCTCGGGCCAGGAGTGCTTTTAAGCAGCCGTGGCGGCACTAGAATTACCACGCTGCTGTCCGTCTTGCGATCTGGCCATGTACAATTAATGTAGTTTTGGGTGTGATGCTATTCTTCATGCACGCAAGTAGACTTGTGTAGCACAACCGTCATCGCTCGTACTGAGCTGTAGCACTCCATGCGGTGAAGCAGTCCGTCTTCCCGCTCTGCCTCGTATTGCGTATAGGCCCATCTATCCCAGCGTCCACCTCCTGCACTCCTTCTTGCAACTTTCATCGTCCGCCATCCTCGGATACGCCAGGGGACGCGCAACACATTAGAAATCAGTATCCACCCAGCCGCTACACTCAATGAATGGAATTGCAGCTGCAGTCAGATCAAAATCACCATTCCCAGCCACTACCCTCTATCATATACATGTGTTACAAGTCCTCGAGTGCCGAGATGTAGAGCACTGACGTCAGTTCAAGTCACCGCTTAAACTATGTTGCCTGCCAGTTCTGCACACTCACCGTTGTTGCCGCGCAGGAACGTGTCGCCGTATTTTGCCGTCAGGCGGCCGTGGGCGTACTCCTCCGTGTCCTCGAGGGCGACGTTCATGTATCCGTCGAGGCAGGAGAGGGTGCCTGGTGTTAGCGGGTCACGCGAGGCATATGTCTCGGGAAGAACGAGCCAAAGTACACTCACCATGGTAGTCGATGCCGCTGGCGATGCGGACCTTGACCTTCTTGCCAACAATGTTCTTGAGAAAGTCGGATGGAGAGCCAAACGTACCCTCTGGGGGTGGGGAGGAGTCCATCGTGCGAGATGAAGTGCGCGTCGATAAGATGACGAGTACAGTCTAGTGTCGGATGGGGTGGAGGAAGGTGGTTGTTGCTTCAAGGTAGTCTAGTTGCTGGTAGTTGATATCACCACGTGGTGGCATGACACGGGATTTTTTGAAGTTGGGTGAAAGTCAGATGGGGGGTAACAAGCTCAAGATCCCAAGCCAAGATCGGCACTCTGTCTTAATCAGCAACTCTCAACATTCAAAATGGCCTTCCGGGCACGCGTCAACCCCGCCTCCTTGCGGCGCCGTGTCCGCGCGCCAACAATCCCGCGTCCACCGCTGGGGCGCCCCCCACTACCACTGTCGACGCCAGCAGCAGCGGGCCCTGGACCCGCGACGCTCCTATCACGCGGCCTCTACACCACGCCTCCGCGCACTAGTTTGCGCTCCTTCCTGGGCTTTAGAGAGCCCACGGATGCGGACCACGTCGTCGAGGCAGCAACGAAGCGCGACACCGACCTCGTAACCAAGTGGCAGCAGTACATCAACACACTAGATCTCTCTTCCTCCCGCCGGCTCACGGCTGACGAGACGATCGTCGTCCTGCAGGCGACCGAAGCACTCCGCACCACTCGTGGCGTGTTACAAAGTGCGCTATCTAAAATGGCGGCGGAGTGTTACACGACTCTGCCCAACCATGAGCGAACGCCTGAGCTCGACAAAACCGCCGTGCTCGTCCTCGCCGCGCGACATTCTGACATGGCTCTCAACATCGCATCGGGAAACCCAGAGGCCATGGGTCGCGAGGAGTGGGATGCGCTCACCCGCGTGCGCCGGTTCGGCGACTATGTCGACCGACTATTCGACATTGTGCCCCCCGACGATCACTCATTCTACGTGCTGCTCGAGCAGGCGAGCAAATCGGATCACATCGCTCGTGTCGAAGCGGTTATGGCAAATCTCGGCGTGAAAGCGGGGCCATGGACCGAGGTTGGGTTGGCGCGGGCGTACACTGAAGTTGGCCTCAACGACAAGGCCGAGGCACTTGTCACGTCTTGGCCCCAAGAAGACGTGGTTGATGATGAGCTCAGGCAAGCCCGTTGGCGTGTGCGCGTCGCCGTCGCCGTGAACCGCGCAGACGCGGAGACTGTGCGCATGCTTTCCAAGCGCGAGAACGCACTTGACGACGTCCCCGCAGACGCCCTCGCCTTCCTCGTACTTGACGGGCTCCCCGTCGCTCCATCCGTTCCCGACATCCTTGCTGGCTTCAGCCACACCGCCGACCTATGTGGGTACCTGCTTCCACCTGACGCGTGGGACCAGGTGCTCCTCACTCTCCTTGAACGCGACACGAGCCTTGACATCGTGTGGAACGTCAACAGCCAGCGGTACAGCGCGCCAGGTGGGGCGCTTGCTGCCGAACTGATCCATCGGTTGACGGCGAAGAGCCCACCACTCTTCAACGAGGCGCTCCAGGTGTACACGGACGCCACCACGATCGAGGATGCCCCGACCATGCACATTGACGTGTTCTACGACCTGCTCCTTGCTGCGATTACCGTTGAGCCCACGGACGAGGTGCGCGAGGCTGTTCTTTCCCACATCCTCATCGACATGAGTATGGTCAGGCAGCGTCTCGGCGCACGGTTTGCACACAAACTGGTCCGGAAGATGTGGAACCGCTTCGCGGTCGACCACCCCGACGCGTGCGGCATGTATGACGCTGTGCTCTCGGTCTCGCACCCTCTCTCCAGAGAACAGTGGGAGCAACTCCTGTTGGACTTTGTCCAGCTGTCATTCCCAAACTCGGCTGTGCCGACACCAGAGCTCCTTGTGCGAATGATCGGCGACATGCGAGCAGCGGGCTTTTCCCCCGGCTCGCAGGTTCTCACCAAGCTCCTCTGGGCGTACGCGGACATGGCCAAGTTGGTCAGCAAGTACGAGACGCGTGGCGCCGCTGGCGTTCACAGGGAGCTCCTCGCGGCGACGCGCGATGTGCAAGCACTTCTGAACCTCGACGCTGGCCTCGAAGTCAACCTGCGCCTCCTCACAGCGCTCATGTGTGCGCTGCAGGCCTGCGGCGCGTATGACGACGCGTTCAACGTGTGGGCCGAGATTGTGCGGATGCACAAGAGCTTCCCGGCCGACGAGATGGGCGCCGCCGTCGCGGTCATGCTCGACGCGTGCGGGCATGCCGAGCGCGTCGATCGCGGACTCAAAGTGTGGGCGTGGGCAAGCCGACGCGGGTTCGCCAACAACGAGAAGGACTGGGAGGCATACATCGAGATGCTGGCGCGTAACAACCGGTTCCATGAGGCAGTCGATGCCGTCGCCGAGATGAAGGCCGAGATGGAGCCCAATTATGAGATCGCGGTGACGCCAATGACGTTTGCGCGGGGGACACCGCACTTCAAGGCTGTGCGGCGACGCCTTGCCGACCTGTTTCCGGAATGGCATAACCGACTGTTCGACGACTTTGTCACCCGATAGACGATATAGCATACCCTCATACCTTGCATAGATATGTATTTATACAGCACTGCTGTGATACAGAATCCTGGTGCCTCGGTATTGTCTGTTAAAAGTATGGCTGTTAGAATGTGGGGTAATATTTACGCTATTTGTTTGTATTTTGTACTCGCCTGGCATGTTACCCCCTCTCCCCCTCTCCCTGGCCTTTCCCCTCTTCCCCTTCCCCGCCAGTTGAATCACCTGACCTCTCAACTCCCACTCTTCTCACACGTAAACATCACACCATAACCACCCACAACCACCATACAACATCCATCCATCAACTCACAACCACATCCCATCCCCATCTCATTCACCCATCTCCCCCTCTCACTCTCTCCGGCCCTACACTAGACACGCATCCGGCCATGTCCGCCGACGACCGCCGCTCGCCCGACGGCAGCGGTCCACCCAGCGCGCGCGCCTCTGCCGAGCCCGCGCCAGACCTCTTCCCGACTCTGCTAGAAGGGGGACGCGAGAACACGCTTGAGAACTTGGCACAACACGCAGTGGAACTGCATGATGCCATAGACCCAGCAGACGACATCTCCCTCGCGACCTTCCACCACGACAATTCCTTCTTTACGGCCTCTGGCGAGGCACGATTCGGCATGCTCGACGATAAGAGGGACGAATACGAGATCCACGCGCTCCAGGACGAGACGGCTGCCGCGGTGGCTGCAGTCGAGGCGACGAATCGACGTAAACGCCGGCGCGACGAGGATGGCGTTGTGGGACCCGTGGAGAATGGAGACCCAATCGACCCCATAAAGATGAAGAAGGACAGTCATGTGCGTTTCTTCAAGAGAGAAGGATCTAATGACAGAAAGAGGTCGAGCGGCGACGCCGTGAGAATATCAACGAGGGGATCATGGAGATTGTGTCCCAGGTGCCGGGAGGGTCGGATCCGAAAGTTGGCAAGGGGATTTTGTTGAAGCGCGCAAGCGATTATCTCATGACTCTCAAGACCAAGGTCGATCAGTTCAATGTCGAGTTGGCGGCAAAGGAGCGCGAGAAGCAGGAATATGTCGTGAGTAAGCCGTGACAGGCCTCGACAGAACTAACCACTAACCCCAGAATGAGCTCGATCGCACTCGCATCATGCTGGAGAAGGCCGAAGCCGGGTCTGCCAAGTGGGAGTCTGCATGGCGAGATGCCGAGGATCGCGTCGCGCAGGCACAGTTCGAGGTGGCAGAGGCCAAGAAGCGCGTCGCCGAGCTCGAGAAGGACGCGTGATAGCGGTCGCGACGGCCTCGGATGTGGACAGGGGACAAGAATTGATAGCTTACCTTCGTTGTTGTATGTAGCCTTGAGAGCTCTAGGCGTGGGGGAGTTGGACAGTTTGCGATACTCATCTGGTGTTGAGGCTGGACACATGTTCCCGCACCGGAATGTGTACGACAGAAGTGCGTTGGGTTCGTTGAGAACCCCCACCATTTCTATTGCTCGCCCAGAGCAGACTCCGTCGAGATGAGACCGAAGCACAGGCCACAGGACGTCACGGGGAAGTATTCAGTATTCACCCAGAGTTACCACTACTACATGGGTACCACTACTACATGGGTGGAGGGGGACGATAGCTCGAGACCCATAATGACTCGGCTGACTGGTCGGTCGGCTGTGCGGTTGAATGGCATCACATGACCATCATGTTACTGACTGCTGACGCCATAATTCCCAGCCAGTCAGGCGATCCATGATTCGGGGCACAGGGCTATAATCGATTGTGCCTTTTGACGCGTCCGCCTCCGCACGGACGTCCACACCACACCAACAACACATTTGCAACGCTTGACCAAGCCAAGAAAAAGACAAGCGCTGGACGAGTTAGGAATCGAACCAAAGACCTTTCCAAATCACCATGCGAATGGAACGCTCTACCAACTGAGCTACACGCCCTTGTGCGCGATGACGGTGTGTTTCGGCCTCCGAGGAGATGACGGTGTGTTTCGGCTCCAAGGAGATGCGCCGGTTTTCTCTGTGCGCATTCTATTCGTGTCCCGGTTTCATGTTGTGATGTGTTTTGGCGCGTCGGATGGAAGTGGTATGACGCGTGTGGATGGGGAAAGTGTTGGGGAATGTCACTCGAGGATGGTGCCGAGCCAGGAGATCAGGGGAAGGTCGGAGGGGTGAGTTGCGGATCAGCTGTCAGCAACGGCGGCGCAAGAGGTGGTTGAGCAATGAGCAGCTGCCAAGTCTCATGATCTCATGCTCATGCAAGATTCACAGAAGGATAAGATTGTGCTTGTCCATTGAGACGCGCCGGACGGCCGGGAGAACTAACGAGCCATGTGCCTACAAAGGAAGACGCAACTTGTTTATCTTTGCTGTGCACTCGCACACTCTCTGTCTCTTGCGTCTGCTCACTTTCACATTCTCCCCTCTGCCCATCCCGGACTCGTACTCGTCACGTTCCGCTGACGCACGGACCCCCTCCCCTCTTTCCAGGCAGATATAACCCCTCCTTCCTCCTCTCCATCTCCCAGAAGGCAGATATAACCCCTCCTTCTTCCTCTCCATCTCCCAGAAGCCAGAGTAAGAACATGTCCACAATAACTTGCGACAAGACACCCATCACGCCGGGGGCTAAGCGGCGGGCAAGGCCGGCGCGCCTCAACACCAAGCCTAACATGGCCTATGTGAGCTCCAGCAAGAATTAGCTGACGGCAGGATGACCAGCCTAGGCACATGCTCAGTTCTTTGTTGCGGATGCAGACGCAGGAGGACTCGAAGCCGCGGGTGAGTAGGGGGCCGGGTCCCATTCTGACTCCAGGTCTCCAAGATCTCGTGGCTAGACGACGTGATGGTTTACTCCTCATCCATTCTCCCGGTCGTCTTACGCCCCGTAGTCTTCTTCACCGCGTGGAGCGCCCTCGTCGCGGTCGCGTCGATCGTATGGGGAAAGGACCTTGCGCTAACGAACAATGTCGGTGAGTAGCGTCCTGTCGCTACGTCACGGACCTGTGCTGATCAACAGTACCCCTGCTCTCTGTTGTCGTTGGTCTTCTTCTTGGTGAGCTGAATCCCCTCTTCCAAAGTACACGGCTCACCAAGTCTTCCGAAACTCGTCGGCGTACGAGCGTTATGCCGAGTACGTGTTTTGTTTGCGTTGCGTCTGAGAGAACGAAACTAACATCAGGGGCCGCAAGGACTTTACTGCGCTGATTTCGTCCGCTCGCAACCTCTCTCGCGTATGTTAGCTGATTTAGATTGAATTTGAGCTCACTCCAGGCTGTATGGATCAACGTTGTCCCACCACCCGACAGATCCATGTCACGCCTCGAGCGCCTAGAGCTCACCCAGAAGAAGAAGGAGGTCATCCGCCTGATCCTCGGCTTCGTCTTCGCAACCAAGCACTACCTTCGTTCAGAGGGCGGTGCAGAGCATACCGATTTGCAAGGGTTACTTCCCCAATCACTCTTCAAGTTTGTTTGGCAGGACATGCCAGTCGACTCGGGCGAAGTGCTCGAGGACGACGCGTCCACTGGACCTTCATCTCCAGCCGCCATGTCGCCCCGCTCATACTCGACCACAGCCCTCATCGACCGCGGGGATGAGGAACGCATTGTCGGACTCAGTCTCGCGCCGCCCACCTCGCCCACGAGAGCAAAGTCCAACTCGTTCTCCTTTCCCCCCACGTCGCCCGTCATCCCTCGTCCTAAGCCTATTCGCCGCCCCGTCCGCCGTCCCACCGCAGTACGCGTTCGCCCCACGCTCACCGAGAACAAGTCGACATCTTCACCAGGCAGCTGTCCGAACGAGCGCACGCCGCTCATCAAGTCGGGTGTGGTCTCTGACCTCCGCCGTACCCACCAGGAAGTGGACAGCCAGGCCTCGTCCCTGAACAACGCCACACGCGACAAGCTCGGCAGCATGGTCGAAGTCGGCCTGCCCCTCATCATCGCCCACGAGATCAGCCGCACCCTCTTCCGTTTCCGCCGTAGCGGCAACTTGGAGAGCATAGGGCCTGCGGTGAATCTCACTGAAACAGAGCTAACTCCAGGGCTTTAACGGAATGAGCAGCAGCGTGCAGAGCATGATTGACCAGCTTGGGTCCATGGAGCGTATGTGAGTCTAGTTGGATTTGCTAACACCAGCTAACGACAGTATGTGAGTTGCACCCACACCAACCCGAAAATGAGCCGCTAACAGTAGCCAAACACCCTTGCCATACGTCTTCACATCGCACCTCAAGCAGTGCGTCACGATTTACCTCCTCTGCCTGCCGTTCGTGCTCGTCGACGTACTTGGATGGAAGACCATCTTTATTGTCGCCACTACCGCGTTCACCCTCTGTGGTGTTGAGGGTATTGCCGCGCAGGTCGAGATGCCCTTTGGCACCGACCCGTCTGATCTCAACCTCGACCTGTTCTGCACAGAGCTTTTGTGCGAGTGCGAGTGAGTATTGAACCTGAGAAAAGAACACATTCCCACTCCTTCTCCCCCCTGCCGTGCAGTCCACTCGCTAGGACAGTATGGCCAGTGGTTCCAGTGACCTTGTTGGCAAAGGAAGAGCGGTAGGGGGCTTGATCCAGGTGAACTATTCGAGGTTTCCGGACAGAAGTTTGAGAATCTTCTCCTTGTTGTCCCCAATCTGGCCGATCGTGAGACGGTCGCACGTCGGATCATCGCTCGGACTCACCTTGTCCTTCACGTTCTTGGGATCCCTTCCCCCAACAAAGGCTGACTGCAGGGCGACCATGGAGCGCCTTCCGGAAGGTGACGAGGACGACGAGCTGACGTTTGTACGCTCGCCTACGCAGATCCTCGAGGATGATCTGGACGGCGAGTAGAGTCCAGTGAAACGAGCTGCTGGCTGGCCCAAATCAGCGTTGGGGAGTTGTTGTGACATAGTTGCCATACGATCAGAAGATGCATCATGAGTTTCGCGCGTTTGTGCAATAGTGTTTCCCCAGTCGAGCAGTCAACGTAACAATATTGAGAGTTTAGCCCTGGTTAAAAGCCGAACCTGTAATTGTAATGAAGGCTATTTGAGGCTCGCAGGAAGCAAATAAGGTTTCATGGGGGTGTTTGTAGTGGTGTCAAAGGGGGAGGACGTCATAGATGGGTTAGGTTCCAGGTTGGAAGTTGGTTGATAGGTAGACGCGACCCATCTACCCATTTCCTCACAGCCGAGCAGCAACGTAGTCAACCTCTACTTCTACTTCAACCTCTTCCTCCATATCACCTATCGTCCCTCTACGCCTCTAGCCAACTATCCCTCTCTGGGGCTAACTTGACCCCATGGCACCGCCGATCACACAACCGCCCGACAGCGAGGTACTAGATCCCACGACCGAGGAGTTCTACGCGTCGTAAGTTGGATGGTCTATGCGGCTGCGCGGCTGACCGAAGATGGGGCCTTTGTATCCTCTGCGTGCTACTTATCGGCGCACTTTGCACGTCTTATTACCTACAACTTAAGCGGATTCGGGCTATCCATGAGACGGTCATTTCCATCTTTGCGGGGATGGTTGTGGGCCTCATCATTCGGATGGCGCCGGGGCATCTTATTCGCGATATGTTGGTGAGTCGCCCGAGAGAAGGGCTTCGGGGTGCGCAGGGTGGTTGACGTGGATCAGACGGCGGGGGTGCTAGTCCGACTGGATGACCAGGGGCGTCCTGTCCCGCGTACGTTGTCAATTGCAACTCGCTTGATCTCCAAGCGTTGACATGTGACTCTGCTTGGACTCGGAGGAGACAAACGGACAGAAAGACAGACAGAAAGACTGCGAGCCAGACAGACGTGCTGAATACCCACTGACGCGCCAGACGTTCAAACACACACTATTCTTCAACCTCCTCCTTCCTCCCATCATCCTCAACTCGGGCTACGAGCTCAAGCAAGTCAGTCGACTGATGAGCAGCGCTCGCTGACCCCAGGAAAACTTCTTCCGCAACTTTGGCGTCATCCTCACATTTGCATTCTTAGGAACCTTCATCTCAGCCGTGGGCATTGGGTGAGTCACCGCCAACTCCACGGTACTGACGGTAAAGAGTGATCGTGTACATCTGGTCCTTCCTTGGCATCGAGCATCTCAAGTTGAGCCTCCTCGAGTGCCTGATCTTTGGCTCCACCCTCTCGGCGACCGACCCGGTTACCATCTTGGCAATCTTCAACACCGCCAAGGTTGACCCAAAGCTCTACTCGATCATCTTTGGTGAGAGCATCCTCAACGACGCTGTGTCGATCGTCATGTACGAGACGCTCTCGCACTTCCACACCAAAGACATCTACATCTCGTCCCTCTTCCACGGAACCGGAATCTTCCTGTTCTCGTTCTTGGGCTCTGTGTTCTTGGGCGTCTCCTTCGCTCTCGCATGCTCCCTTGGTCTCAAGCACTCCCACCTTGCACACTACCCTCAAATCGAGAGCTGCCTCGTGGCCCTCGTCGCCTACACCTCCTACTTCTTCTCCAACGGCCTCCACATGAGCGGTATCGTGTCGCTCCTCTTCTGCGGCATCACACTCAAGCACTACGCGTACCACACCATGTCCAAGCGCACACAACGGACGACCAAATACATGTTTGCTGTACTCGCCCAACTGTCCGAGAACTTCATCTTCATCTACCTCGGTCTCAACCTCTTTACGCAAGAGATCCAGGTGTTCAAGCCCCTCTTCATCCTCGTGTCGGCCATTGCGGTCATGGCCTCGCGTTACGCAGCCGTGTTCCCATTGTCGGAGCTCATCAACTGGTTCTTCCACACGCGTGGCCAGCGCCACGAAGAGCTGCCTCACTCGTACCAGATGATGCTCTTCTGGGCTGGTCTTCGCGGCGCGGTCGGCGTCGCTCTCGCCAACGGATTAAAGGGCGAGAATGCTGACGCGCTTCGCACGACTGTTCTGGTCGTCGTCGTCCTGACCGTCATCGTCTTCGGCGGTACCACTGCGCGCATGCTCGAAGTTCTCGGCATTCGTGTCGGCGTCGAGGATGAGGATGCCAGCTCGGACGAGGATGAGGGCTGGATGCCCCACTCGGGCCAGCTGGCACTTCAGATGGGTCCAGGCAACCGGCGCTATGCGGGCGCGAACGGGCAAGGCCTGTACGGAGACGACGACAGCGTCGGGTTCGCCACTCCCCTCGACTCACCGTACCTCTCGACGACGCGACGCAGCGCAGCGCGGCTATCTCTCCCAAGAGACGGCTCGCGCGCAGGGTTCTCTGTGTCCTCTGACGACAGCGAGGAGGAACCACTGCCGTCCGGTTATCGTGACCGCGGCGACGTTGAGGCCGATGCCGCCGGACCCTCACAACAGGGCATGGTGTTCCGTGACGGGCAGTGGTTCACCAACCTCGATGAGAGGTATCTCCTGCCGCTGTTCTCGAACTCAGTCACTGCTCGCCGGCATCACGCCAAGAAGGCGCGCAAGCAAGCAAGTTTGCGTGGCGGTAGCGAATCCGCGTCTGGGACACCAAGAGGCGACAACTCTGTGGAGCTCTCTCGTGTCGATGATGACTACTTTGCCGCCGACACCGAGAGCGAGAACGGCAAGGTCAAGGCCCCTGCGCCAGGGCGTCCCTTCGGGTGAGTTTGCCAAGATGTTGACCGAGTGTATCATCGAAATGGGCGCGTTCAAAGCATTCCATCTGTTGTCGGCAGTGGACAGTATGTAGGATCACCAGTTGTGGCGACAATGCGTGACTTGGTCAGTGCGCCCGTCATTGCTGTATCCTGGATTGCTTGTCCCGCCAAGAGAAGCGAACGTGAAGGGGCGGAAGGGGAAACGGCGATGCCAGCTGACACGCAGTGGGTCCGTGACGGACCTGTTCTATGCGCGTGCCGAGACTGGAGAATCGAGTCGCACGCCACCTGGAAGTGATGGACGTGGATCAGGGAGGGACAGCAGTGTGGACAGGAGACAGGGAAGTTAGAGTGCTTGGGCGAGTTGACCCGACGGCCTGCGCGAAGCAGCAGGACCGGGTGGCGTTGAACCTGTGGAGATATACATGTGCTTTTAGACTTCATGCATTCGACGTTAGACAACATCATGAGCGGCGTCAAGGAGATTGAGGAGGACAGCGTCGCTCAATGGTGGGTTGAATGGGCGGGGGTTGGAGAAGGCCCATCGCCGGTAGAACAAGTAGGACAAGCAGGACGAGTAGGACAACCTCCACCAACCCCGCCACCACCACCCCTTGATTCTGGCCACCGGCTTTCACCTGTCTCTCTCTCATCGACACTTCTTCCATCCACGCCATCCACATCCTCTTCAACTCCATTCGATTACACATCATCACCGCTACCTCAAACTCTATCGTCATCCGGTCTCCTTCCAGTTGAGGCTCTTTTCTCGGGCTTGCCTACACTCGCTCAGTTCAATTGTGGCAACTGGGAGCAACTCTCTCCACCCCAACCTGCGCACAACCACGTCCGGCCGATCGCGCCTCAGTTGGCTGCTGCTCGAACGACTTATTACGTCGCCGCGCGGCCGATTCGAGCAATGGCAGCTCCACCGCCCCAGCAAGCCCAGAGCTTGGATGCCCTCATCAACAAGTTTCCCCAGCTGCTGCAGGCTGACGAGAAGAACTTGCCAGACGATCAGAAGGCCATTCTCGTGAGGAAGCGCGTACAGCAACTAGTCCAGAAGCAGCAACTTCAACGAAAGAGTCAACTCGATGCACTACAGCTGCAAAAAGCGCAACAGGCGCAACAAGCACAGCAGGCGCAGATCCAGGCCGCCGCCGCCGCTGCGGCTACGAATGGTGGTGGTGCGAGACCGCCCAATGCCCAAGCTGGTCCCAGCCAACCTATTCAAAGGGGAGCCCAGCCTCAGACCCAGATTAATGGTCAACAGATCCAGATGAATCCCCAGGTAAGTCTAGAGTCTGGTTTGCTACTTCCCACGTATCACTATCGACTACCCACCTTCCCACTCTCCCAATCACTCCATGTTCCCCACCTCTTGGCCTGACAATCAGATCATGGCCCAACTGCAACAGCAGGCTCAGCAGCAGGCGGCAGCCCAACAAGGACAGCAGCAGCAACAGTACCAGAACATGCTTGTCCAGCAGCGCCTCCAACAACAGCAGCAGCAACAAGCGATGCAGCAGCAGGGGACGCCCCAGCAACCGGTGCAGCGCCTTCCTTCGCAGTCGGGCGTCGGCGTCGGCACACCAATACCCAACCAGCGGGCAGCAAGTATAGCGACTCCCTCGCCTCAGGCGCACCAGAGCCCCGCGGCCAACCCTGGCGTGCTGGGTGCGTCGCCCGTCGCCCCTCGCATGCAGCCTGCCCCGAGCGGAAATGCAGGCCCAGGCATGAGCAACGCTGGAACCCCTGGTCCGAGCAACCCTCCCGCACCACCTAACCTGGGCATCTTGGGCAGCGACCCAAAGACGCTCATCCAGCGGATGCCGGCATTAATCAAGCTGCGAAACGAAGGGGGGATGACTCCAGAGATGCAGAAGACTGTGAGTGACGCGCGCACGCCTGCCAGCTCCATAATTCCCCATACCATCGCTCCATATGGCGTCTGTTCGGCTACTGATGCCTCAGTTTGACCAGTTGATCGCTCAACCAGAGGTCAAGCAATACCTCCAGAACTACCACCAAAGCCAGGTGCGCCAGAGCCTCGTCAACGCTGGGCAGAACGTGGCCGGGCAAGCTGCATCTCAGCAGCAGACAGCCATTCTCGCACAGCAGCAAGTGGCCCACTTGCAGCGACAACAGCAACAACAGCAGGCCCTCGCTCGTCAGCAGCAACTGCAGGCACAGCAGCAGGCAGCTCAGCAACAGCAACAGCATCAGCAACAGCAACAGCAGCAGCAGCAGCAGCAGCAACAGCAGGGCCAGCAACATCCACAACAACCTGGCTTTGCTGGTCTCGGTCCTGAAGTGCTGGCGCAACTCACGCCGCAACAGCTCGCGCAGCTTGTTCAACAGCAGCAGCAGCAGGGCCAGAACTTTCACACACCGCAACTGCAGCAGTTCTTGCAGCAGCAGATGATGAACAACCCCCAGCAACTTCTACTCGCTCGGCAACAGGCCATGGCGCAGCAACAACAGGCCAGGACGCCTAACCTTGGTGCCGCCCAACTGCCGAACCAAGGAAACAGCTTCCTGCAGAACCTACCTCCACAGCAGGCTCAGCAGGTGTTCCAGGCCGCCCTGGCGCAACAGTATCTGCAGCAGCAGCAACAGCAGGCACAGGCGCCTGGCGGTGGCATGTCAATCACTCCTGCTCAAGCACAGCAGCTAGCCCAGCAAGCTCTGATGCAGGCTCAGGCCCAGGCCCAGGCCCAGGCTCAGAACCAGGCAAACGCGCCCAACCAAATCAACAACAACTTTGGACAGATCCGACCACCACAACAGCAACAGCATGCGCAGCAGATCCACGAGATCAGACAGAGACTAGCGTCAATGAACGACGGCGAAAGACAGAAGGCGTTCGAAAAGAACCCCAAGCTCAAGCAGCTGTATTTCAGCAACATCAATCTCCAATCGCCGCAGCTCATCCAACAACAACAGCAGCAGGCGGCGCAGGCTGCTCAGGCTGCTCAGGCCGCCCAGCAGGCGCAGCAGCAGGCCCATCAACAACAACAGCAGCAGCAGCAGCAGCAGCAGCAACAACAGCAACAGCAATCTGTCCAGCAACCGTCCCAACAGCCTCTCGCGCAGGCCCCACCCCAGCAGCCTCAACAACCTGTTGCTCCTCAACCGCTGGGCGTTCCCACGGGACAGCAGATGCAGACGGGCACCCCAAAGCTCCAGCCTCAAGGGCTTAACCAGGGCGCTCAGCCGCCCATGCCGGGGCCGGGCGGCATGCCCATGCAGCCAAACGCGCCCATGATGCTGGGCCGGCCCGGAATGCCCATGGGATTCCCTGTCATCAACAGCACGCTGCCGAACTTACAAATACCTCCTGGGAAGCAGCGCGGCTTTGCGACCGGCCAGCAGCCTGGCACTCCAAGTTCCGGTACAGGATCGGCTCCGTCGCCGCAGATCCGCAACCAGCTGCCGATCGCGGCGGCTGGAGTGGCCGCCGCCGCCTCGCAGCACGGATCGCCTGCTGGGCAAAGACTGTTCCAGCAGGGGATCCCTGTCGCGTCTCCTATGCTTCCGAACGTTCGCCCTCAGGGTCAGCTATCGGTTTCATCTGGCGCTCAAGTCACACCCATGCACATCCTATCCGAGTTGGACAAGCGCGGGGCAAGGCCGACCGCCCAACCCCCTCCAGGCAGAGCAACCAACGAGGTCACACCATCACCCCTAGACCGCACGGGCTCGCTGCTATCCAAGACATCGTGGACCCCGACGGCCGAGAGCGACGCGGCGCTGCGCAGCAGTCTCAATGACTCGTTCCCGCTACCCGGCCGACAGACTGGCCGCGCCACTCTGCTCGAAGGCATGAGCACCGTGCCTGTCCTAGCCAACGTGCTCGGGGAGCGCCTCCCCGCCGACTTGCGCCTGCTTGCGGACGGTGACGTTGAGACGAAGAATGACGCACTCGACGCCAAGACCAAGAAGCATGACCTCGAGGCAGCTGGCATGCCGGGCGCGAAGAAGCAGAAAGTCCAGGAGTTTGCCGAGACTATTGACAAGACGCTCGAGATTGACAAACCGGTTGAGGATGTGAGTTGTGACATATAGCGCTGCTGACGCCAAGATGTTCCTCGCGATTGCGGACGAGTATGTCGACGTCATTTCGCAGACGGCGTGCCAGTTCGCCAAGCATCGCAAGTCGTCGACAGTCGACTGCAAAGATACGCAGCTGGCCTACGAGAACGTCTTCGGACGCGTTATGCCGGGCTTCTCTTCGGATGCGATCCGCCTAGATCAGGCGCGCAGCTCGCGTCGCGTGCCGGCGTTGCAGCAGCGCCAGGCCAAGCTCAAGGCTGTCGCGGATGCGAAGGCCCAGTGGCGACGCGAAAAGGAAGAGGCAGTCAAGGCGGCAGAAGAGGCCGCGGTCAAGGCTCAAGCTCAGGCCGCCCTCAATGGCACCATGAACGGCGAGATGAAGGACGACGTGACGATGGTTGCCGCGACGGCCGCCAACACTGCGGTGGGAACGGCCCAGACGTCGGCTGTGACTACGCCCGCACCTGGGCTCGCGGTACTCGGGGCCGGCACCGACACACCAACTGTCCCACCTGTTCCGCCTGTGGTTGTCGCTCTCTGAGTCTGTTACGAGTGACCTGTGCTGTATTATTGTGCTTAGACCATAATTACTTACTGTATTATTGTAGATGACGTGCATGGAGGCATATTCACGCCGACGTTGCTAGATCCGCCTGACAATGAGTTGATAAACGTACGGAGCGTGGCTTTGCTTGTCTTGCCCGTGGTTCGATCCACTGCCGTAGCATTATTCATAAGCTACGTCCTGGAGCTTTTTCCGCTGTGCCGACCGGCGCCAAATCCAAGGCCTGACGGAGGCAATTTGCCACCTGTCTGTGGTGGAGGTTACCAACTTGCTAGACGATGACGAAGTACGCCGAAATGACTTGCAACGTCCTCACGCACCACCATGCGCGCACTCACCGCCCTTCGACCCTTGGCAGGCCTCCGACGCGCCATCCCCCTGCAACGCAGCTTCGGGTTCTCGAGTGGAGCTAGCGGGTTCGGCGACGACGCCTTTCCCGTCGTGCGCGACGCACTCGTCCCCATCGTCGTCGAGCAGACTGTACGCGCCAACTCAAACCAGCTGACAGCAGGCACGCGGCGAGCGGAGCTACGATATCTTCTCGCGTCTCCTTCGCGAACGCGTCATCTTCCTCGGTGGACCGGTGAGTGTTGACCATTGAGCGCGTTGCGTTGCAACCCTTCCTCACCAACTGGGTGACGGTTCCAGGGGGTTCCTCAGTTCCTCGCCTCCACATGTTGCAGATCGCGACATGCCTTTCTACTTGCGTCAACGATACGCCGCTTGCCGCCAGCAAATAGCCCCTGCTGTCTCGTCTAGTCGTCTCATTCTACGGTCACTCACCTGACGCCGGCCGACTCTCATCCCCTGGGCATCAGGAAGGCCCCGCTAACCCCAGGTCATGGACTCGATGTCATCCCTCATCACTGCGCAGCTCCTCTTCCTCGAGGCCGAGGACGCATCGCGGCCTATCCGGCTGTACATCAACTCTCCTGGCGGGAGTGTGACGGCCGGCCTCGCCATATACGACACGATGCAGTACATCACGAGCCCCGTGCACACGTTCTGTCTCGGGCAGGCGGCGAGCATGGGCTCGCTCCTCCTCGCGGGTGGGGAGAAGGGCAAACGGTACGCGCTCAAGAATTCGAGCGTAATGATTCACCGTGAGTCGCTGCGTTTCGAAGTGGATTTCCTTTTCTGAGATGTCACTATGGCTGGAGGCGACTGATTGTGTCTGGACGTGAGTTGCTAACGGCAGAACCGTCAGGCGGGGCGAGCGGCCAGGCATCTGACATCGCGCTCCACGCCAAGGAGATCCTGAGGATACGCTCCGTGCTTACCGACATCTATGCGGACCACTGCCTGCGCGAGGGCGAGACGCACGATGCTGCGCGCGATCGTTTCGGTGAGTCCATATCGGTCGTTGCCAAGGTCGTCCGACAGTCTGGTTACAAGACCACAATTGTACCGTCTGGTACCTATATTTTGGGCCGTGACGTTACCGTGTGTTAAGCGCCCGTCGGACGATGTCGCGCCGACAGCGAGTTGTTGGGTCGTCGGACACGTCGGGCGGACATTGCGACGGGGGGAGAGTTTGAGCTGTGACTGTGTGTCGAAACGTGTCGAAACGTGTCGAAACGCCTGCTCCGCCTGTGTGGTCCTAGAGGGGTCGCTGACTGCCAGAAAAGGCTCTTGAGCGTGACTACTTTATGACGGCAGCCGAAGCGGTAGACTTTGGCATTGTGGACCGTATCGTCGAGCGGCGCGCCAAGGACGAAATCGAGGATGAGCCAAAGCCCACCGAGGCACAAGAGGGAGAACCAAGTAGCTAGGATCAAACTATGATGCTTGAGTTGGCACCAGGCCCCACGTGCCAGGATCACGACACCCCTAGCGTCACGCATGCAACACCACACCTGCGACGCGTTTGTTCCTGGGCTCAAACTTGGACCCAAAATACTTAATCTGTGACGACTGGCATGAGCTCACGTTTTGACATGCCGCACTACTGGACTCCCGCCCATTCCCGAACTGAGGCAACTGCAACACTGGAATAAGATATGCGTTGACACAACCAGGGCCATGTGCAGGGGTACGGAGATCTCGCACAAGATATGCTCACTCTCCGTACGTTCTGGCCATGCCGTCAGCCGTGCCTCAACCTTGCCCCTTGAGCATCACATCACACTAACCTACCTCACATCGCTATCCATTGTCCACCATCATGCACAACACTGACACGCCCATTGTTGGCGCCTCCAGTATACTGCTCCAGTGATGCGCGTCGCTTCCGCGCGCATAAAAGCGCGTCGTGGTTCATAGCTGTCCCCCATCCTCCCTCTTTTCTGTACACTACATTTCATCTAGCAGGCTAGATGACGCACCTCTTCCCGCTTCTTACCGCTCTTCTCGCCGCGTCGTCGGCTGTTGCCTCGCCTGGTGCGGGGTACCGTGGACGTGTCCACGGCAAGCGTCGCTGTGCCGCTGGCAGCTCTGCGACAGCGTCTGGCTCCTCACTCTCGGCTGGTTCAGACTCTGCGCACCACTCTTCCGTGTCTTCGCTCTCGGCAACATCCTCGGTTGCGACTGCCTCTGGTGTCGAAAGCTCTGCCCCCGCCAGCCCCGCTGGGCCGGGCGGCAACAACGTCTACGTCGCGTCGGGCGACCCGGAGGTGGTTGGTGGCCCCCCCGTCGCGGCTGGCAACGGATCCGACAACGCCACAGTCGACTCCACCGCTAGCGGCTCAGCCAATGGCTCCTCCACCAACGGCCCCACCAACGCGACCGCGACGAACGCGACCGTCCCTATCCCGTCTGGGGGCTCCAACGCGAATGTCACGGCCGCTGAGCCTGCCAGCGCTGGTCGTCCGGTCTTTGCTCACTACATGGTCGGTCTTACGTCCGAGTTTGACCAGGCCGCGTGGGAGAAAGAGATGACGGTCGCAAAGTCCAAGAGCATCGACGGCTTCGCACTGAACATTGGCGAGGACCCTTACAACGACGCGCAGCTTACCAACGCCTACGCTGCGGCCGAGAAGGTTGGCTTCAAGCTCTTCATCTCGGTCGACTTTAACTGGTACGGCACCGATGAGGCGGCTACGGTTGCGGCCCAGCTCAAGAACTACATCAGCAAGCCGGCGCAGTACATAGTCGACGGAAAGCCGCTCGTCAGCTCGTTCGCGGGCCACGACTTCAACTGGAAGGATTGCAGCGCGGCCGTCGGCACCGAACTCTATGCCGTCCCGAACTGGCTCCAGGACGGCGGGGACAACATCCAGGGTGCGCCTGGTCTCGGCAGTGGCAGCCCACCGGAGGAGATCGCGCGCCAGGGCGGCGAGGAGATGGCCAAGCGCGGCGCCAAGGGCCTCTTCTCATGGCACGTCTGGCCGGGACAGCAGTCCAACACGCCTGTCGACGAGAAGCTCGGCACTTCCGACGACGAGAAGTACCGAACCTTTGTCGGCAACGGGACCTACATGGCCGGCGTATCGCCGTGGTGTAAGTGATCCCATCCAAAAAGGACAAGCTGACATGCAGTCTTCACGCACTTTGGCAAGGAGGTACCGTACTCGAAGAACTGGCTGTTCAAGAGCGAGACCCTGTGGGTCGACCGCTGGAAGGACATCCTGGCATTGGGCAATAAGGTCAACATGCTCGAGATTGTGTCGTGGAACGACTACGGCGAGTCGCACTACGTTGGGCCGCTCGACACCCCGTGGACGAGCGACGGCTCAGACCTGTGGGTCAAGGGTATGCCGCACGATGCCATGCTCGACCTCGCTGGGCCGTTCATCAAGGCGTTCAAGGCTGGTGCGTCTGAGCCTGCAGTCGACCAGGAGGGCATCGTGTACTGGTACCGCCCGCACCTCAAGAATGTCAACTGTGACAGCACAGACAACTTTGGCTCCAAGCCTACAGGGTGGGAGCTGGTCAAGGACTCGGTATTCGTCGCGGCCATGACCAAGAGCGGCGGCACGCTCAAGGTCACTTCGGGCGGCAACGCACCTGTCTCGCTCGAGGCCAAGGGCGGTGTCGATGTCTTCGAGGTTCCCATGGGCGTTGGCGAGCAGTCATTCGAGCTCACCACCACCGGCGGCAGCGCCAGTGGAAAGAGCAACCTCACAATCTCGGACCAATGCTGGGAAAGCCGCCTCGGCAAGGTGTACAACTACAACTTCTACTCAGGCGTCCTCAACGTCGGAGCTTAGACTAGTCGACCCCTTCTATATATCACGGTCTTTACAATGCGTGCTGGCATGCAATATGAATCTCTTACGAAAACTAGTCGCTGTCAAAGAAGTCGTCTGTGTCCTCCTTGGCCTCGGCTTCGGCCTTGGCCTTGCGCTTCTTCCCGCCATCGGTGACTGCAGCAGTAACCGAGCTGAGCTCCACCGGCCGCCGCTCCTTCTCCTCCTCAGGCGTGCCGCTCAGTTTGCCCTCATCCATCAGACCCTGCGTCTCGAGCAGCATGGTGAGCCGTGTCCGCTCCGTCTTATCCATGTCGTCCGACAGCTCTGCCTCGAGGTAGTTTGGCACCTTGAGCTTCTCCTTCTCGTCGCCGTCCTCGCTCTTCTCCTCCTTCGGGAATAGCGAGATGTACTTGATCGCGTTGCTGCCGTTAGTTCTTAGTTCCACCCATGCGCGGGAGAATTCACTGCACTCACGGATAGTTTAGCACATAGTTGAACATGACGCGCGCGTGCAGTAGCTCCTTCTCCGCCTTGGCCATCTTCTTAGCCTTGCCACTCTTCTCCGCCTCGGTGACCTTGCGCTGCGCACGCTTGATGATCCGGCCGAGTTTCTGCCGCTCGAAGAACTTGATCTGGGCGTTAGTCACCTGCTTGGCCCTCCGTGATCGTTCGTCATCTCCGTCGCCCACCTACGCCAAGCATCGGTACACTCCGCCATCCACGAGCCCCTCCTCACTCCTCCTACTCACGGCATGGTACTTGGCCCCGTTCTTCTTCTCGACGTCCCGCTTCTCCGCAACCAAAAGGTCCGCCTCGAGCGCAGCAACGCGGCGCTGCGTCGAGATACGCAGCGACGGCTCAAGGTTTTCCTGATGTCAGCTCAACTCTTAACCTACTCCCTATCACCTCTTGCCCAACCCTAACTAAAACCCACCTTGTTCAACAGCCGCTTCGCCTGCCGCAGGCTCGCCTTGATCTTGTTGAGACCCGGCAGCGCGTCTGCTCCCCGCTGCTCCAGGGACGGGATCTTGAATACTGTCCCAGAGGGACCGGCCTCGGCATTCGTGTTCGTGCTCGTGCTCGTGCTCGTGCGCGCCTTCTTGCGCTGGTGACGGTCGGCTGGCATGGTTGGTGGTGAGAGCGATGTCAACCTAGTATCCTTGGCTCCGTTGAGTGACGTTTGGAAATTTCATTTGGGTGGCGGATAAGGGCGTGCCTGAATATCAGCTGCCAACAACAGTCGGGAGATTGATTTCCGCAGACGCAGAGGAGAACCGCAGAAGAGTTCGGATGCGTTGAAAGCTGGTGGGAGTCCGGTGTTCATGCAGGCTTACGTAGATCAGAAGGTTGCAGCGGGAACGAGGTAGAAGGTTGAGTTGTCTGACGTCGTGGTATTTGTATCCTCTCGAAATACCAATTTCAACAATCTATAATGCCTCGTTATATCAGTCGGTAGATTAAATGACTCTTAATGCGGACTCTAAAGTTCCGGTTGATCATTCGGTCGTGGGTTCGAGCCCCACACGAGGCTCATTTTTTTGCTTTCCTGTCCACATCCCCGATGACAACGATGACTGGGAGGCAACCTTCGACAACTTTCGTGCGAGCTCTACACGGTGGACATACCCCATCACTCGTCTTTCCTTCAAGCCCTTGAAGTGGATGTCAACACTGGCTCAGTGCCGGTTCCACACCTCGACTAAAGCTCTTCCAGCCCAACCGCTCAGCAGAATGACTACCGGGCACCGATTGACGATATGCGAGGTGGCTAGCTGGTGGCATTGTCCCATTGTATTGGATTACTGTGTGTCGCGAGTGAGAGCGGAAAGTTACTCTAGCGCAAGGTGTCAAGTGCCCTCAGGTGAGTCTGCCGCACTGCTCTCTTGCAGGATACAGACTGAAGTGTTGCCCCCAACCTCAGACCAGTGAGAGAGATGGGTCCCACGAGGAGAGTTGGCGACGCTCCAAACATGCCCGGGTTGGATTCCCTTAGAAGACACAAGTGCTAGAAATAGAATACGAGTGTACGCCTTGGTGTTCAGCTGGGAGGCTGGCTTCAGCAAGGTCTGACTCTTGAACTGAACGTGAAGCGTCAGCCTGCCGCGGTCCCTGATACCCTTCACATTGCCATTCCGTCGCTGAAGACAAGGTCTGCGGCCCTCATTCAGAATGTTTATGGCGGTATGTATCTCCGACAACGCATCTTCTACCCAAACTCGCGTGTTGTTGCTGATGATTAGCGCCAACTGACTCCAACTTTTTCCATTTTCTCGATTCCCTCAGTAACCTGGGATCTGGGGACTAGACGGGCAACTGGTACTGTATCGACATCTCTGCGCAGGGCTAGAGTCATCATTGACCGTGTTGCCTCAGCGCGCGAGCCAAAGTGTACACGAGACACCAGTTCAAGCAGGCACGTTAGCAAAAGCTCGTCCGCCGTCCTACCCCCCTCTTTCAGCCGTGCGGTTCGGAACAGATATGGGTCAAGGGAGCCAACAAGGTTATCTGCTCTGGAAGACTATGGCGGACATCGACCCACTCGCCAGCGATTGAACTGATCGATTGCAACTGAGGAGCTTGCAACTGAGGAGCTCGTCTTGCAACTGAGGAGCCTGTCGAGGGCGTGGGCTATCGGGATGCTAACGATCGCGGGTCAGCTTTCGTCACTAGGACAGCGATCTTACAGGCGCAGCCACAGGGGTGGGTATACAATAGCAGCGTAAGTGAGGACGGTTAGGTGGAGCCTCATGATCGACCCATTGGAAGCAGCATCCCCGCAAGAGAACTACCCCCCGGCACGTGTAGCTGCAGGCTTGAAACCAACGAGAGTGGCCGACATATGTACCTAGTAGATGCAGATGCCAAGGAATTCGAGGCCCTTGTTCTAGCGTCGATTGGAGTTGGAAACACGTCATGGCCAGGCTCTAGCTCTGGGTGGAATCTAGCTGGAATATGGCTGGAAAAATATTGCTGGAATGGATCCGAGCCAAGCGATCCAAGGCACGGCATACCGTTCCACGTCATGTCGATCAATTTGTAGACTGTCCATTGCCCACCATGCCAACTATCCGCAGCAAAGAACACTTGAACAGAACGCTAAAGATCAACCGCCAGTCATCCTGGTGGTCGCCGAGATGCATGAAACAACCATATACCCGAGAAGAAACAGATAGACCTAGACACAGTCCCAGAGAACCTGGTAGTCCAATTAACCCTACACTGCCAGAACGCGTCCATGCACGCGCTCATGCACACGCACCTCACTACCGCCCCCACTCGGCGGGATCCCACTCGTCACCAGACGTCACAGAGCCATCGCTGAACATGACGTCGTCAATGTCCCCGTTGTCGTCGTCCATGCCGGCATCAGGATCGAGAACGCCCTCGCGGCCGGCGGACCGCGCCACCCGCTGCGCAAACCGGAGTAACGCGTACCGCTCCGGGCGGAGCTCGGACGTATACCAGCTGGGATGTCAGACTCTTCCCAACCGCCTGCTTTACTCACTAGTTGACAGCCACAGCCAGACCACCACTGCCTTCCTCCTGCTCGACCTTGTGCCACCAATCGGCGGGCAGGTAGAGCGTATCACCCTCCTCGAGCTCCACGATGAGGGGCCGCACCTCGCCAGGCGGTATGAGGCTCTGCACCCAAGGGACTGGATGCGCGGGCTCGGGGTCGCGCTCAGGTTGCAACTTGCCGTCTGCGCCACGGACGAGGGTGGATGGCGGATGAAAATGTTCTGCCGTTAGCACCTGATGTCGGCGCAGGTACACACGCTCCAAGCACAGGCCCTCAATGGGGGATAGGAGCGTGAAGCGCTTAATACCGCTCAAAACATGGTAGACGTTCTCGTATCTTACGGTCAGCGGAATGCCGGCACTGCAAGGGTCATGGAAGGCAGGATGTTAATTGTACTTACGGGTCGTGATGGAAGGAAGTGGTGCTGCGATTGTTCCCAATCCACAAATTCACCGCCTCCGCCGTGCACCCTCGTCGCGTCAGCCACGCGGACGCCATGACGGTGCTGCCGAGCAACCCTCCGGCAGATCAGGGACTCACCCATCGCATCGCGCATCCACGGCACGTCGCGCTCAACCACCTGCTGGAAAGAGACGAGGTCTGGCTCGTTGCGCATTCCCGGTTGCGAGCGGTAAATGTTACCGTCCTGGGACTGGAGGTAGAGGGCCTCGTCGCTAGTTGTGGTGAGCTTTGAGAGGAAGGTGGCCATGGACATTCGCTCTTCCAGGGGTTTGACAAAGGTTGTATCCCCTGATCCAAGGGTCCGCACAGAGTCTGCCAGGCTGACGGTAAGCACTCATTCCTGATGGGTGCCGAGCAACCTCCAGACGGCCATTCTCCAACCTTCTTCCTCCGTCAAGAAGCATTCGACACCTGGTGGATGCTCACCCGTCGTCGGTGATGGCAATGGTAACCTCGGTCATATTACCGTGCAACTTTGTGTATGTCGCAGGCATGCGCCAGTCGTGGTCGACTCCCTCGCAAAGTGGGCTGTAGCCTATCGGATGTTAGTCATGGAGATCACTGCAGGGCTGGGAGGGGGAATGTGGAATCGATGGCCTGCTCTTAATGGCCTGGCATGAAGGCAGAGGTCGTGACACGAGTCGCCCAAACCTACCTCGGATAACCGTGGGATGAGACTTGGAGATCATCCGCAATGCTTCCAAAGCTGATGGGGGCTCATTGAGCTTGAAGGCGCTTGGGAATTGGAGGTCTGCTCGCATCAGTGGGTCTGTAATCGGGCATGAATACGGGCCGAGGTCAATCGGTAGATGGTGGTCGTCTGCAAAAAGGAGTTCAGGAGTAGTGAGCATGAACGCACCATAGTAGTCGGTTGTGAGGTCCTCGAGGTGAGCCTCGAGCGTGCTCGTGTCGAGGGCCATTAGCGAGAAAAGAGACGAGGAGGGAGTGAGAGAGATGCAGAGAGAGAGAGAAAGAGGAAGAGAAAGGGGAAGGAAGGAAGGTGAGATGAACAGAGTTGAGGTAGGGGTCTTCGCTGGGCTTGTTGGCCGAAGCTCAAGACCTCAACCTCGAGGGCGCTGTTGTTATGGACAACTTGGGTACAGGGGTTTTAAAGGGGGATGGGAGGCAGAGAAGGAAATCCGTCCACCCGCCTACCCATAGCCATAGAGGCGCCAGAATAAGGTCCCAGGCACAACCTATTCGCATCCCTTGTGTTAATTCGGGTCCTTGGGAACTCTGTATGAGTTTTGCGTTATGAGTATACGATATATACGAGGCTTGTGAGGAAAATCGCCTCCCAACCCACGTGGCTGGGTTCAAGTTAGTTGCTACATGCTACACTGAGTTCCCTCTGACGTAGTTACCGGATGCATCTTCCGCACACACTCCTACTCCTACTTCCTCTTCTTGACTCTTCCCTCATCTCTACTCATTTCAACTCCACACCACTCGTTACACTCTCACCTTCCTTGTCCCTTTTGGGCCAGTCCAGCATCCTTCCCAATTCCCAACATGTTGGTCCTCCTCCCCGTGGCCTTTGCGGCCACGCTCAGGACCTCCATCGCCCTTGACCATGGCCTCTCCCCAGACCCCAAGTCCCGCCCGTCACCACCACAAGTCACTGACGGTAACTTCTTGGCCACGGCCGCTAGCGCTCTCGTTGCAGTCGTCCTCTACATATTGCAGACCGTTCAGTCCGCCATCACCCTCGTGACCATTGACATACCAACGTGAGTCATAGACCATAGCACGTGTGACTTCTCTGACATGTCCAGCTCTGTAGTGCGCATGTTGCACTACTCGGCGACAATCTCTCTCGGCTTCCCTCACTTCGCGGCACTATTTATCGGCCTCGCTGGTGTGGTCTTCTTCTTCGTTCGCTACAGGGTAGGTGATCAAGACATGTATCCACACTTATCCACCAGTACCTCACTCGTTACACCCAACTCAAGGAAGCGGCGTGAGTCGCCCGCCTACAGACACGTGCTGATTCTGTGCAGCCTTCCTCCTCCTTCTCCTCCTAACCTTACAAACGACCTTCCTCTTCTTCAAGATTCCCTCGTCACCAATCCCGTGGGTCGCCCAACAAACCCCCTTCACGCCTATCTAGACGACTTCCTGTCCGCTATTCGTATCTTCGGCTATCTCGAGAAGCCCGTGTTTCACGAGCTGAGCCGGCACATCCAAACCCGCCGCCTTGCAGCAGGAGAGACGGTCGAGATCGGCGGCGGCGAGTTCTGGTGTGTCGTCGACGGCCATGTCCAGGTGGTACGTCGAAGAACAGCTATGTAGCCGCAATGCTGAATGCAGTACGCGCCTACTGGGCAGGAAAATCCGCCCTCCCCAGACCCATTCGGTCCGTCCTTCTCTAACGGATACAGCCTCCTGAACGAGGTCTCGACGGGAGGGACCCTCTCGTCTCTCTTCTCGATTCTATCGCTGTTCACCGAGGACATCAAGCTTCCTTGGGTTTCTGATGACAGCGAGAGAGACGGTGGATCACGCCGTCTGTCTCGCGCCAACTCAGACGTCAGTCAGTTAGATGGCAGGATCATGGGGTTAAGCATGACCCGGGACACGTCGTCGCACGGCAGCGAGACTCGGTCCCGTGAGTCCCTGGAGGTCGAGGACTCCAGACGATGCTCGGGGGATGATCCAGCTCGTGCCCGCTCGAACTCGATGAACACGGCCGATGGGACAGCAAGGCATTCGTCTCTGTCTCCAGAGCTGTCCTCAATTGACGGGCTCTACACGAACGGAGGCTCGCAATCACTACCGGGCACTACCCCTCAATCACCTGCCATCCCTCCAAACCGCATTCGCCCTGCGTTCAAGCAAAAGTACCAGCGCGAGCGGCGACAGGGCGGATTCGAGACGCCGGACTCGCGCCACCCTCGTACTCCGTTCAGTGCCGCGACCATCGAGGGTACCGTCGCGCGCGCGACTGTAGACAGCACCCTCGCAGTTATCCCAATCGAGGCGTTCAAGAAGCTCATACACAAGTTTCCCAAAGCCACTGGATCTATTGTCCAGGTCGTACTGGAGCGCTTCAGCCGTGTGACGTTCATGACTGCTCACAAGTTCTTGGGTTTGACCAAGGAGATTCTGCGCTCCGAGGCGACTCTCAACACTCTCGTCTCGTATCCCCTTCCTCGCGACTTCTACACTGGCGGAGGAATGCAGGCGTTGCGTGAGAAGTTCCAACCCGAGAGTATGCCTTCTCGCAAGTTTTCGACCACAAGTACCAGCGACTACTTCTCAGAGCAGCCAAGTCCCACTGTGAGAGCCCCCTCGCTTCCCTCGTCAACCCCTTACAAGTCCAATACTCCAGCGACGAAGGTGTCCCGTCTTCCCTCAAAGGAGCTGATTGACGACACGTACGAACATGACAACGACAGAATCGTCGCAAGTCCGGTGTCCACGTCTAGCATGCGCCCAAAGTCCAGGGGTTCAAGCAGTCCGAGGAAGATTGCCGCATCCGGGCTCACCATCACTCCTGTTCAGACTACTAAAGCTACCAAAGATGGGAGCCCAGTCCAGTCTGAATACTTCTCCCCACCACCGTCCTCAGCTCAACGCTCCAACACTTTCACTCGACAGGCATCCGCGATGCGCAAGGAAGTCACACCAGGAGACCTGGCCACAACGCACGGTCATGATGCCGATGTCGGCGACACATACTACCGGCCTCTCAAAACACCCGGACTTCCTCGCATGGATACATGGCGTGGGCGCACACCTGTCTCATCCAATTCCTTTGTCGGATCGAGACTGGATTCGGCCATCGACGACGAGGGTGATCTCCGTGAGGCTCTCGTCAACTGCATCGCCAAGTCGATTGGCCTCTTCCAGCCGGCGAACATTCAAATCGACTCCAGCCAAGGCCAGTCCTCCTTCGCTCCGTCTATGGCAATGTCTGCGCAGGGCTCACCCCTGTTCCACCCGGCCCAGCGCGCGATGCTCAACGGCCGCGCTGCTTTCGGGAACGTCCTTGACATGATGAATGCCTCGGGACCGGACAACAACAACGTCAGCGGCCTTCTCCGAGAGAGTCTTTTCAGGGCGCGTGTGGAGGAAGATGAGGGCAGCAGCGTGTCGGCCAGTTTCCGCGGGGAGAGCTCTCACGGTATCGATAGTGACGTTAACCAGAAGATTCTGAGGGACATGGGTGAGCGCATTGAGGTGCTCTACTTCAAGAAGGGTTCAACTCTGGTCAAGCAGGGGGAGCGTTCGTCTGGGCTCTACTATGTCATCGACGGCTTCCTCGACGTGAGTGCTTTCAGCCCTGCAGCATCATGGCCTAATGACCCGCAGGTTTCGATCAAGACGGCTGGTGACCCATGGGCTGAGGATCAAACTGTCAGCACTCAGATGTCCAAACGTCCCTTTGGTGCCGCTATGGGCCATCCTGAGCCCCAATCGCCAGGTTGGCAGCAGCCGCTTAAGAAGGATGAAGAGCAGCTTTTCACGGTCAAGGTGAGCCCATCACGTGGCAGGATCCCGCCCGCGGTGTGTCTGGTGGAAGTGTCCGTGCCAACCAGCGTACGCACAGTGGGCGAGGAAAGTGCCATCGCCAACACCGGCCCGTCGCACCCTCCTTCTGTTGCTGATAAACTGACTTCAGCCTGGAGGCCTTGCGGGATACCTGGCATCGCTGTGCGGAACCGAGTCCTACGTGAACATTACGTGAGCCGTCACCTTCACTGCGGGCTGACTAGTACAGCGCCAAGACCGACTGTTTTGTTGGCTTCCTTCCTCAGAGTGCCCTTGAGCATATCATGGAGCGTCGCCCCATTGTTCTCTTAACCCTGGCAAAGCGTCTCCTGTCTCTCCTCTCACCGCTTGTCCTGCATATCGATGCTGGGCTGGACTGGATTCAGCTGGATGCTGGGCAAATCTTGGTACTATTGGAGGTGAAACTCTGCTGACGAGCAGTATGAGAAAGGGGCCCAAGCTACGGACTTCTATATCGTCATCAACGGTCGACTCCGTTCGGTGGTCAAAAAGGCCGAGAGTGAGAGCGTGGACGTCATTCAAGAGTATGCCCAGAACGATTCGATTGGAGAGCTGGACGTCATGACCGGGCATTCCCGTTCGAACACAGTCCAGGCTATCCGAGAGAGTGAACTCGTCCGTATTCCGGCCGCACTCTTCGACGCCCTCAGCATGCGTCACCCAGCCACCACTGTCCAGTTCATGCGTCTTATCGCTGGCGAGGTACGCAAGCATGCCAACGAACAGCACGCCGCAATCCATCACGCCAGCAACATGTCATACGAGCTGCGTGCCGACATGAACTTGAGTGAGTGCAAGATCTGTTCCATCGTGGATAGTAGCTGAACAGACTAGAGACCGTCTGCATTCTGGGCAATAACCGCAACGTGCCGGTTGCACAGTTCGCAGCCAAGCTGAAGACGTCCCTCGAGGAGATGGGTGCTCCGGCGTCTTACCTTGACCAGGCGACAGTTATGAGACACTTGGGACGCCACGCGTTCACGCGCATGGGGTGAGTTGGTCGCATTGACGCAGCTGATCACTCAGTGCCCTCAAGATCGCTGGGTGGCTGTCCGATCAGGAGCAGCGGCATCGGGTTGTTCTGTATGTGGCCGACTCAACTCCGTCAAGCCAGTGGACCATGACGTGTGTTCGGCAAGCGGATCTGGTGCTGGTCCTCGGCATGGGTGATGACCCCTCCCTTGGAGAGTACGGTATGTTGAGCAGTCTTCCGAGCTGACACTTCTAGAAAAACTGCTGCTGGCCATGAAATCGTACGCTCGGAAAGAGCTCATCCTCCTCCACGACGACCGTACAGTCCCCCCTGGTTCTACCCGTCTCTGGCTCAAGGTTGGCTCAATGTTGATGCTAGCTGACGCTCCAGCATCGCCCATGGTTACAGGCACATTACCACGTCGAGATGCCTGGAGTCGTGACAACGTCCAAGCCTGGCAAGGTCCATGACCCAGCCGCGGTCGCCGCATTCAAGCACCTCCGCGAACGCGTTGAGACAAGCATCAAGAAGTACCGCGGACTGCGACCCCTTAACCGTCCTCGTCGACCACCGCACATGAATGACTTTGCACGCATTGCCCGTCGTCTCTGCGGCAAACAGGTTGGCGTGTGTCTCAGTGGGGGCGGCGCCCGCGGAATTTCGCACATCGGCATGCTCCAGGCGCTGGAGGAGTGCGGCGTCCCTGTAGACGCGGTTGCCGGCTGCTCCATTGGTGCCATGGTAGGCGGTCTGTACTCACGCGAGACCGACCTGCTGCAGGTCGTCGGTCGCCTCAAGCAGTTCGCCGGCCGTATGGGCTCTTTGTTCCGCATCCTGAGCGACGTGACGTACCCGTATGTTGCGTACACCACTGGCCACGAGTTCAACCGTGGTATCTGTGAGTACATTGGCCATGGCCGTGACTGTGCTGACGAGCACAGACAAAGCATTCTACAACACCCACATCGAGGACTTCTGGATCCCCTTCTACTGCAACTCGACCAACATCACTCACTCCCGTATGGAGATTCACCGCTCCGGTTACGCATGGTGAGCGGCTGACTATTTTCTGTGTGCTAACAACAGGCGTTTCGTTCGTGCGTCGATGACTCTGGCTGGCTTATTACCCCCTCTATCTGAGAACGGCATGCGTGAGTGGCATTGCTGTAAGGTTGTTGACGTCCAGTTCTTGTCGACGGTGGTTACATGGACAACACGCCAATTGGCCCCCTTCGCGCAAGCGGCATCCGCGACATCATCGTCGTCGACGTGGGGTCGATCGACGACACTTCGCCCCGTGTGTATGGCGATTCGGTGTCGGGTTGGTGGCTGTTTATCCAGAGGTAACATATATGGTCTTGGATTGAGCTGATTACAGATTCAACCCGTTCTCCAAGGCCTTGGTTCCCTCGATGACAGAGATCTCCTCTCGCCTTACATAGTGAGAGACTGTCGCGGCCCGCAAGCTAACCTATAGTGTGTCGAGCGTCAAGCAGCTCGACGACGTGAAGAACGACCCCAACTGCCTTTACATGGCGATGCCGGTGCAGCAGTTTGAGACGCTTGGCGGCTTCAAGCAGTTCCCGGAAGTTCGCCAGATCGGTCATGAAGCGGCGCGAAAGAAGCTGAAGGAGTGGTCACTCGCGGGCAGGCTTCCCAGAGGCATAGTGGACGGCTATAAGCCGCCGCAGCTGACGCGACGAGGCACGCGCGTTCGGCGCATGTCGATTTAATTTAGAGGCTCAATGTGTATAGACACATATATAGAGACAGCATCACACAATCACCGGACTCGCGACATGTACAACACTGCATAAATTGGACAATGAGTATAGATGGTGATAAGTTATGCTCACCCGAGGACGCTGGAGGGCACTGGCGAGATGCTCATGTGCTCGAGGCTTGTGCTTAGGCCCGCGTCGTTGAGGATGTTGCGTCTTCGGTGCTCGCCGAAGCTGCTGCCGCCCCTTGCCATGGGGAGGGGCCGCTTGCCGGCGCTAGTGGCAACGGGAATTCTTCCTGGCCCAAGCTCCTCGTCACCCATGCTCTCATCGCTCTCCTCCGCCTCGTCATCAGAGTCGTCCGAGTCCGAGTCGCCGCCAAGGTCAACCGCAACCTCGTCCCAAGTGCGGTACAGCGCCTCGACGAACTCACCGGAGCGAGGGAGGTCGTAGGGGTCGAACGGAAAGTAGCTGTCCAGCCCGGCATCGATGTTGGCCTGTCGTGCCGCGCGGGGTGCTGCGATGGAGGGCGCGCTGCGCTTAGTGTGGGCGTGCGTGTTCGCCTCGATGATGCTGAAGCAGTATGCGAAGCCCGTCGAGTGCGCGACCTTGGCAAACATGCTCACCACGCTGGGGTTGCAACCGAGAAGGGGGTTGAGTTCGGACGTGAGAGCGCGCTGCAGCACGTCCAGGTCGCGCATCCATTCGCGCCCACTCGTAAAGTCCATCTCCATCTCGCCAGCGACCTCATCGTCGGCCGTGAGCGCACGCCATCGGAAGCAGAAGATGACCATAGCGGCCTGGCAGACGGCGTAGAAGAGGGACAGCTCGTCGGGTGCGACACGGCGATTCTTGGACTGCGCTTGCGCGAGCTTGCCATCAACGTAGGCGAGGAGGTACTGGAGAACGGTACGGGCCTGCTCGTCGCTCACGAAGCGCGCACGCGTCACGAGTGAGCCGATGTACACTGCCGCGGCGGTCCGGTGAGCGAGGGGGACAGGCTGTGTGGGTGATGGGGTAGGGGTGTCGCTCGCATACAACGCAAGCGAGACGAGGCGGTGGAGGAAGAGGTCGGCATGTGCGGGGCTGAAGCTCGAGCAGAGGAACAACGTGAACGGAAGATGCTGGGTGGCGCTCGTCGGCAGGATTTGGCGGGAGAAGAGGTTGAGCAGCGTCTGAAAGTGGGCGAGGCTCTGTGCAGGCGTCGGCGGCGTCCGCGCCATTCCCGTGATGCTAGTTGGAGTGGCGGGTGTCTGGGGCAGAGGGGTGGACGAGGCGCTGGGCGTCTCTGAGGGTACGGCAGACATGTCACGTGCCGCTAACTCCGCAGCAGGGACGTGCCGTGTGCCGCGCATGCTCTCGTCGAGGTGGGTGAGGAAGTAGACGAGCATGCCGTCCAGCTTCTGGCGCATCAAGCGCAACATTTCACGGCGCTTCTTGCGGTGTTCGGTCGTGTCCACGTCGTCATCGCTGTCACGCTCCTCCTCTGAGCTTATGTCGTCGGGGTCAATGTCCTCCCCATCGTCGCTCTCGTCGTCACTGTCCTCATCGTCCCCGGCGACGTTCTGGTCGATCAGGAGGTCAAATGGATCGCCGCGATCACGCACGCCGCCCTCCTCGTCGTCATCGTCGTCGTCATCGTCGTCAGCGCGGTTCGTGATCTCGACATCGATGCGGAGCATGCGATCGACGAGCGAGCTCCACACCCTTGCACCGAGCTCGGGGCAGTACTCGATGAGCTCGCAGCAGTTGCGCACCCATGTCGTCTGCACGACCTCCGGTTCGCGCTTGTTGGGCGCCGAGCGGTTCAGGATCGGCTGGAGCAGGTTGGGAAGGGTTGGGATGAGGGCAAGCATATGTGAGATGAGAAGGTGATGCCTGGCGTGGAAAATGCGCCGCGTGACAGGCGTACTGGACACCGAGGGTTGTGGTGGTTCTGCTGTCAGTTTGGTCAAGCCATTAACACTGGTAATGCAAGACTTACGCCATGTGAGACCGCGGACGGCCATAGCGACGATGTCACGCGCCCACCCAGGGTGGGCCGAGACGAGGACGCCACAGAAGCCGATGTATGACTTGACGAAGCGGTCGTCGGCGGTCGCCCAGGGAAGGTTGACGATGGCGCCAACGAGCGCATGGTGCACTCCGATATCGATGAGTGAGACGTGTGCCGTGAGTGCGCGCAGGAGCGGGAGGAGAGGCGGGAGCTGTGGCGTTGATGAACCAGGGAGGGGGAGGAAGTGGGAGAGGAGGTCCGAGTAGTTGTGGGTGTTGCCTTCGAGAGACTCCTTGAGCGCGCGGGGAACGAAGACGCCTATGAGCTGGCGCTGGAATGCCTCTCTCTCTTTCGCCTCGCGACGGTCCGACGTCGACGGCAGATCACGACAGTCACCTCCCACACTCCGTGTCCTCCTCGACTTCTCCGGAACGTCAGCATCGATCCGCCGCCGCTTGCCCTGCATGCTCGTCGCGCGGGGGACGAGGACGTCTCGCGACATGTTGTCGAGGATTGGTTGGAAGGGAGGCGGACGTTTGAGCTTGGGCTGTGGGCGCGGCGTCCTGGAGGTGTGAGATGACGACCAGGACGGCGATGAGAGAGCCTGGGGCATGCCGTCTGCTTCCCGGATTGATGAATGGGAGCTGTGGGGTGGGGAGAGGTGGAAAGACGGTGGACCAGAAGATGTGAGTGGGGTTGGGGTGAGATAGATGTCTTGTTGGAATGGATACGTTGCGAGACTTGAGATGGTGGTGAGTCGTGTGAGGTGAGGCGAGACGCATCTCGATGCCAACCTTCCCTGTAAGATCCCGGAAATCTGAATTGCTTGATATTGAGTGGCAAAAAATTACACGTAAGAGAAACCACGTGGTAATTGATTTCGGTGCCTGTCTCCTCTTGTGATCAAGACCGATTATCAATGTAAGACGGGCCGAATCACCTCCACCAACCTCCACCAACCTCCAACCGACCTCAACCACCTCCACCCACCCAAGAGTTGGTACTCGTTGTTGGACTTGGGCTGTGCTCTATGTGTCGCACGCCACGTATCTATTCTTCTCTTCGTCACTATTACCCCCCTCTTTCCTTTCTTTTTTAACTCTACTCTCACCGCTTCTACCAACATGGTCGCTTCTCTCGCAGCACTCGCGCTTCCTCCGCTCCCCGAGTTCCACCTTGCCTCGCTTCCCCCTATTGCGGACGACGCGCTCAAGCTTACTGTCTTCACGCACTCAAGTTGGCACCGGTCTATCCGCAACGCCCAAGCTTTGAGACCCGATTATCAGCTCCCCGGGGATTATGAGAAGCTCGAGCACGTCGGTGACACAATCATGGGGGCCATGGTCACTCTCCTCCTCCAGGACCTCTATCCCAACCTTCCTTCTGGTTCAGCGACCGTGCGTAGACTTTCCTCATGCTACGCTGCTGACATCAGATGCTCAAGGCCCACCTCGTCAGTAACGAGACCCTCGCGCAGATCTGCAAGCGCGAGGGTCTCATGGAGAACCTGCGCGCGGCCCCGTCGACGCTCTACACCGTCCAAGGCCAGGTCAAGGCGCAGGCGTCCGTCTTCGAGGCGTACATTGCTGGTGTCTTCTATGACTTCATCTGCAGCCCCGTGCCCGGCGGATACAACGATGACGACATGTCTGTTAGGGTAACCGTCGACGGCGAGTCGGCCAGAGACGACCTGAGCTCGTACGGCATGGTTCTCGACGAAGTGAGCACCACTTGAGGACCGCTCATACCACCTCTCCACGCGAATTGCTAACTCCAGGCCAAGAGCGTTGACCTCCACCAGGAGGAAGGCTCTGCCAACGGAGACAGCACGCCACCAGCTGACCGTCTTCGTTCCTTTGCCTCACGCACCAGCCGCGCCCCAAGCCGTGCAGCGTCAGTCACCCCCGCTACCGACGCGGTCGAGTCGCTGTACCAGCCCACGGCCCCTCCCACTCGCCTTCCGCCGCTCGACGATCCGCGTCTGCGCACCAATGGCCAGGCAATGGACTACGTCGCACATTTCTTCCGGCCGCTTTTCACTCCCGTCGCTCACTTCGCCTTCAAATTTATGCGCGAGAAGGCCGAGGAGCTCGAGAACACCAAGGGTGCGAGAGGAACCGACGAGCCCCTCGACGACGCACTTACGGCCGGAGCCGCCGCCGGCCTCAACACCTACTGCATGCAGGTGGAGAGACAGATGCCGCAGTACAGCTACATGTCCAAGGACACCGATACGTGGGAGTGTGAGTGCATCGTCAACATCAACGGCGCACAGTACGCGTCCGCAGCCATGCGCAGAACTAAGAAGGCCGCTATGGGCGTAGCTGCGTGGAAGATCGGCAAGCAGCTCGGGCTCGGCTGGGCACGTGTCGAGTAGGCTGTCGCGCGAGAGACCGGTGTGGGGCATAGGCCAGAGGGCGCGGAGCCGAAGCGCCCGTTTTCGTAGTTCTATCTGTTAGCATCATCATCATCATTTCCGAGTTACCTTAGTGTGTATGTATTGCATCCATACCATCATCGTTTCTCAAGGTCCGCTGCGAGTTTTCGCGTCCGTTCTGCTCGCGCACCACGCCCGAGCCCATCCTCAACCCGCGCAAGTACCCGCAACGCGCGCACGCGAAGGCGGGGGATATCATCTAGCCACGCCGGGCGCTCCTCCACCCCAGCATCTCCGCGATCAAGGCGTTTCATGACCTTCATGAGCCGCTTACACTCCCCCTCGGCGACCCTGGATTCAGCCTCAGCAGCCGAGAGGTTGGGCGGTAGGACGGCGAGGTACGCGTCAGCCAGAAGGATGCGGGTTGAGAGGAGCGCAGTGGGGTCGGGGCGGGGGCGTCGCGAGCTTGGTGCTGTGTCGGGTGTGGAGTCTCCCTCGCCCTCAGAATCTGCTGCAGCTCCCGTAGCGGCAACCACTGCACCCGAATGTGACGTAGGCGCTCGTGCTGGCGCCGCCGCACCGCCGGCAGCCTCGCGCGCCTTCTCGAGGAGATGCACCTTTGCGCCGAGGAGCTGGACGCGGACCGCGGGGTTGGTCTCTGCATTGAGCGCCGTGTCAACCACGCCGACGGTCAGGAATGGCGAGGAGAGGATGGGTACCTGGCTTGATTGTGACATGGCGATCAAGATTTTGTGGATTGGGCAGATGCAACACTGAACCCCTGGATGGACGCGACTGATCTTGCCACTCAGTTGGCCTCCACTTCTGGATCATCACCCTCATTGTCCAGATACCAATGGTGACGCAACGTACCCCGAGACTACAGGGTCATGCACTTCTGCCTCCTGCCTTGTCTGCATGCAATGCATGATACATACGATACAAACATGCCTGTCAGAGACAGACCACAAGACCCCACGCCACTTGCAACACAGTGTCCGGAGAATATCAGCTTATTATAGTTGGGTCATTAGAGGCGGCGCACGCCGCGCTTGACAGCAGTCTTGGGCTTGGGCGCGGTCTTGACCGCAGGCTTGGTGGACGCAACGGCAATCTTGAGCGCAGGGGTGAGGTCGGTGGGCGCGGGGCTTGACTCCTGGCGGTCGCTGTCACCCAGCGGGGCACGCGACGGAAGGGCGCCAGCGCGAGTCGGAGACGACGATAGGGAAGAGGGGCTGGACGATTTCGGAGCAATTGGAGGGCGGGGGAGGAGCGGGTCTGCGCGCTCAGCTGTGGCGCCACGGAACGGAGCAGGTGGGATCTGGTATCAGCACATCGGCACAGACTGTGGGGTCTGACTGTGACTCACCTTGGGTGTTGCATGGATACCCGTGATGAGCTTGGCGTACTGTTGTCAGTCAGCTGCTCCAGAGGCGGCCCACCTTGCAGTACCCGTCGTAGTCCTCGTTGAGCTGCTTTCCCGCCTCCTCGTCAAGAGCGCTGTCAGGGTTCGGCACGATCAGGAGGCACTTGATGACCTGTTGTGAGCTACAACTCAAGACAATTTAGCTCACGGTGAGGACATGTCCGACGCCGTAGTCTTTCCTCCATCCCTTCTTGAGCGTGTCAACACAGATCTCTCCCTTCTTCGAGATGTTGGGGTGGAAGATCTTGGTCGCCATGGTGCCTGCTGTCAGCTGTGGCCAGCCTGAATTGAGCTCACACTTGGGAGGAAGGTTGGGGTACTCGGGTCCAAAGTCGAAGAGGACCTTGAAGTACCCGCCATCGTACGGCGTTCCCGCTGCTGTCAGCTAATTTCAAGTCCGTGAAGCTGGGCTGTTGGTGGACGTCTGGGCGCTCTGGCGCTCAGGGTTTGAGGGATCGAGGGAATACCAAGGGAGAGGGAACCAAACATCGCAGTACTCACGCGGACCAGCTACCCAACCTTCAATGGCCGAGATGTCGTCCTCGTCAACGGCGACGCGGACACCTTCAGGAGGCGAGTTGCGAAGGGTCACAAGCTCGCGCGAGAGCAGGCGGAGGGCTTGTGGTGTGAGGGCCTGGGGTTAGGTGCCGGGGGGAAACGCACGAGCTAGACAGTGAGGCGTCGCGCGATCTAGTCGTCCCATTGCCCCTCATGGTGTTCCTCCGATAAAGAAGCAACACAACGTGAAGGCGTGGCATCTGCTCGCACGAGACATGGTTGCCGACTGGGACAGCCACCGATCGTGAAGACAGCGAGCGCAGTGTGCCCACTGCCCGCTGGACTGGTTGATCGAGGTGCCGATAGGCTAAGACTGACCATGTTTAAGGTAGTTTTGGAGAGTGAGAGGTAGAGAGGAAGATGACGAGAAGAGGATCAGAGGAGAAGAGTGATGTTGATGTAGGATGTAGGTGTTGGCTGCAACCCTATGTGATGAACTGAACATTACTGACAGGACCTCACAAGACAATTAGGCAATTAGGCAAGTAGGCAATAGGCAACAGGCTACCACCTGCGTCATTTCAAAACAAGCCACACGGAGATACTAGTTGACGGCAGTAATGCCGCAGAGTGGCATTCCTTTACAGCATCTTGTTTGTCTGCCATGGATCCATTGTTGGCCTGTCATCAGAATCCATACATATTCTTGCATGATGGTGGGTCGCAACGAATTAGCTGCTGGAAAGCAACCCGAGAGTGAGGTGCGTAATCGAGCGACAGGGGTTTCACGCATGTGCGAGCCTCACAACCATTTCAAGTGTCACTTGTCGAATTCTCGGAAGCTTGCACATGTGTGACAATGGCGGTGAGGTCGGCGTGGTGTGGCCCGGTTATCGCCGGTGGCAGCTCTGGACTTGTAGAATAGATGCGCCGAGCTCTTGACAGTGCCGTGTGGAGTCCCTAGTACGACGCCGTTGTGCCTGTGCCTCTGGGTTCTCGGTGCTTGTTTAGCTCTGGGGAGCCCACCGGGCGGAAGTGCACGTCGATGCAGTTTTACGGGGTGTTTTTTTTTCATCGCCAGCAGCGACATGCGAAGTATACACAGCGTGCGGGGCATGTGGAGCGGCGTGTGTAACGGGGATGATGAGGGACACAGCTCTGGCAGTTGTAAGGTGAGGGTTGTGTGCGGCTTACATCGCTTGTTGCCCTATCAGCGCATCTTATCAGCCAAAGTGATCGACGCCACAGGGGTAACCTTCCCCTAAAGCCCCAAAGGTTAAAGGAAGTGCCGCACAGCACCACACTTTAATGTCACAACTACTCTTTGCCCATTCCACAACCCCATCGCCATGCACAACGGGAGACTACCCACGCACAGCGGGCATTCGCGGCACACTTCGTCGGGATCGGCAACAGATGCGCTCGGCGCTATCCTCTCCTCGGCGCTCGCGACACCCCGTCGCTCTTCCACCCCAACACCGAACAAGGCCAAGACGCGACACTACGTGATCCCCTTTGTCGTGCTCTTCCTCATCGTGTTTGCGAGCGCGACACAGACTGAGACGGCATCCTACCTCGCCTCTTATTACGGCTTTGACAAACCGTATTTTGGCTTCTTCGTCACCCACTCGACCTTTGCCCTCGTCTTTCCCGTCCACTTTGGACTGCTGGTTCTGTTCAATCGTACTCCTAGAACACGGGTTGAGCGCGCCAAACAACTCCTCCGCAATCTCCGCTCTGTTCTTGCAGACCAGCTCGGCACCACTCCCCGATGGCGGCAGCTCGCGCGCCCGCTCATGGCGAAGATCATCCCCCTCACTACCCTCATCTCCTTCCCCGCCATCTGCTGGTTTGTCGCTATGGCCTTCTCCCCGGCCATGGACATTACCGCCATCTACGCGACGTCTGCCTTCTTCGCCTACTTCTTCTCACTCCTGCTTCTCGGAACGAGATTGACGCGTTTGACGCTCTTCGCGATCGCCGTCGCGTTTGCTGGCGTCTTGGTCCTCACTTTTGCGGGCGCCGGTAAGGTAGCAGACGAAGGCGACAAGCGGACGGGTACGCGGCGCGTGATCGGCGACGGAATCATGGTCATCGGTGCCATCCTCCTCGGCCTCTACGAGGTCGTGTACAAGATGGTGCTGCCTGAGAGCCAGGGCGGCGCGACCCACGCACACAACCCGGCCGACGACATCACGCGCTACTCGGCGGTGGCGGTTGATGATGACGTTGGGGTCGAGAGTGAGGCGGAGAACGACTACGCGCTCGGCACCGCCGCTCCCCAGCCCCAGGCACACACGCCGTTGCTCCCCAAAGTGAGCAGCCGGCCTGCGTCCCCAGTCCTCGGAGGGTTAGCCGGAGTCATTAGTCCCGTGCACTCGCGCACGCACACCCCGGCACACTCACGCTCCCATTCGGCATCGCACTCGCGCGCCGCTTCACATCCTCCAACACCGATGCGTGCACCGCCGCATATTGTCCCACGACTCCCAACCGCCTTCCACTCCAACTTCCTTACGTCCTTGATTGGCGTGGCGACATTTGTGCTTTTCTGGCCACCGCTCCCCTTCCTTCACTTGACCGGGTGGGAGACTTTGGAAGCCCCTCCCAGTTGGGGCCTCATGGCTGTCGTTGCCGTCGGTGGCTCCATCTATAATGCTGGTCTTATGATCCTAATCGGGATCTGGGGCCCGACGACAAGCTCAGTCGCCAACCTGCTCACTATTGGCGTCGTTGCCGTGTTTGACGCCGTTTGGATGGGACACGTCCCGGATCTCCAGACGATACTGGGCGCTGTTGGAATCGCTGCCGGCTTTGGATTGCTGTTGTGGGAGGGCGAAGAGGACTAGACATGGATTGTGAGAGGTGTGTGAGATGATACAGTAGATGGCAGACTGGCATTAGCATCTGTAATATTAGCAGTGGAGGGATTCGACATGTGTAGTTGGTCGCACCAGCAATGATCCAAAGGTGCTTCAATGGCCTGACGTTGTAATCTGAAGTGTACTCTGTGACTCTCTAGTAGTGCGACCCGTGAGGTCAGGACTGGCCGAGCATGGCCAAGGAATTGTTCAGTCTCGACCCCGTCATCCATCAGATCCAGCTCGCATCCGATGCGTGTCAATGAGACATGCGTAAACATACATATAGACAGGGTTCATGTAGTGGACATAATACGTAGTCGACATCATTTGGTTGGCAGCAGGGCCAATGATACTGGAAACAAGGGTGTGAGGATATCGGCTGCTTGACGATGTGCTCTCCATGTTGTGCGTCCGTTCTATCACAGCTTCACATGTGGGTGGCATGTCGGTTATGCAGGCAGGCCGTTACGCAGGCACAGATGCAGGCGGAGGCACAGGCTGCATCAACCTCTCAATCCACTTGTCCATCTTGATGTTCTTACCCTCGATGCGGACGATGAAGGGGTGGTCTAACAGTTCTGCGGGCTTCGGGCGCTCAGTGGGATCGCGGGTGAGGCTGAGGTTAGCTGTGCTCGTCTCGAGGTGGGCATTGCTATTCACCACAGGGCCATAAATCCGCGGATATCATTTGACCAGATCACGCCGATCTCTGGACTGTCGATCATGGTCGGCGCAGGTTCAAGGACGTGTTGGATCAACTCGATGGGGCCAAGATTGCGCTTCCCATAAGCGTACTTGAGATGCGCGACCTCGTACAGCGTCAGGCCGAACGACCATACGTCCGAGACAATCGAATAGGGTAGATTGTTAAGGCGCTCGGGTGCCATGAAGTATGACGTGCCCGTGTAGGTCCCGGCGTGCGATTCGACGAGCTCGCCCGACACGCCGAAGTCACACAGCTTGACTTCGCCATCGATCGTGACGAGGATGTTGCTCGGCTTGATGTCGCGATGGATAATGTTCCTTCCCTTCAGGTAGTCGAGGCCGCGGAGGACCGATCGGGAGATGTAACCTAGCACGTGCTCCGAGCACCGCAGGTTGCGCGCCTGGAGTCTACCGATAATAGTTTCGAGCGAGCCGGCCTCGCAGTATTCCATGAGGATGCAGATCTGCGTGTTATGGTCCGCGAGGAAGGCCCCGTATTGCTCCACAATGTAATCAGACGAGGTCGTCGATAGGAAAGCCAGTTCACGGACAATCTGCCTGTGGATAGCAGGGTCAGGTGTGCGTGCAATGGTCTGACTATCAGCCTCAGTTCGCTAACTGTACGACTGTCGCATACTCACCTTGCGAGCCATGATCGAGCCGTTCTTCATGGATCGCACCAGTTCAACAGCGCCACCAGCGCCCTCTCCCAAGCTTCTGATGACCACAAGATCCGAGGCATCAATAGCAGTAACCTCGTTGTCGTAAATCGACGACGGCCGGCTGCTGTTGCGACTGCCATGGCTTTGACTGAGGTGTGGATCAGGAGTTGAGGAGTTCAGGGCCATGTCACGTGCAATCGGAGGCTTTGGCGTTGTGGTGCGGTTGAACCGCTGCACTCCCTCGCGAATCTGTTCCATCTGCTCGTCGTTCTTTCCCATCTGCCCGTCGCTCTGGACCTGTGAACGGGCCCCGCCTGACTTGGGCCTCACGGTCTCGGTGCCTGGCCTTGGTGTTAAAATGCCGCTCACACCGTCTTCATCGTGCTCCATGAGCTGCTGCCCTTCAATGACAAGTCGTGGGAGACCAGCCGATGCCGGAGTGGGCACCGACATCGACCGGTTGCCAGGAATCATCCCGGGCGAGAGAGTGGACAGCGCGAGTATGGGTGCGGTGGAAGTCTGGGCGAGGGTTGGGACAGCCGGCTCGGTGACGGAAGCAAGTGTGAGTTTCGGGCGAGATGGAAGTCCAGGCAGACGTCCAGTCGATGCGAGTGAGGGAAGCGCGCGAGTGGGTCTCATGTTGAGTGAGGGGAGCCCACTAGTCGTGTGCCAACCGCCCTGCCCTCCCTGGTCAACCACGATGCCAGCTGCAAGTCAGTCTCCGAGGTCTACATCCGGCTGGCTGACGTGGTTCGCCTGCATTTGAAGGCAGGATACCAACGCCTACTCGACTCTATGACCTCTGAAGCGCGGACCCACTGCGGGTCGAGGGGCGCGTTCCTGGAGCCTGCGCGCTCCGGACCAGTGCAACGTCGAATAGCTCCCAGGTCAGGTGGGCACAAGACTCACGGACGTTGCCCTCGGGGATATTGACGCGTGGAGGTGGAGGAGCAGCACGCATTGCATGCGTGGAATATTGAGAGTGTGCACCATTCTGGTAGTATGATGGGGGGCTTGGCACGCCATTGGAGGCAGGGTTGGTGTTGGGGTTTGGGCGGGCACCCCCCGGTCGGCGCTTGGTAGACATTGGTGAAGCGGGATGAGTTGATGAGGAAGTGGGGATGTTAGTCGAGGTCGAGTATGCCTTATGCGTCTTAATTAGATGTAACAGGAGAGGCCGAGGTTGAGAGTGATGAAGAGAAGAGTTAGGATTTGAGAGTTAAGAGCATGGAGGATTGAGTCATGGAGGATGGATGATGATTGTGGTTGTGCACAGGTCGGGGGAGTGATATGTGGGGATAGGGGGAAGGGGGGCGAGAGGGTGACAGGGTGGCGGTGGCTGTGTGGCTTTGTGGAGGCAGGCTGCAGCTTGACAGCTGGGGGTTCCTTACAAGAGTGGCAAGATCGGCTAATAGCTTCCTGTATAAAGGTAAAGGTGTAATGTAATTACATTCAATCAGAAAAGGGCTCATTAAGCAGTGCAATCAGTGCCATTAATGCAATCATTGTACAGCTTCCAGCCTCCGTACCTAAGTCCAGTACTCCATTTCCTTCTTCTCATTTTTCCTAAAGGCGATACGAGGCCCGATACGGGATTTATGTTTACTTAATGTTGTCACGTTGGGCACTCCGGAGGAGCCGAAGCAATGGTCGTTCCGGCATGTTCTCTGGTGTATAGTGCATACTGACATGGTACGACTTTGGACAAATCATGTACATCTGTAGCTGTAGCTCTGTAGATCGATACCCTCAGCCCGGCGCCGCCCACACTTGTTATGATGGGCGGATGAGATCGGCCTCGCATGCTTCCCACCGACCAACGGTGAGCTGGGACCACTCAAGCGCTATGTGGCGTTGTGCATGGACCTGGCTCCGCACCGCTTGCTGGACTGCTTGTTCCCTCACTCGGCTCATCCGGCTCACCCCCACGGCCCGCCACGGCCTTGGCACTCAGCAAACGCAAACGCCTACAAGTGCCGCAACTCTCGACTTGGGATTGTGCACCGGTCTGCACCATCTCCTAGAAGGATCCATCGCAGTTGATCAATCTCTGGAGAGTCAAGGCCTGGCCCGCTGGGGATCTTGGGTATTTGGCAGCTTCGCCAGTGATAAGAGCCACGTGGAGGGACGAAAGCGCACCTCCACCGACATTTCGGCATTGTCAGCTCTCCTTCATGTCCCTCACTCACCCCATTCATACCGCGTCTCAAGATGGCCAGCCATATTGTGAGGTCAAAGATAGCAGCGGTGGTACCATTGGCGAGTTCGGCAAGAGTATCGACAGTCCGTACCAGCCGCGCTCTTACGTCCCCTCCCTCCCGCGGCTTCCATCGCTCGGCAATGCTTGCACATGGTAACCCCCTGGTACGTTACATATGCGGGAGAAGGGGTTGGGTGGGTGGTAGGGAGGGAGATGGGGGCTGGGGCTCGATGGGAAATGAGGAAGAAAAATGCTATCAGGTGGTAGCTACTCACAGCCTTCCCTCCCATAACTGCTGACACCAGGGGATCCCCGTCCGCGACCCCAACCCAGCGCCGACGATCCCACGCCGCGGTGGTCCTCCTCAGCGTTCCCGTATCCGAAGCGTGAAGCAGATTGTCGTCGTCGCGTCAGGCAAGGGCGGCGTGGGGAAGAGCACAGTCGCGGCCAACCTCGCGCTTGCCCTCTCCCAAACCTCACCGCTAGGAAGAGCACCTCGCGTCGGCCTGCTTGACCTGGACATTTTCGGGCCAAGTGTACCGAAGCTGATGGGCCTCGAGAGTGCTGGCGAGCCGGCGCTGAGTGACCGTGAGCTGAAGGATTTGTTGGAGCTGACTTCAGACAACAAGCTCCTGCCCTTGCAGAACCACGGCATCTCCACCATGAGCATCGGGTACCTCCTTCCGCCAGGGGACACTCCTGTCGCCTGGCGTGGACTCATGGTTCAGAAGGCGGTGCAGCAGCTGCTCTTCGACGTCGAGTGGTCGTCGGGTGAGCAGGAGCTCGACGTTCTTGTAATCGACATGCCTCCTGGCACAGGCGACGTGCAGCTCTCTCTCGGTCAGCTCGTCGTCGTCGATGGTGAGCTCAGAAGTACCCTGCCCAGCTGATTCCAGGTGCGGTTATCGTCTCGACACCACAGGACGTCGCTCTCATCGACGCGCGCAAGGGCGTGGCCATGTTCAACAAGGTCAACGTGCCTATCATCGGCCTCCTTCTTAACATGAGCCATTTCATCTGCGGGAGCTGCGATGCGCCGCACCAGCTGTTCGGTAGCCCGGACAAGTTTGTGCGTGCCGCCGACGAACTCAAGTTGGATGTCCTTGGTGCGTGCGGCTGATGTTTGTGGCTTTGGGACTGACGGCAGGCGAGGTCCCCCTCGTTACGACTGTGTCGGACGGAGGTGACGCCGGGCGCCCTGTCATGGTGCAGAGTGAGAGGACGGGGGAGGCGGTGCGCGCGGTCATGCGCAGCGTCGGGGAGAAGGTGTGGAAGTGGCTGCTAGCTCGGCCACAGGAGAACCATGGGGTGCGGGGTTGAACAGATCGTAGACAACATGGGGGTTAGCAGCGCATGGCATCTTGCACATCGAGGGTAGCGGTGGCGGCAGGTGGGGCGTTCCCAAGCTTCTTTCGCCTCATCAGTCAAACTGGACGTCATGTCAGGATCCACACGCTGCCCCATCTGGCCCCTTCCTTGCAATTGCCGCGCAGCCAGAATACATGCTTCTGGCCCAAGTCGTTCCTGTCCATATCAACCGCATCCACTACTGATGTGCCACCGCAGTGACGTGCGCCGCGCGCTACGACCACAACTTTATCATGCAATGCGGTCCATCCTATCCTACAAACCCCCGAGAAAAAGTTACTCCTTGGTGGCGCGGGTGTAGACGAGCTGGGCGTTGTGGTGGACGACACGCTTGATGAGGCCCTCCTTCTCGAGGTGGGCGATGGCGCGACGAGCGAGCGAGCCGTTGACCTTCATGCGGTCGATGAGAACCGACTGCGAGATGATCTTGTAGGTCGGGACCTCCTTCATGATGCGGTCGCTGCGATCAGCACAAACCAATATTAGTAGACTCACAAGATCGGCTTGTCGAGGACGACGGCGTTGTTGGCCTTGTCCTTGACCTTGCCCTTGGACCACTTCTTCTTCTTACTGTGCTGTCAGCAACGTCCAATAAAGTGGGCAAAACTGCGACGCGGTCTGGCTGGTGTTCCTTGGGGTTCGAGCGATGGCTCGGGTGTCGTGGCCGACTTCAAGCCGACCAAAGCATAGTCCACAACCTGGCCACTGATGCCTCCTTTCCAAAGCTCGACAACGCCAGCCATTCTTCGCGAGCGTTCGTGTACAGTCGAGAAAAACTCACCCAGCCTTGGAACCGGCCTGGGCAGCGAGGGCCTTCTGGGCCTTGGACTTGACCTGGGGAGGCATTCTGGGGTCAGTTCATCCTCATCGCCGAGTGCGCGCCAACAATCGCGACGTTTACGCGGGCAGTCGAACGGTAATGTGGCGGCGGTGGGTGTGGGTGTGTGGGTATGGGCGTTGGCTTCGTGGAGCCGAAATCTGCCACTCTCTATGTGAACTTGCACACATCCACTGCCGAGTGCCCTCCATTCGCAAACGCCACCGCCATGATCACTGCCAACGTAGTCGTGCCCGCGCCGTGTCGTCGCGATGTCGTCGCGTAGTCGTTGTCGATGCTCACTTTGTTGAGGTCTGGAGAGAAGAGGAAAGGAATCGACGACACAAGCACCTGATCCACCAATTCGGCAAGCGGAGGCAAATCCGTATTACAATTTCGTCCAGAAATACTTCCACGTGCGCAATCCCGCTAACGCCGTTAAGGAAGGGGATGTGGCGACTTTCCGCTGTCCAAAATTACCGAGCTGCGCGTGCTGGGTCGGGATAACGCATCGGCGCATATTCGCAGTGCTGCAAGTCATGCACGTGTATCGATTATATACGGAAAGCATTGCATGCAGCTTGCAAGTGACGTCTGGTGTATTGGCACCAGTATCTATTCCCCCGAGCCTTCTGATGAACAAGGTCGTCTGTGTGACGGTATTTAGCTTTAACCATCAGGCCATGCACCCGCAGTCCCTGGTTCGATTCACTACCGGAGCTGCCAATTGAGGCTGGTTGGCTGTTAAGAGAACTCGGTGTGGTCATGGTTTACCATGGCTTCCGTCGACTAGCTGCGATTGAGCGAAGGGCCTGGCAAATTTGAGTGGGCTTCGGACCACAAGCATAGAGCCCCCTGTTCCGATTTCTAGTCAACGATGCCCAGTTGTACCGACAAAGATACATTATACCCATGCTTGGCCGGGCGATTGGGCAACTGGAGTGCTAACCCTTGTCACAACTGTGATCGCTAGCACTAGAAAGTCACTACTATGACCGCTTCGGGTGATGAAGACCCTCATCACTTTGATATTATCAATTCTTTTGATATCCGCCTCTTCTTTACTCGAGCAATCATAAGTACAGTTGTCTCTATACTTAAGCCCAGTCACTTGTCTCCTGGAGAATGCGCACAACCTCCTCCAGTCCCGCGAGGTCGTCATCGTTAAACGTGCAGAGCACAGTTGAGTCGAGATCGAGCACGCCTACTACTCCTTCGACGCCGTTCAGTCGCAACGGCAACACAATCTCCGACTTTGTCTCGCCATCACATGCTGTCGTCAGCCACTGGGTGGCCCACTGGGTGGCCCACGACATCCGCGCGAACTCACCGATGTGGCCAGGGTATGCCTCGACATCTTGAACCACCACGCCCTTTTCGCTGACATACGCATCAGCGCACACGCCTCGCCCAGCCCTGGGACTGATCGTCACACATGCAGGTCGACCGGCGTAGGGTCCAAGAACGAGGTTCGCCTCGCCGGCTGGATGTACGTAGAATCCGCACCAGTTCACGACAGGCGTAGTTCCACCCTCCAGCAATCCGTAGAGCGGAGTGCCAAGATACGAGTGGTACAGGAGGGCGGAGACCTGGGCCAAATTCGACACCCAGTACCTATGTCCGTCGAGAAGAGCGCGCAGTTGCTCGTGGATGTGAGCGTAGAACTCCTTCTTTCTGGACGTCGGCTTTCACGCATGGTGAGATGAGCAATGGAGACAGAGTGGAGAGTGTTTGCATGCCCACCTAAATTGCTGGGATTACTCAGCTGGGCTGAGTCTCAGCCATGGCACACTGACGTTGTGATCTCCTCAGGGACTAGGCTAGAGTCTGCGTGAGGCATCTTCAGTGTTGAGAGCGGAGAAGGTGGTGATGTCAATTTAGAGAAGGGACGACGAATATGATACTGGAAGCTGGAAGCTGGATTATGACTCTAGTCGTGACATGGAAACGCGTCATGACGAAATAGCCCACCACACCCAATCACCCAATCACCCACCCTATCAAGATTGTCACCTCAATCCGAGGCATGCAAGCAAGGCATGTATAATCAGGCACCGGAAGCACCGGATCGAGGCCGGAGTGAGTCGCGTCGAGGGCGGAGATCTATTCCTTGTCCACCCTTTATTATTTATTTTCGCTCCCACGCATAGGCTGGATTGACTTATGCTGAGTAGGCACCTCTTGCAGAGCATGCTGGGTGTGGGATGGGCCAACCGTGCACCCATTCACTTTGTCCCCCTCACCCACTCCACTCCAACTCCCGGGGTCAGTGCTCAATCCTCATCCAATTCCCCTTCTCCTCTTACTCTCCTTCTTCTCTTCCGCCTCTACATCGACGTCAACTGGCTTTTCTCTCTGTCCGAGGTATCAACACTTATTCAAGTCCAAGCTCGCAAGACCTTTCAAACCATCACACTCCCTTCGTCACAATGTCGACGCCCCGCCGCCCTGTCAGAGGATTAGCGTCCTCTACCCCTTCACGCTTGCGCAAGCCGTCAACTCCTCAACCTCATCATCACCGTACCGCAGACGAGCTTGCTATTGAGGAGGCTTCCCAGGTCCTTCACGGGGTGGAGGAACAAGAGGCGACCCCCGACGCTCTCCTCTCTCCACGTGCCCGCAGGTATGCTGCCATCACACATAGACGTGAGGCCAGCGTGGACTCAACCCCCTCCTTGCTGAAGACTCTCCCCACTCGTTCGGGACAGGAAACGCGCCAAGGAGCTGAAGATTCTGACGACGAGGCGTTGGGTGACGGTGTGACCGGACGCGACAGTGACGAGGAAGGATACCAACGCAGCGCCGACTCTTCCTCCGAATCGGACGCCTCAAGTGATGACTCTGACTCTGACTCGGCCTCCGTCTCAGATGCGTCGAGTAATAGCGACAGCGACGATGACGAGGACGACGAGGCTGAGCTCGAGCGCCAACTCGCGGCTGCGAAGGCTGCTGCGACCAAGACGGCGACCGTGTCGACATCAAAATCTTCAATTGAGAGCGCCACTGCTCTCGGAGAAAACGAGGAGGGCGAGCTGAGACTAGAGAGCGACCAACCCAAAGAGGCGTACGTCACAACTCGTCGTTGTAATGCTAAAATCTGCAGACCCATCCCAGACATTAGCGTACCCAAGCTTCCTGCACGTCACCTCTCTCTCGCAGATGATGGGACAGCATTTGCGGGCGAGGCCGATGCTGGACCTTCTGAGTCTCGCTCTGCGCCGGAGCTCGACTGCGGCAAGTACAAGCGTGCCCTGAGCAAGCGCGAGAAGAAGGCGGTAAGTCCCATGCTTGTTGTCTTTCTGGGTGCGACTTCACTGACGTTGTTAGCAGCCTAAGAAGGCATCGGCATCCGAGTTGTGGGCGACAATCCCCGCTCCACGTGACGACGATCTTCCTCAAATGCGCAAGGACTACCAGGCGCTTCACCTGTCTCACACTCTCGACCCCAAGCGGTTCATGAAGGGAGGCAACAAGTCTGGCAAGGCGCCGGATCGTTTCCAGGTGAGCTCGCGCTTTTGGCGGTGGCTGACAGCAGATTGGTACCATGGTCGATGCTCCTCGCCAGATGCAGAACACTACTCTGCGCAAAGAGCACAAGTATCGGCCAGGCCAGGTTGTCACCAATGTCGTCGGCGACGTCGAGGCCGGAACGTACGCCAAGCGCAAGTTCGAGGAGCTCCAGAGCAAACGCATCTTCAACGGGCGTGGCAAGGGATGGCAGAAACGAGCCAAGTGGTAGGCCAGCTGGTGACCCACCGACATGTGCGTGGGATCGCGTGGGGTTGTGGCGGTGAGTTTGCGCGGATTGGCGACGCTGATCTCGTGCACAGTTTGCATACATAGGCATCATCGTACGTGTGGAGAGCTGGCGCAGCCTCCAGGCAGACCCGTAAGTGTAAAAGCTGACGCATTCGCAGTGCATTGCATAGGGATCTTGTCGTCTCGGCCGAGTCTTGCAGCCCAGTGATGGGAGTGCTTGAAGTTGGAAGTCGGAAGTCGGAAGTCTGAGTTGATCTTTGATAGTGCCTGCCCAACCCGTCCACTGGCAGCTGGGCGCAGTGGGATTAAGGGCCAAGCCGCGCGTCACACCTCACGCCACGAGATGGGTGAGTGCAGGGGGAGTGATGTCGATCGGTGGCATCGGTGGAGGTCATCCTCTGCTGCTGGGTCGGGGCCTGTGGTCCCTCCAGCCCTGCATGTCAATCGGGCGGAACCAGAACGTGCCACTGACTCGGAGATTCGGTATTATGCCAACGTGGCTGTTAGTCAGGGTTGAATTGTATCTACTTGACTGAGGCAGGTGGGAGGAAGGTGGATTGAGACAAAGGGCAGGGTTTTCCCCTCTGATCCCTCTGCCCCTCTGGGCTCTCGGCTGTGCATTTTCTTGTGGACCCTGCGTCAGTTGTGATTGGTCAATGTGACGATCAAGTCTTGTGCAGTTTTTGTCCCTTCTGGTGCCGAGAGGTCGGCTCCCTCAACACTGCCTGTGCCAGGCAAACTCCCACCCAAACACCCCGACGACGCTTGCCGTGCTGGAGCCTGTCGCCACCGACGAGCACCAACACGATACCAGCCACGACCACTTAATTGAGGTCGTGCGGTCCTCACCATCATGGTCTCAGCCTCGTCTCGCCGCGCAGGCCGCGTCACCAACAAGAGCCGTCTTCTGGTAGTACGAGGTAGCGACAAGATCGACTCGGCGGCAGCGGAAACCGTGCTTCTTCAGCCAGAAGCCCCAACCGCCGAACCATCAAAAAGCCACGGTGTTGGCGCAAAGGGCGTGGAGACTGGAGAACTTTTGGTACGTGTGCATTCGTCTGCGTCTTGTCTTCTCAACGAGCATGCTTGCGGGGGGTTATGCATGGCGGCAAAGTCATCAAACTGGCTGTCAAAGTCGACGGCTAAGGCGTGGGAACCGAAAAGGAGGTGCCGAGGGAAGGCTGAAAGCGGTGCACCTGAGAGGGTGTGTCAGCGTTTCTTGCGCCCGTCCCCCCCTTTGCCCCGCTCCTTGCTCTGCTCCGACACACGGACATTGAGCATGGCAAAGGCAATAAACAAACCATCCTCCATGTTGTCTTCGCTACGCACGCACCCGCCGTCGCGACCATTTGCCACCAACCCCCATGCATCCACCTCTGGATGGCCACTCCAACGGGCCTTGTCTCCTTAACTCCTTACTTTTCCCACCCGCCCTTCTCCCTTCCCTTGCACATTGTGTGCGCCTGGCTGCCGGTCTGCCTGGGTGGGAGGTCAACCTTGACCGCAATAGGCAATTTCCGTTGTACTCCACCTCACCCTTCCTAACCTAACAGTATATGCTGACCATTACAGGAGCACCACCTCCAAGCAGCTCTCTCGTCGGCCTCGCTTCTTCATTCACGCGATGGAAGCAAGCCCCAATCCCCTGCGTCGCGCGACTCGGTCAAGCCCGAGGCGCCGACTGCAGCCCACGCCGCGCTCAACTACCACATCCCTACCCCCGATGCAACAGGTCTGATTGACAACGTCAACTATGCCAAGCTGTATCAAACCCACAAGTTCTACGAGCCCACAAACTACATCCGCTTCAGCGACACGGTCGAAGAGTCGGCATGTGGTGCCGGCGGCCTGTCGTACTGCATGGACGACACCGACATGGTGTGGCTGTCAAGCTTCAACGGCAAGGCCGAGGGTGGGTCGGGTGACTCGGGCGCACCGACCTCGCCCACCAACGGCAGAACCGAGAGGCGCGCAGCCAAGGGCAAAGAGAAGGAGAAGGACGTCCCGGCGGCTCTCAACATCTCCGAGGACACGTTCGAGTACATCATGGGCGCGCTCGAGAAGCACGCCGAGGATGCTGTCCCAACCTTGCACACCAATCTTGCGCTGATGCCTACCTTCCAGTCTGTCGAGAGTCTTTTTTCCCACCCACTAGCCGCTACCTTCTTCCCCTCCAACGAAGTGCCCAAGAACCTCCCAGAGGCTCGACTCCTCACGCGCATGGCGCGCTCCGTTTATCCCCATTGGAAGTCACGACGAGAGCAGCGTGGCGGCAAGAGCATCATGCCGCAGCTCAACTATGACGAGACCAACGACAACGACCCATACGTTTGTTTCCGTCGCCGTGACGTTCGTGCCGCCCGCAAGACACGCCGTACCGACAACTACTCGGTTGAGCAGTTCCAGAAGCTCCAGTTCGAGCTCCGCCGCGTACACGATCTCACGACTCTCGTCCTACGACGAGAACGGGAGAAGCAGTCGCTGTACGGCGCCGAGAAGGAAGTCTGGGAAGCCAAGTGGAAGCTGTTCGAGACTAAGCGCCGCTGGCCGTCGCTCGGGGTCACAAGAGATGAGGAGGAGATCATCACTGGCCGCCAGAACGGCGCAGCAGCTGCGGCAGCTGCTGTTGCCGCCATCAACGGCCAGATGGGACTCACCCACCTCAGTGGTGGCCAGAGCGGCAACTCGTCACGCAGCCACTCGCGCAAGCAGCTCGAGAAGGACAGGGAAGAGCGCGACCGTCGCGAGCGTGCCATTGAGGCCGCACGCCAGGTCGATCGCAGCAATCTTCCCGGCAGGTCTATGGCGCCCGAGGCGATCCGCGAGCGCCTTTTGGCACAGCAGACCAGGCTCGACGAGGAGGTCGCCCGCCGCAAAGCTCTTGACTCGCACTGGGACGATTACACCGACTCGTCTTATCAACCACTCCCCTCCACCCATTCCACTCACGCATTTCGCAACGTCGCTGTCCTCGACCCCCACTACCGGTCCGACTCGGACACGGAAGAGGACGAGCGCGTTATCCACCCCATGGCGTTCCGCATGCGTCGCAGCCGCGGAGGCCGCGTGCTCCTTGACCGCCGCCTTCCAGTTCGGGCCGCCCGCCGCGGGGCGATGCCCGCTTCCCTTGACCGCCAGCGCGATTGGTACTTCCCTGACATGCTTGACGGTCGTGTGAGCCGGCGACGACCAAGGTCCATTGACGCCGACGACGATGATGCGCAGGACGACGACCTCAAGCTGGGCAGCCGCAAGCGCCAGCGCTTGAACGAGTTCATGCGTTACGACTCGTCCCAGGGCGGCGGAGTCGGTGTTGGCATGGGCCTGACCGGCGACGACGATCGCCTTGTCCTTGATGACTATGATGTCAAGTACATGCGCTACCGCGTCGGCCTGCTCCTAGCAGAGGACGTTCGCAAGCTCTATCCCGACGGCCAGTCGCTCAAGGACGCGTACGCCGACCTCAATGCCCCAATCGAGTTACCACAGCCTCCCAAGTTCATCAAGCCCGCGGCTGCCAACCCTCAGATGATGGCGTACTCGCAGTTGATGCAGCAGCAGCACCAAATCGAGCAGATCCAACGTATCAATATGATGGCCCAAGCTCAACAACAGCAGCAGTTGGAGCAGGCTCGCATGCAGCAGCAGCAGCAGCAGCAGCAACAGCAGGCGGCACTAGCCGCGCAGGCGCAAGCTCAGGCGCAGGCGCAAGCCCAGGCGCAGGCACAAGCTGTCCAGGCTGTGCAGGCGACTGCCAACGCCGCTGCCCACGGTGTTTCGACTCCGGGAGGGACTGTGATGCACGGCGTTGCCAATGGTATGCAGAACGTGCGGCCCCAGCCCAAGCGCTCGCCAACGGACACGCTCGGGTCGCCGGCTCAGTCTGTTCAGACTCCCGGCGGCGCACCCACCACTCCGCAGCAGGCACAGACGCCGCAGCAACAGCAACTAGCTGTGGCCCTAGCTGCCAATGGCGGTCAGGCCTCACCACAGCTCATGAACGCAGCTGCGAACGGCAAGCCGTTCGTCGTCAGCCTTGGTGGTGTTCCCAGTGTTCCAACCCCAGCTGGCGCGGTCGACCCGCAGATCCACCACCAGCGCCTCAACGCGGCGAGAGCCGCCGTGTTGCAGCAAGCCCAGCAGCAGCAGAACGAGATGGAGACTGCCACGCCCGAGATGCGCCGTGAGTGGGCTGCTCAGGCGCAGGCCAACGGCTTCGGCAACAACGTCCAAGCGTTCCTCGAGGCTCGTACACGCGCACGCACAATGAGCTACCACAAGCTCATCCAGGCTCAGGCAACCATGGCTGCACAAGCTCAGGTGCAGCAGGTACAGATGCAGCCTGGCCAAGTCCCTGTCCCAATGCAGCCCATCAACGTCGGCAACGTCGTGCAGCCGAACGGCTTTCCAAGCCCCGGTAGCATGGCGAGCCAGCTCCAGCTCAAGTTACCCCCCCACGCCCAAGCCCGCTTAGCCGGCACTACCCCGCCGACGCCGCAGGCACAGGCTCAACGCTCCTAGACTTTGCCGTCGTCATCCATGGACCTTGATACATTCCCTTCAACATTGCCCGCGCCACACCACTCGTTCAACCAACCCAAGCATCACCCACCGATCCCCCGCATTGAATACCCCCAAAACACCAAACAAAGTGACGACACGACGAGGCGAGCAGGTCAAGAGGCGGAGGTAGTAGTCAGTTGCAGTTGTGAGAGGCTTTTCGCCATAGACATGTACAAGTAAGCAAGATGAAGCAAGTCAAATACATGTTCTCTTTTCTCTTATTTGTCTTCTACCACGCGATTCTGGCGTACCTGCTGAAAATGGAATTGATGAGCGTGCCCTCTGCGTACGGCTTGAAGTTGTCCCAACCGAGCTTGAGGTCGGGCCTGAGCATCTGTGCAGCAGTGAGGAAGTCGTCCACCGCGAAATCCATGACGACCACGTCGATCTCCATGTCGTCGGGTACGCCCTTGAGTGGTGTGCGGATAAAGTCGCTGCCGTTAGTGAAAGCTATGCACATATTACGAGTCAACTCACACTTGGTTGGGGGAGAACGGCACGGGAATGTGCTCAATATCGTCGCCCTTGCCGACACAGGCGTCGCGAGTTGCGTATCCCAAAGTCTTGGGTTTCTCGGGAACCGGACGACCAAGTGGCATCTGTCCCCCTTCGTTCTCGAAGAGGTCGTCGCCCCCATTCTCGACGTATTCGTTCCACTGAGACGCGAGCCACTCATTATACACCTGCTGAACGTGGGCGTCGTCCTCCTCCCTCCCGCTCATGGGCAGGAGCTTGGAGGCGCCGGCGCGGTTCATCTCGTCTGCGATCGCCTTGCCAAGTCCAGCCTTGAGACGGACGTAGAAGAATGCCGTCGTACTGATGTTAGGGGCGCTTAGAGAGTAGACTCACAATGGCGAGACAGTCAGCTCGTCATTCTTGTCAAAGCTGCCCTTGAAAACGTCGAAGCGCAAGCTGCCCGCGTTGCCGATGACGATGCGGGGAATGTCGCGCCGCCACTCGTCCTCCAGCGCTTCGGGGAGGACGTCGCGCTCAAATACGGTAATCACTGAGCGGGGATGGCCGTATGGGTGGCGGGTGAGGAAGTAGTCGTGCGGCACGTCCCCGTATACTCGCGACAACTTCAGTTTGTCCGCGAGCGCCGCGAGCGCACCCGAGATATTCCTACCCAGGTCCGTGTCAAAGTTGCCCAGCGTCGCACCCGCGTGCCATCTGTACGTCACATCGTTGGCGTCGAGGTATCGCCTGTTCATGCGCAGTGCCTCGCCGTCGTCATTAGCAGGTGGCAGGTCGGAGCTGATGTCAGCTTGCTTGGCTTAAAGTAGAGACTCACGAAGTAAATGCAATCGTCTCGAGGTACCGACCTGGCACAACGCTGATGTCAGCAGATTCAAGAGTTTACCCACCCAATTGTCCTTCCGTCGTACTGCACACAGTCACGGACGTGCGTGTGACCGCCGAAGATGAAGATCGGCACTAGGGGATGGCGGTCACGAATGGCCTGGTAGATCGGGAGCCATTCCGACGTCTCGCCGCGCACAGGCATGTGGCCCGCAAGGACAAAGTAGTCGGGCGCGTCGTGGATCGCGTCGAGGAACCACGCCTCTCTCGCCATCTTGGTTGGTGACTGGACGGTGATGTTCCGGCCGTGAGCCTTGACTGTGTGTCAGCAGATCCAACTTTAACGTGCATTTGAAGATGACACCAAGGGCCGTCACCTTACGCCCCCTGTTGTCAACGAGAGCAAGAGCTACACATACTGCTTAGTCTCGAACTTGGCGAAGCGGTCCGCGATCGGCACGTTGACCACCTTGCCGTCCTCCTCAACCGTGATGTTCGTGTTGGAGGTGAGGAAGCGCCCATTCCTACGTTCAGCATTCAAAACCTCCAGCTATGACTCACCACCGCTCACGCCGGTCGTAGATCCACTTGGCCGCCTCGTACTTGTACAGCTCGTGATTGCCCAACGCAAGCACATCGTACTCGAGCATGCCGAATATATCGTCTGTCCATCCCGCCGCCTCTTCCGACGACGAAACGAGTCCCGACCCATCGTGATGGTCTCCCGCATCGACAAGCAGGAGATCCACTCCCTCCTTGTCGGCTTTGGCGCGCATATGGCTCGCAAAGCTCGCGAAGGACCCAAAGTCGCCAGAGTAGTTCTGGGGTCAGCCCATTCGCCACCGGCCATACAGGCTCCGGCCAGGTATTCTGCTGTCAGCGCCATCACATCCAATTCGGGCTTACGTGTTGGTGTCCTCGGAGCCAGCCTTCTGTTAGCGCTCCACAAAGGCGGTCGTACCGTGCGTGTCAGAGGTGCTGAGGAAGTTGACGTCGCCCCATTCGAGAGGACGCGTCGGGACTGGCAGTTCGGGCGGACCGCGCAAGTCATCCCGAGCGATGGAGTACGAATTCACCAACCCTGCTAATACAAGGAAGAGCGCTAGTTTCATGATATGGTGAGTGATGGTGTGTTGGCGACAACGTTGGCTTCCCTTGCATCTGTCACTCTTTGGCGTAGGGACCGGTGACTTGGGTGGCGGAATGAGACTCGGCCTGTGCCTGTTCTGAGGCCCCACATGGCCATCCGGCCATGTGGAGGACGAAGACACGGTGGAGAGAGCTTGAATTAACTGCGCTGCGGTTATCATTGCTAGCGTCGCACACATAACCGATAACCCATCTGACAATGTCCAGCCTCGAACGCTTTGCAAACATGGACGCGATCCCACTCGTCCGCATGGGTGCGGTGAGTGCCTCACCCCATTACCTCGATTTGGCCGCCTGGGCAGAAATCAGCGGATACATTCAGGTTACCTGAATTGCAGCTGCTCGACCCGTCGCAATGACGATAGCGGCGTGTTGCGCGTCTCGCCCACGGTGTCAGGTAGTGCGGGCAAGTCGACCGACCGCGGCGTCTCGTTTTGCCCAAAGGCTAGGAGTCAACCCCACGGAGACGACGTCCAATGCCTAGCATCTCCCGACCACACTGACCGCAGGCGCTCAGCCTCATCCTGGCGGCCAACCCGGCGTTCTCGTACAACTTTCCCCTGATGGTGAGCACGACGCGGCGAGGAGGTGGTACGGCTTGATCTGTTGCCTGTTGTCAACTGGCTGCTACATTCAATTAATTGAATCGCAGCCGCGTGACAGCTAGCCCCGGCAAGGATTTACGCGTTGAAAGGGGTCAAACTTCAGATTAACAACAGCTCTTCGGGGTAGTCTCGTTCGAGCTCACGAGCACCGCGCCACAACAGTTCTTCCTTACCATGATCGTGTTCACAGGGCTGTTCGACTTCTTCAACCTACTTCGGGGAGGATTCGGATTCCGGACACTCGTCGCGTTCATCATCATGTGCCTCAAGGTGCCGATCTACATGGGCGGCTTGACCAGTCTGCGGAACCGTGGCGGAGAGATCGCGTGGGGGAGCCATGGATTCGCGCCTGCTGGTTAGTATGTTTGCTGTTCGTGGCTGACGATAGCATGGATGCCAGCCGGTCTGAGCGGTGGTTTGGCAGGTGGTGGAAGCCAGACGCTCAGCACCGATAACGCACCTGCTCCCCACGACCCGGCTCCTCCTGGTGCCTTCCAGGGCGGCGGTTACCGTCTTGGCGGCGAGGGCAACGCCCCTCCTCCGCGTACTACTCGCGGCGGCTACACATCTATCGCATAGTTGTTGACCAGTCTCCTGTGACAGCTACACTCCCAATTTCTCGCTGCCTGACAGCTTCCCATCTCACATAGATAGTGCGAATACCCAGGACCTGTTAATACAATGCATGACTCTACACACAATCTAAATGCCACGGCTGCGCTCCATCACGGCGTTGACGTCGAGGATCTCGCGCAGGTCCGCGCCGCCGCTCATAAAGTCCGTCTCGTCAAGCCCCTCGTCCTTGCCCTGGAGGATTTCGAGGGCGAGGTTGTGTGTTCCCCCAAGGGGAAGGCCGGACGGGGTGGCGGAGAGCATGGCCGGGTGGTGCAGCTCCTGTGAAGTCAGTCGTCGTGTGCGATGGGGGCTTACCTCCTTGGCGATCTTAACCTCCATTGCCTGACGGAGGGGCACAGCCATACCAAACGTCTGGCGCTGGATGGTCTGACGCAGCTGCGCCTGCGTCTCGGCCCACTGGTGTCAGCCTAGCTTTTGGGATTATCAGATCACCTTCTCGAGACGCGCCTGGAGGGGGCTGGCGTTGCCCGCGGCAACAATCTGGGCAGCCGATGTTGGCCCATAGCGGAAAGCGTCGTGGGTGCCGGTAAGCGGGTGGTTGGTGGCCTGGCATGTCAACGGGAGTCACCGGAGGAAGGGTAGTTTGAGGCGCGGACACGGTTGACGGTTGGGGTGACACCCGTCCGCGCGTCCGCGCGCACCGGGAACACGATAATGCCGACGTCGGTGGGCGCATCGGATATCTCTTAGCGAGATGACACGGCCTCCGCCCAAGTGCGCCCGTTGCACCTGCGTAACAACCAGCAACAGCGAAGGTCATATTCGTACCTTTGTGGAGACCGTGTACTCCTCGCGAGCATTGTTAACGGTTGGTGGCGCAACACGGAGCGACTGCAATGTAAGCTGTGTCTTTGCGTCATAATGTTGTTGCTCACCATGTTGACTGTTGTTGATGTTGTTGTTGCAGCAGCAGCAGCCGTCTTGTTCTCGATCATGAACGACCTCCATCGATGACGCTCACTCTACGCGTACACGCGGCCTCCGGAGATTGCGGAGATATTTCCAGTGGCAGTGTGTTTGGCTGGGTGTGCGCTAGTGCCATTCTTCACTGCCTTCACTTTGGTCCCTTAGGCCATGTAAGGCCATGGGCAATGAACCACCCAGGGATAGAAAGGGCTGATCTGGCCACCCATCAGCCATCCACCAGTCCAAGACAAAGCTGGGAGCCACCCAGCTACGTGCTACCACTCACCTTATACTCAGGCTACCCGGGCTACCCAGGCTACCTAGACTACCCAGTCAACCAACCCATTCAACCCATTCAACCCACCCAAGCCACTTGGCCGTCTGGTCAGCTGTCATCTAATCAATCCTCTACGGGCATTCAATTCTCTTCTCCTACTCCTCCCTCGTCCTCTCCTACTAGCTATCCATCCTTCCCTCTTATTCTCACTCCCTCTACACTCTCTGCACAGTAGTCCCAACCAACCTATCATCCACTGTTGCAACTCTCTCCTCGTCATCGCGACACCTCGTAAGTCTTGTGCTTGAACTGCCTACCTCAAATCCTTCCTCCTGCCCCGCATACGCCCAACCCTCCCGTTCCTCCCCGCCTTTATTGCTTCCCGTCGCGTGAATTGAGCATTAGTGACTGGTGCGCAGTGTGCCCCAACCACAGATGCACAGCACTCGTACTGCGCTTCGTCACGTCTCTGCATACCCATCCCCATCATCTATTATCTGGTCACTGTGAGCATTGGCTGACACACGCCCCTCATCGACGCCCTTGGCCCGCTTGCTCCTCTTATTTGATTGATTGTCCGCCGTTTTCCCCTCATTGTTCCAATCTGGTTCGATCACATTTGAACACGCATTGCTCGAGGCTCGACTGTACCTCGTCTCGTGTTACGCTTCGACTAATGCGACTTCCAACTGCACTATCCCCGCGTAACTACACTATCCCCGCGTAATCACCTCGCCTTGGAACGCACCGACCCCCTCTCACGCCTCTCTCCCTATCCACCGCCGCCTGCAACCCTCCTTACCCTTCGCATCCACACAACAGTCCTTCATCCCACACCTTCCACCCAACCACTCTTCCTTCCTCAACCCCTTCTTCCTTCCCTCCTCTCCTCTCGCATTCACGACGCACGCACACCTGAGAAGCGTCAATCTACATCATAACCCAACAGCTCCAACACAAGGTATGTCCAAGCGCTCGTGTTCTCGGCCCAAACCACTGTGCCCCAACCATCTCCCCGCAGGACGGTCACTCTCATGCCCCGCGTTTTGCGCCAGGTATTGGAGAGGGCACTGTGCATGCCCATGTGCACTGCGTGCGCGCCATTGGCACTCAACTCTGACAGTGCATGTCAAGCGGTGGCCGGGTGTTGATGTGACGTGGAGTCGTCGTCGTTTTAAATTTGATCACTGACCGTGTCTCTTTGCCTGGAATCGCCCTTCCCCGTCCTTCCCTTTATCTTCGTCACCATTATCATCCCGTCTACGTTGCGAATCGGCTGTCCGCAATACGTGCTCCCTCCCCTGTTGGAACCAACGCTCCATTATTCTCCATTCCTCCACTGGTCACCGCCTTGCACATTCGGTAACAACTCCGTGCTTAAACATCGCCACTTTCCCCTCTCTTCAAACCGCCTTCACCACGCCTCGTTCTGCGCTACCATCCCGTCGCCACCTGTGCGACCCTTATCCCGCCTCCATGGCTTCCTATCGCGCTGCCCTGACGCAGACCTCACTACCCAAGATGTCTTCCATGGACCTCCGTGTCGGCGGCAAGTACCGCATCGGCAAGAAGATCGGCAGCGGCTCGTTTGGTGAGTTCAAGCGGTGGGGCGGGGTGCGCGAGATGGCCCAGGCTCACCTCAGGTGACATCTACCTCGGTGTCAACATCGTATCAGGCGAGGAGGTTGCCATCAAGCTCGAGTCGGTCAAGGCCAAGCACCCTCAGCTTGAGTATGAGTCCAAGGTGTACAAGTCGCTCGCCGGTGGCGTCGGCGTCCCATTCGTCCGCTGGTATGGTACCGAGTGCGACTACAACGCCATGGTTCTTGACCTTCTGTGAGTTGAGATCGGGTCGTAGCACCGTTTCAAAGGCTGACGCAACAATAGCGGCCCTTCGCTTGAGGACCTGTTCAACTTCTGCAACCGCAAGTTCAGCTTGAAGACGGTCCTGCTCCTTGCCGATCAGCTGATCTCGCGTGTCGAGTATATCCACTCGCGCAACTTTATCCACCGCGACATCAAGCCGGACAACTTCCTCATGGGCATTGGCAAGAGGGGCAACCAGGTCAACGTCATCGACTTCGGTCTCGCCAAGAAGTACCGTGACCCCAAGACGCACCTGCACATCCCCTACCGTGAGAACAAGAACCTCACCGGCACTGCCCGTTACACCTCGATCAACACCCACCTGGGTGTCGAGCAGTCCCGTCGCGACGACCTCGAGTCGCTCGGCTACGTACTCATGTACTTCCTCCGTGGACAGCTCCCGTGGCAGGGTCTCAAGGCCGCGACCAAGAAGCAGAAGTACGACCGCATCATGGAGAAGAAGATGACCACACCCACCGACATTCTCTGTCGCGGCTTCCCGAACGAGTTCGCCATCTACCTCAACTACTGCCGCTCGCTCCGCTTCGACGACAAGCCCGACTACTCGTACCTCCGCAAGCTCTTCCGCGATCTCTTCGTCCGCGAGGGGTTCCAGTACGACTACGTCTTCGACTGGTCGGTCCAGCCCCCTCCCCCCAAGGACGACGAGCAGACGTTCATGCAGCAGCAGAAGCGCCGTGTTGTCGCCGACGCTCACCTTGGTGGCCAGGTCCAGGACTCGCAGGTCGACTCGCAGCAGCGCCAGCTGCGCTCCCAGACGCGCAAGGACGCGCGCGACCCTCGCAGCGGAGCCTGGTAATGGAGCAAGTCAAGCGTGATCGACGGCGACGTGGCTGTTACCCTACATTGTCAAGGTGCCTTGTCATGCTCTGAAGGCGGTGGAGAAGTGACGTGTAAGAGAAGGCGAAGAGGTGGATGGCAGCAGCGGTCGCGGATGCGTTGGAGCTCTTCTGTTCAGCGCGCCAAGGAACCCCCACAGCTCGACAGACGTCGCTGCACTGCCAGCTCTTGGTTCGCCGGAGTCGCGGCGCCGGTTATCAATGCTCCACCACGACCTCCATTCACCTTCGTTATTCACTCTCTCAACACTCGTCCCCTGCGATGGTCCCCCTCCTCCCCATTCACGACCCCATTCATTTCCCTCATCTGCGTCTCACCGCTCCATTCCAGATTTCCTCACAACCACGTTCAAGCATCCGGTCTCGATTACAAGCTCCGCCCATCCCTAATATACCCCCCGCGCGTCCCGCCCTTCGACTCTCTCGAATCGGTCACGCTCCGCAGCTCGTGAGCTGCTCTCCAAGCGCCTATTCCTCGCGCGCTTCCTACTCTTGGGACGACTCTCGTGCCACAACGGCATCGCTCCCTTCTTCTCTGTTCATACTCCCTTCACCCTCCTCCACCCTCTACCCCTTACCACGTCCAACACGACCCCACCGCTCGGCGCCAGCCGGGACTACGAGTCCCCGTCAACCCCCCCTCGCCTCTACATAGGTAACGAGGATTGGGTGCGGGAGGGCGCCAGGTCCGCCCCGTGTTGTTGTGGCTCCCTTTAATAGTCACGCGCCCCTGGCGAGCATTGTAATGATGCACGTAGTGATCATGTCCTGAGACGTGGCCGTCGCGCAAGCCGACTCAGTTGTTGCTGGTTATGTCGTCTTCGCCCCATTCGGCATACTGACTTCCCTTCGGATGCTCTGACCCTGCAACTGAAGGGAAGATGTCTGGCCGCACCTTTTGAGACTGCAAACAAGTGGAGTGTCTGGTTCTTCGGCGAATATAATGACACCAAGGGACAGTGCCTGTGCCGTCATAGACATCATCCCTCTGATCGATCTTATCACAGATGGTCGTAATCCCTGCGGATCTGGACCAGGCCCAATGTTGGCAGAGGTACACAAAATCAACCCTTCTAGGCAACCCACTGCTTCCCCAGCTGACCCATCGACACTAATAATGAACCATTAAAGTCTCGAGAAAACTTGCAACGGTTTCGAGGGTGTACATTCGAATTCTATCATATGACTATCGATTCTGGTACGTGTGTGGACGAGTAGGCGACAGAGACTTGACTGCCATCTATCTGCTCGAAGGTCGGAACAGGTTTAGTCGGCTTTCTTGTCCGACTTGGCGCCGGTCTGGACCGTCAATTGCGTTCTTGCCACTTGCCATCTTCATCTTCAACTGCGGTTGCTGCGGCGGCGGACAGTGGACGAAGCCGCCCACGACGCCCATCCCGCGATACCGCCGGGCATCATGTTATCGTCGCTTGCATCCGCCTTGACAGTGTTTGAACTCACAGCCTTAATGTGCTCGTCAGCGAGACGGTTGTACTCGTTGGCCTGTTGGGACGCCTGCTTCTTGAGCGTGTCAAAGTCGCGCCCCTGGGCCTGAGACGTCTTGAGCTGCGCCTCGAGCTCGCGCACACGCTTGCGGAGCTCCTCGGTCTCGCCGGCGGCCTGCGATCCCTTGGCCGTCTTGGATGAGAGGGCGTTCAGCTGCTCCTGAGTGTTGATAAAGTCGAGGAGGATGTAGAAGACACGCGAGAGGATGAGCGAGAGGAAGAGAGTCGCACCAGTGAGGTAGACTGGATGTCAGCGGGGATTCTCGGACAAGGGAGGGCCAAAAAGGTGAGCGTGAAGCAACCAGCTACCGGGAGCGTGCCACCATGTTTACCGGGTGCGCTCGGGCGACGAGAAGAGTAATTCATGATATTCCTGCCGGCCTTTGGCCTCAACACGCCGCGTTGCGCGAGATCCACGAACTGGACGTCGGCACGGCGGTTCTGCGAACCCAGATCCCCCTCCATCCCCTTTAACACCAAGGCCATGCACGCGAAGTACTCACGGTTACGCTGTGCGTAGAAACGGCGAGCGGCGCTGAGAGTCAGTTATATCCTCCGTACCAAAAGAGTGAGGACGTACTACGTGACCTCGGTACGCGCGTCAGTGATATCAGGCTGCGCCTTGGCCTTTGCGCCCTCCTGCGCAATGCGGACCATGCGCTGGAGGGCGTCAACGAAGAGCACCGCGATGAAACTGGTCCGTCAGTAGGATCCCCGCGTCGTGAGCGCACATGAAGGTGATTTTGAGCTGGGGTCAGCGCCGCTCTTCGCTCCGCAGTCAGGGAAAACTCACGCCGTACTGGATCTTGGCGATGATGGGGTTCTCGCTCAAGAAGTGCATCAGGCTGCATGTCAGTCGCGCCGGCGAGTCACACGAACCGCTTGCGCATGGTGAAGGGCATGGGTGCGATGATGGTTGTGAAGAGGCCCACCTCGGCCATGAGGAGCGCGAAACACACTGAAGTCAGTTCCGGGTGTTGTTGCTCGCGTACAGGTGTAGTATAGCTGGGGTTAGCTTGGGATGAGAGCTCAGCTTACCGTCATGGTTAGGTGCGAAAGGAATGAGTGTGAGGAGTGTTGTTAACTTTGGCGTTCTTTCGTTCTCTCTTAATTGATTGCAGGCCGCGCGGAGTTGTTACGTTTGTAACGTGTACAGTTACACGCGTGCAGATCCCATCCCTTGTCACACTACGTCATCGTCTGTTAACCACTGCCACAGCGGAAATTTACGGCGATAGCTCCAAGTGGACTTGGGTGAGGTTGAGCCTAGTCTAGTATGCGAGGCGATGAATTCATTCCACAATGGCGTACAGTTGGAACCATAACAACCTCCATCCCCCAATCTTTGATCCTTCCCTCTAACAACAAAGGTAAACCCTGTCACTTCGAAAGCATGGCAGACGACCTCCTCAAGGTGAGCTGCGATGATGTCTGTCAGCTAACACCAGGCGTTTGACACGCTGCTCGAACGGACAGTGGTCAACAGCCGCCTCTCTGGCAGCAAGGTCAAGGATCTCCAGGAACTTGCCTTGAAGGCGGTAGCACATGACCACGAGCTGGTGACATCGCTGCTGAAGCTAAACACATCACTTCCGCCTGCAAGCACCGCGCGCATCAGCTCGCTCTATGTGTTTGACGCGATCGCTCGCGCTGCCAAGGCCAAGGCCGCGGGTACGCAAGTGTCGACTGACCGTGGCCGGGGCACACCCGCAGGCCTGCTAGCCAAGATGGAGGCCGTGGTTGACGAGTGGATCCAGGGCATGGTCGACGATGGGAAAGGAGGGGTCTGGTCGGACGGCCGGGTGAGTTTAGTTTGGCCACAACTCTCGGGCTCTCGGGACGTGCGCACTGACCAGCAGGACAAGACGCGCAAGGTTGTGGAAATCTGGAGGAAGGGCTCGACCTTTCCCGACCCATGTGTCAGTCAACTAGCAGCTCGGATCGCGGCTGCATCAACACCAGGATCACGCTCGCCACTTGGCCCAGTGGCACAGAAACCAGGTAAATATCTTGACTTGACGCGATTCGCCTCACATACCACACACACACACATGCGCGTGGACCTGCAAGGCAACTGGCATATTATGGCACGGCAGAGCATCACGAGCTACTCCATCGCCGCCTCCCGTATCTACATCTACTCGGTTGTAGGCGCGGCCGACCGCATGCATCCGTTCTACACGCTAGATGGCCCTCCCAGGTGCCGTGCTCCCTTCCTTGTCCTTCGTTCGTTGCATCAGCTGAGACCGTAGCACGTTCCACGACACCGGTCGAGCCACCACCGTTCCACCTCATCGAGAGATACGCGCGCACGATGGGCGGCACGCCTAAGTCGCACTCACCCGCGCCTCATCAGCAGCAGGGTCAGCTTCCGCCAGAAATCATGGCCATGCTAGGCGTCGTCAAGGAGGAGCCTGAACCTGTCGCCGCTCCGGTTCCGTAGGTCCAAGTATTGCTGATGTGAGACTGACAGAAAGTAGGCAATCCAATGCTGCCCTCGACGCCGTGCTCGCCAACGTGCGGAAACCCACAACCCCGAACCTTGACACTGCGAGCCTGGCTGCACTCGCAAACTTGGGCGCGACTCTCGGCCAGAAACCGCAACCGCTGCAGCCAACCGCAACACAATCGCTCCCCCCGCGTCCCAAAGATGACCTGAACGGCCACCCACCAGTTGACCGCAGCGGTGACGGGCGTGAACGTCGGCGTTCTCGCTCACCCGACCGCTGGCACGACCGTCCGCGGGACGACTATCGGGAGCGTGATCCGCGGGGCTTTCGTGACCGCGACCCAAGGCGTGGGAGCTGGGATCGCGACCGCGAAGGCGACCGCGACCGTGATCGTGACATGCGCCACAGAGACTTCGATCGCGACTCAAGACGTGATCCTCGCGAGCGCGAGTACCCAACACGTGACCGCGACCCGCGAGAATACCGAGACCCGCGCGACCGTGAGCGCGACCGCGAGCACAAGGATCATGGCCGCGATCGTGATTATCCGCGCGACCGTAATCCTCGCGACCCGCGCGAAGCGCGTGGATGCGAACCCCGTGAGCGCGATCTCCCCCGTGACCCACGTGACTCTCGTGAACCCAAGGTTGGTCCTCGCGATCGATCGCGCGACCGTCCCCCAAGCGAGGGGAGGAGCACACTGCCCCCGAAACCCGACGGCCTTCCGCCCCGCCCAATCCCGCAGAGCGCCAATATGCCTCTCCCGCGTCGCGGCTCACAGTCCCAAACTCGCGAGCGGGATGAGACCCGTAATGGGGGCTTCCAGACTGGATCGACGCTAGAGACCTTTGACTGGTCAACGTTCAACGCCGGCGATGGGGCCTGCTGGGCTGCTCTGGGAGAAGCGTGGCGCGCGTCAACAGGACAAGAACCCAACCAGATGGAACTCATGCAGTTCATGGTGGCGCAGATGAGCGGCATGGGTAGCATGGGTGGTACGGGCTCCGAGGGGGGTATGGGTATGGGTATGGGTATGGGTATGGGTATGGGTATGGGTGGCATGGGTATGGGAGGTATGGGTATGGGCGGGTTCCAGTAGATTAGTTAGATGTATTTTAGTGCATGTTGATGATATGCAACGCCTTTCACGTGAAGAAGATGGAAACTGAACATGGCTATGTGCTGTACGACTCGCCCATCGCCTCAAGAAGCTGGCGAGCACGCTCCCTTCGCCGTGCGCGCTCCTCGGCATCAGAGGGGTCGGCCTCCTCCTTGTCTTCCTTGCCCTCTTCCTTACTCTTCTCTTCCCCCTCCACCGTCTCCTCCGTCTTCTCCTCCGTCTTCTCCTCCGTCTTCTCCTCCGTCTTCTCCTCCGTCTTCTCCTCCGTCTTCTCCTCCGTCTTCTCCTCCACCACCTCGTCCTTAGCGTACTCCATAGCCTTGGTGGCCAACGCCTGCTCATCAGCTCCATGTCAAGTTCTCAAGCTGGCCGTGGACTCACCCCGCGCACACCGCCCATCACAGTCTTGAGGTATGCCACAACAACAGCGACATGCTCGTCCGGAACCTCGCTCCACAAGTTGCGCAACAACCACCCCTGTCGGGCCTTGTTGAACTTCCACGCTGCGGTGCCAAACTGCTGCGCGTAGTGAATCGCTGGGGTCAGCTATTTAGCAGAAACCATTGAGCTCCATTCAATTTATTGAAAGGCAGACGAACCCTTCTTGGCCGGGTCGGACAGGTTCTCGTCCGCAAAGATCGGGGCAGACATGTCGAGCGCGACCTTCTTCTTGGGAGGCTCGGCGGGCTCGTCGCGCTTGCGCTTCTTATCCTTCTTCTCCTTGGCATCACCTTCCTCGACAGTCTTGGCCTTTGCCTGTTGTCAGCTCCTCCGTGTTCAAGTAGCTGACCTCCTTGCCGGCGCGTTTCTTCGCCTTGCGCTCCTCCTTGGTCTCTTCCTTGGTCTCCTTTGTCTCCGGGACCTCGGCTGCGCCTTCCTTCGCTTCAGAAGCCTCCGCGCGGGCCTTCTCCTGTCGTTAGCTGCCACTAAAAAAATCTAAGCTAACCTCTTTCTTGGCCGCCTTCCTCGCCTTGCGCTCCTCCTTAGTCTCCTTCATCTCTGGGGCGGGGTCCATCACCTCGGCCGTCCGGGCCTCAACTGCACGCGCCTTCCCCTGCCGTTAGTTAGTTTTAACCTCCTCCAACTAACCTCATTCTTAGCTGCCCTCCTCGCCCGACGCTCATCTTTAGTCTCGCGCTCGTCCGACATTATGATGTGATGGTGACGGGTGGAGGGGAGGTGAGAAACCAAAATATTTACCCTCCACCATGCCTCCACCATGCCTCGACCGCGGGGCCCACTGCTTGTTTGGCTGATTCCTAATACTAATTAGAAATGCATGTTTATATTACAGAAGAATATGTAGTTTCAGGGCCTAGGCAACTCTGGCAACCCAACCCTGTTTCGCTTTGGGTGGATGAATTCTTGTGCCACGTGCCAACAGCTTCGACCGCTCTACAACTCGACAGCTCAGCTCAAACAGGGAGGAAGGAGCTCATTGCTTAACTGTTGGTAGCCATCACTTCGCATCACCTCGCTTCGCCGCTCAAACATCTCTCAACCCTCTCTCAACTCTTGCATCAACACATCACCCCGAGTGCCCTCTCAATAGCAGGCGACACCTCCCTCCTAACCGCATACCATCCAACCCCTGCGCTCCAGCGCAACCTTCCCTTCCTCCCGCAACCACCATCATGGGCTTGTCTCTGTCACGCATCTACTCGAGTCTATCGAGCCTCGCGTTCTGGGGGAAAGACAAGGAGGTCCGCATCCTCATGGTCGGCCTCGACTCTGCTGGGAAGGTACGTCGATCCCCCATCTCGTCGCTGGACCCGGCTTGGTCATCAATCTGGCCCTGGCCGTACTGCGCCGGTCAGCTGACACTAGACAACGATCCTGTACCGCCTGCAAATCGGAGAAGTCGTGTCCACCATTCCCAGTGCGTGTCCCCTCTTCCTGTAGGCGAGACTAACCCCAGCGATCGGGTTCAATGTCGAGACAGTGTCGTACAAGAACATCAACTTCCAAGTGTGGGACCTCGGGGGACAGTCGAGCATCAGGCCATACTGGCGATGCTACTACGCCAACACACAAGTATGTCTTGCGCCTTACCTCCCACCCGCTAACGCTAGGCAATCATCTATGTGATCGACTCGGCCGACGCGGCGCGCCTGCCTACATCCCGCTCAGAGCTGTTGACAATGCTCGCAGAGGAGGAGCTCAAGAACGTTCCTGTGCTCGTGTTTGCCAATAAGCAGGACATGGCTGGCGCTCTCTCGCCGGCTGAAATTAGCGACAAGCTCGGCCTTGCCGGACAGGAGAAGGGGCGGGAGTGGAGCGTGCGCGGGAGCTGCGCGACCAAGGGCGAGGGGCTCGAGGAGGGTCTTGACTGGTGAGTCTGAGCTTGCGGACGAGGGTGTGTGCTGCATTGCGAAGAGAGCTCGAGGAAGCGGAAGCGAGTTGAACTCACCACTCATGACCTTGGCGCGTTGCGCAGCGCTGCGCCGAACGACCGTGTGCGCTACAGGGCCATGTTGCCCCGGCATTCCGGCTGTCTTGCATGCGAGCTTGAGCCGCGCGTGATGCGGGTGATGACATGCGACGCAGTCGAGCCAACAGGTCGTACGACTCCCACGCGACTTGGACATGCCGCCACGCACCCACATCTACAGCCTGTTGTGCTGCGCTGGAGTAGCCGAGCGAATGACCAGGCAAAGCTTTAGACAGTCACTCGCACACGGTCTGGCTTGGCGCGATTTCCCCTCCCGGCACATTGCTCGCTGCGGCCAACGCTGACTGCAGGCTTGTGAACACAATACAGAAGTAGTTATAGTCAACTCATCACGCGGCCTGGATCAGGAGGTGAGCCAGCTTAGATGCAGTGTAGTGTCTCATATTCGCCCTTGATGCCTTGTCTCCTGGGCACGGACAGGCCAGATGGAACACGCCAAAGGGGGGTTAGTGGCCGTGCGTTGGTATGTGGTGCACGTGGACACAGTCAGTCGCGCTTCTGTTCGCAGACCACTGGTTCATCTTCTGACATGGATGGTCCCACCCCACCACTATCTCGATC